>NC_059110.1:12086000-12458500 GCF_020740685.1 Jaculus jaculus | reverse complement strand
CCACTCACCATCCCTACTGTCACCTCTACCATCCCTACATCATCTCCCACCACCTCTGCTATCTCCCCGCCATCACCACCACCATCTCCATCTTGCCCATCACCTTCACCTCCACCTCCAGCCCTGCATCAAAACACCTGTCATTCCTTTCCCCAGACAATCAAGTCCTTTTTTTTTTAAATTTTTATTTATTTATTTGAGAGCGACAGACACAGAGAGAAAGACCGATAGAGGGAGAGAGAGAGAATGGGCGCGCCAGAGCCTCCAGCCTCTGCAAACGAACTCCAGACGCGTGTGCCCCCTTGTGCATCTGGCTAACGTGAGACCTGGGGAACCGAGCCTCGAACCGGGGTCCTTAGGCTTCACAGGCAAGCGCTTAACTGCTAAGCCATCTCTCCAGCCCAATCAAGTCCTTTTAATTATCACTTCTCTGCACACCCTTCCTTGGTAGCTTCCTATTCTCTCCTGCTTTCACACACAGTCATCCTCCAACTTGACTTCCTTAGAGGTGAAGCAATGACCATCCTTCCACGATCGTTTGATGAACATTGCCTAACCATCAGTAAGGAAGGAAGGAAGGAAGGAATAGCAAGAGCACAGGATGTGGAGGGCCCTGTTCTGGGGGCTACGGGCACAGTAACTCTCCCAACATAGGCAAGCTTCTTCTTGCAGGATTTCCTTCACACACCATTTGTCATATTAAACGCCTCCAAGCCGGATGGAAAGCAGAAGTGAGATGTTCAAGGAGGATTCACGAGTCAGAAGGAAAGTCTCAGGCAATAGTCATGAAGTAATTTCTTATCTCCGATTGCCACAGCAAACTAGAACTTCCTATTTCTTTACTCTGACGATGTGCATTTGCCAAATGCAATTTGCACATATTTGTTCTGCAGAAGACGCTCGGTACACACAAAAAAAAAAAGAGGGAGGGGGAGAGAGAACTGAGAGGTAAATGTATACACCCAAGTCCTTATTCTCCCCATTGGTATGATGTGAGCAGAAAGAAATCTGTATTCTCTCTGTTTCTGTGTTCCATGCAAAATAACTGTGGGCTGGGGAGATGGCTAATTGGTTAAAGGTGTTTGTTTGCAAACCATGAGGATCCAGGTTCAATTCCCCAGCACCCATGTAAAGCCAGATGCAGAAATGGTGCATGTGTCTCACATTCATTTTCATGGCAAGAGACTCTGGGGTACCCATACGTAAGACACAAATAAAATTTTAAAATAAGTAAATTACTGCACAGAAACCAAACTCTATGCATTACTATACAAGGTGTAAGGCAGGGCTAGGAAGTCACAGGTCCCTAAAGAATAATAAGGTCACTACTAAAGTCAAATATGCCTTGGTGGGTTATAACTCTGAGCTCTGTAATTCAGTGATGTTACACAGACCCAGAGAAAGAAATATGAGCACCTCAGACGCCTTTTGTAAAAGCCTCTGACCGGCAACAACCACAGAGCCTTCATTTTCATCGCGCGGATGTTTTGTCTAGCCTCTGACCTTTATCTGAAAGCAAAGTCCCCTCTAGCCGCTCCGCATGCAAGGGGGAATTCCCCACCGAGAACACACTTTCACTAAAGGGTACCCAAGGAGACCTTTCGAGACCCAAGCAGATGCTGAACTGAGTGGTGCTAAATCAAACTGTGGTCTGCAGTCTAAGCAGTTTTCAGTGTGAATCCCACGAAGGAAGGAGAAGAGAAAGACAGAGCGACTCTACAACATTCCCTTCACAGCTCCAGCAGAGTTAGAGGTCTGGAGCCCAGATTTGAGAAAAGCAGGCACTTTCCAGAACCCATCTGAAGACAGTGCGAGGGTATGGCCCAGAAACTGCTTCTCCTACATCAGCCACAAAGAGTGACTTTACTCACATGTATGTAGTCCAAAGAGGGCAAAGCCAAGAGCTGTCTCTGGATCCCTGGATTCAGAAAGTTCATAATATTCTGAGGTCAAGGTTGAGGATTCCGCTGCAAGCAACCCACAGCCCTGGAGACCAAGCTCGCAGGAGACTAACCATCAGAAGTGGACCACAAAATAAAGCTCCTTCGGAAGAAGAGGAAGTGTCTTGGTGTCATCTCGACTTCCTCAATTCTTTTGCCTGCCTTCTTTGTCTTGTGGAAGCCCTCCCTGGTGATTCCAGAGTCCAGAAGACACTGCATCAAAGGAAGGCTGCCTGACTTCACATGGTACAGAGGACACACGGGTGGAACTGTGCCTGGCTTTGCCTTCCTGTCTTGGAAGCAACGACGCTCCTTTACAGGTGGGAGAATGGGAGCATTTGCAAAGCTGTTGTGGGTTCTGGATTCACATGATACGTTTTATCATCCAGCTCTTGAGCTTCAATCCTTCCTCAAATTTCCCTCTTTCCTCCTTTCCCAACTGTTCATCATGCTGCACTAAAAGTCGGAAGATAGACTTCAGAAAAGAGGCTTTGAATCAAGCCTATCATAATCTCTCTCTTTCTCAGCAGTACACTTAGTGGGTTCTCTAACTTTCAGACTTTCACTAGAAAAGCAAAATGATCAGCTGAAAGTTAGAGACACTTGAACACTTCCATAGTCCTGCCTTCCCACCTCTTTTTCACCGCCAGCATGAAAAGAATTCGCTTAAGTAAATGTATACTTTACTCTCAAAGCAAACAAATACTACAAATAGTCTCATTTGGGGTCTGGAGAGATTGGTCAGTGGTTAAGGCCCTTGTTTTCAAAGCCTAGCGACCCAGGTTTGATTCCCCGGCACCCACATAAAGTCAGAGGTGCACAAAGTGGTACATGTGTCTGGAGTTTGTTTGCAGTGGCCTTAGTGGCTTCATTCTCTGTGTCTGTCTCTCTTCTATTTCTCTCTGCTTGCAAAGAAGTAAATGAAAACACTAAAAAAAAAAACAGTTTCACTCAATAGTCTTCAAATGTGGTAGCTGCAATATTATCATGTGTGTTAATTATCACTTTCATCTGGTTTCTGGTACTGTAACAAAATACCAGAGGCTAGAGACTTATAGAGGTAAGGTGCTTGTTGGGCTTATATTTCTATAGCTTAAGGGTACTAGATCTGCTTGGCTCTGGTCAAAGCTTCATGGTAGGTGGCATCACAAGGAAACAGGAAACACAGATGTGAGAACATAATAATGCACTTTCACGGCACAAATCCAATCACACAAGACTTGCATTAACTCGGTCACAAAGGTGGTGTCCTAGTGATATGATTAATTACCTTCCACTAGGCGCCACCTCTTAATGATCAAAACTGTCACATAAGGGACCAAGCCTCTAGCACATGAACTCCTGGGGGACAAGCCCAAACCACTTCTAAAACCATAGCATATATCTCTCTCTCTGCTTAACAGACTGACCCTAAAACTTAGTAGCTTAAACTAACAAATATCTGTTATCTCATGGAGTCAGTAATAAGAAATCTGGGCCATGTTCCACTGGGTTCCCAGCTAAAAAGATCTTCAGAGTTGGGCGTGGTGATGCACACCTTTAATCCCAGCACTTGGGAGGCAAAGGTAGGAGGATTGCCATGACTTTGAGGCCACCCTGAAACTACATAGGGAATTCTAGATCAGCCTGGCCTAGAGACCCTATCTCCAAACAAAATAAAAGATCTTCAGTCAAATGTAATCCTGATGTCAGGACCACTAAGGCCATCCCAAAGGAATTCTCCCAAGCTCACCCATGGAGTTGTGGGGAATATGGAAGTTGGCTGATAAAATTTTAGTAAAAGAGGAAACTTTTTTACCTATGCACAATAACCTCAAAGCAGGCATAGCGTCAAACTTTTCTCATACGGTTTATATAATTGCCTTTAGCATTCTTCTCATTAGTGTCAGAATTCCCAGTGCCTGGCCTTCTTCCTCTCAAAATTCAATGGCCGGGGCTGAAGAGGTGGCTCAGCAGCTAAGGTGCTTGACTGAAAAACTTAATAACCAGGGTCTGATACCCTAGTGCCCACATAAAGCCAGATGCACCAAGTGGCACATGCATCTGGACTTCATTTGCAATAGCGTGAGGCTCTAGTGTACCCATTCTTTCCCTCTCTCCCTATCTCTCTCTTTCTCTCCCTCCCTCCCTCCCTCCTCCTCCTCCTTCTTCTTCTTTCTCTCTCTCTCTCTCTCTCTCTCTCTCTCTCTCTCTCTCTCTCTCTCTCTCCTTACAAATAAAATATTTTTTTTAATTCCATCACCGTATTCCTTGCTGCAGGTGACCAGGTGTGGCTCCATTCCCAGCTCCAGCTCCGTCTCCAGCTCCAGCCAGTCCCACATGGCACCAAAGCAGATTCCTTCAGGGGCAGGCAAGCATAGGGAATAGTGTAGCCTCCTGAGACACTGCTTGTCTCAAGCAGTAAACACACCCTTCTCCTAAACAATGCACCTAGAATCCTGTTGGGAACCTGGGAACACCCCCCCCCAACACACACACACAAAGACACACCTGTACCAAGCTGCATGAACACTCCATTCCAATGAACTAGCTTTCTCCTCCCTTTAGAGGATATTATTTATGATCAGTACCTATTAAAATATATTTTTAAATAAAACTTTCTCATGGTTTTTTGTTTTTTCATTTTTATGTATTTATTTGAGAGCAACAGACAGAGACAGAGAGAGAATGGGCGTGCCAGGGCCTCCAGCCACTGCAAACGAACTCCAGATGCATGCATCACCTTGTGCACTGGCTTATGTGGGTCCTGGGGAATACAGGCCTCAAACTGGGGTTCTTAGACTTCACAGGCAAGCGCTTAACCACTAAGCCATCTCGCCAGCCCAAAATATATTCTTGAATACATATGGATTGCAAACTAGAGGGATAGCCAGCCTAGATTGGTTTGATGTACATTAGTAGTAAAGCAAACTATGTCCTCTAAGTGAGCTTTTAGGGAGAAACCTCTATTTACCTTCATATGCCCCTGCCTACCTAATAAATCATCGGAAGGAACATGCACCATAGGGAAAAAAAAAATGTTATGTAACCCAAACCTGCCAATCAAACCAGAGTACCACCCAAATGATGCCCCAGCAACTGATCCACCCTCCTCTAAAAATCATGTAAGGAGAATCCCCTGACTACTTTCTGGGGCCACTGAGTACTTTCCACGTGAGTGGCCCATTGCCCCTTTGGTAGCGTATTCAAACCTTTATGATCGTTTTGCTATAAATAAAGTATCTTGCTGCTTGACTGCTTGTGCTCCTTTCTTCAGTTCTTTGAGTAATATGCCAAGAGCATGGAAATGCCCAAAGTTGCCTAGTAACACTTCCTCCGCTCTCTTCTGTAAGCACGAATGGCCTAGACCAGGACAAATAGGAAGTCCGCTTTTTGGCTGCAAGGAGAAAAGATTCATTCTACATAGAAAAGTAAATGATTCTGATGAATGTCACCTGGATTTCTAACTTCAGGATATGCTGTTAACAAGTGACATTCCAGGCAGGAACTGGTGTTACTTATCAAAAAGATCAAAAGCCACACTTTCAAAAGGAAAAGCAGAAATCTTGATTTGTGTCTCTGTTTTCTTCTCAAGTTTCTAAATATACAGATCAAACATAGCCCACAGGCCAATATATCCGTGCACATCACAACTGAAATGTCAATAAAATCTGGGTTAAAAATAGGTAAAATCTGTATAAAAGTAAATAATGTACAGATATCTCACTGTTGTCCAGACAACGAAACACACCATTCTTTCAGTAGCTCCGATCGGTGTCCAGTTCTATTTCAGAGAACCGCTGGTCCACCTTCTCCCTGGGTTAGGTTGTCCTCTGGCTCTCCACCTTAAGTGGCATCAAAAGTACTAGCGACATCAATACCAGGTCTGGTGTCCTTCACACCAGGCTCCTGGACCCCATCATCAAAGATATTTGCAGCGCTGCAGCCCCGTAGGCCCCACGAGGACCCATCCCCCGTTGAGTAGAATGAGCACCTTCTCACAATGCCTGGCCTTCCAGTCCCGGCAGGGAGCCTGGCTGTAGGTTTTTTTCCATTTCATTCCTTCCCTAAAGACTTCCTTTAAATGATAGGAAGAGTACTAAAAGCCATGTCCTCGATTACAAAACCAGCTGGAGGGAGGCATCAGAACTTGAGCGATCTCAACACACGGTCAAGGAGGATGACTATGGAGCCCTGGCATGGCACCACAGCATCCCACAAGCAGCAATGGCATGCCCGGGGGGTGCTCTCAAATAGAGAAAACTTTTGCACCCTCCATAGAAACAGGAAATTGGAGGCATCGGAGTCCTCCTGAACGGCACTGGAGTTTCTAGATGGTGAGTGTATAAAAACTTCAAAGTTCTAAAGGAATCCAAATTTCACCCCACAATTCAGTCCGTCAGAAAATATTGTTGGACACCCTTCGGGCCCTGGGAACGTAGCAGCGAACGACAGTTAAAAGTCTGCCCTTGGGGAGCCGCTTCTCTCCTGCTTGGATGCAGCTGGAGTGCCCTGTACAGAGATAAGAAAGTCAGAGGCTGGAGAGATGGCTTAGTGGTTATGGTGCTTACCCGCGTAGCCTAAGGACCTAAGTTCAATTCCCCAGCACCCATGTAAGCTACATGCACAAAGATGATGCGTGTGTCTGGAGCTTGCTTGCTGTCACTAGAGGCCCTGTTGAGCCCATTCTCTCCCTCTAACGATAAATAAAAATAAAATATTTTTTAAAATAGAAATAAGAAAGTCAGTCATCACACGTGTGGAGGAAGTAAGTACCAAAGGGGGAAACATTAAGCAGAATAGGAAATGCAAAGTCCAGGGAGAAGCTAAGAGTTGGTCGCAGATAACCTAGAAAAAGGCTCACAAAGAAGGCAATAGCTAAGTCGCAGCTAAAAGAAGTGAAGGAGGGAGTGAGCTATGGGGAGGGAAAGGCCTGTGGCAAGAGGGGGCAGGAAATGCCAACATCCTGCCAGTCCCAGAGTCCCCTGGGGCTAGATCAGCAGCGTGGAGGCAGACATAGCAAGCCAGAGCAGAAAGGGAGGGAGGGCAGGGAACCGGGGTCTGGCTGGGTCTTCTGCGGGTTACGGTGAGAAGAGGGCTTTCCGTTCGATGGTGTGTTTTCACTTTGACCAGCCAAACCAAGAGCTGGCTGACTTTTCCCAGAATGGAGTCACGTGGTAAAGTTTTCAGGTCAGACAGTGTCTGTGAATTATTCATTTCTGCTGTGGTGGTGTGAAAGGAGCCATAGGCAAGTCATCAACAAGTGCAAGAGGGGTGTCCTAATAAACCTTTATTTTAGGAGCAATATTGAATCTTGAATTGCATACCTTGGGTTTCTTTTGTTGTTGTTGTTGTATGTTTTTTGGTTTTTGGTTTTTGGGTTTTGGTTTTTCGAGGTAGAGTCTCACTCTAGCTCAGACTGACCTGGAATTCACTATGTGGTCTCAGGGTGGCCTCGAACTCACTGAGATCCTCCTACCTCTGCCTCCCCAGTGCTGGGAATAAAGGTGTGTGCCACCAGCCCAGCTTGAGTATCATATTCATGTTCACAAAATGGTCTTCTCTTCATGTATTTCAAATATTTAAAACTTACAAAAAAAAAAAAAAAAAAAAAAAAACCTTTCCTCAGTCATAAGCATTAAGCCAGATTGGCCCGTGGACATGGCGTCACTGACCCCTGAGGTGAACCATAAACTAAGTAGGAAAGTAGAACGTGGCTATTTTCAGGCACATGAGAAGGTGGCCTCCTACATGAGCCTTCTTGAGAGGTTACTTGATGATGAGATCTACCAAAACAAAGGAGTAAACTTTAAAAAAAAAAAAATGGAAAAGATAGAAACCGGGAAAGAAAAGCCTCAACCTAGAAGTGTTGTGAGGGCTTGTCCTTGGAGCAAGATGAGCCAGCTGACCTGGATAGCAAGCTATGAGACTGGAGCATAAGGGAAGATTCTAGAAATAAGGTATCCTGGGTAAAAGTGGACCTTTAAAATTATTAAACAAAATAAACAGAAGGCAAAGTAAAAGTAATAGAAAAATAACTAGATAGCACCCCAAAATAAAATTAGTGAAAGGATAGAAAATCAACTTGTCTGAACTATTTGTCAGTGAAGCAAGTAACAATGCTATCATCCTAACAATGTCATGCTCATGATTAATTTTCAAGTATTAAGGTATAGGAGAAAATACCAAAGATTAGAGGAATATAATTAATCCCTGACAATATAAAAGTGAAAGCCTATTGGACTTTAGATAATAGTAACTTGTTTTATTTTGACTCAGTTTGAGGGGTTTTGGCCCATGGTCATTTGACCCCATCACAGTGGGCATGTGTTGAGGCTGAGCATCAAGGTGGGGAGGGGAGAGTGGAGCAGAAATGTTCCCCATGAAGCCTGGGAGGCACAGGCGATGGTTTGATTCAGTTGTCCCCCATGAACTTAGGTGTTCTGAATGCTAGGTTCCCAGCTGATGGAGATTTGGGAATTAACGCCTCCTGGAGGCAGTGTATTGTCAGGGGCAGGCTTATGGGTGTCATAGCCAGCTTCCCCTTGCCAGTGTTTGGCACACTCTCCTGTTGCTGTTGTCTACCTTATGTGGGCCAGGAGGTAATGTCCACCCTCTGCTCATGCCATCGTTTTCCCTGACATTGTGGAGCTTCCCCCTTGAGCCTGTAAGCCAAAATAAACCTCTTTTTCCCACAAGGTGCTCTGGGTTGGGTGATTTCGGCCAGCAATGAGAACCGGACTGCAACAGCTCAGAAAGGAGTAATGATAGCCAGGGCCCAGAGCAAGAATTTTCCTTCAAAGACACACCATGTAGTGACCCGCTTCACCAACTACCCCCTACCTGGCACATGTCTACCCCTCCCAGTAGTCCAAGCAAACTCCAGACATGTGTGGCCCCTTATGCATCTGGCTAACGTGGGTCCTAGGGAATCGAGCCTCAAACCTAGGTCCTTATGCTTCACAGGCAGGCGCTTAACCACTAAGCCATCTCTCCAGCCCCAAGAAATTTTTTTTTTTTTTTTTTTGCTTCAATGAGAAACCAAGCCTTCAACAAATGAGTCCTTTAAGGGACACTTCATAGACAAATCACATAACTTCCATTTCTCATTTTTGTTGGCCTCAACACAAGGGCTCAATGGCCACTTGTGTCTGATGGTCAACATATTGGATGGCCCGGGTGTGGAATAGTTCTTTCAAAACAGAAGGTTTCTGTTGGGCTGCCATGGCAAAATGAAGGAGGTGGCAAGAGATATTTGAGATGCCCATATGCCCACTATCATGAATCCAAATGGTCAAGAACCATTGCATAAGAAAGAAAAAAAGTATAAGCATTTGTGTTGTTTTTTTTTTAATGCCCCAAAGCAGACAGAAACACTAAACATGGGGAAGTGACCGTAGTGGGATTTCATTACAATGAAGATGAAGGAATTCTCAAGCGCCACTCTGCCCTCCTGTCTGGGGACCTGAGGTAGACAGGCAATGTCTGAGGTAGACAGATGACAACCAGAGAACCTGAGCACAGCGGGTAGCAATCCTCAGATTTCTCCACCAGACTTAGTGGAGAATGTTGAAGAAGAGAACACCATGTTCCTCTTACCTCCCTGAAATAGATACTTTGGGGGTCACTAGAGCCAAAATACCCAAGAGAAACAAATTAATGGAGAAAGATTAGATTATTTCGGTTCATGGTTTCGGTAGGGCAAGGCATGGTAGACCAGCTCGGTTCATGACAGCGGGATGTATGGAGGAGACTGTTCACATCACAGCAGGCAGGAAGCAGAGAGCAGGGCTGCAAGGAGAGCCTAGTGGACCCTTCGAGAGCCCACCTGTCCTGACCCACTTTGGGCAGCAAGGTCCTACCTTCTACACGTTTATAGCCTCCCTAAATAGTACTTCCAGCTGGGAGCTAAACATTCAAAACCTGAGCCTATGGGACACATTTTGGACCCAAGCCATAATATACCCCCTGTCTAGAGCAAGCCTGGACCCCAGTGTGCTACATAGCAAAAGTTGATCCATTTTCAAGACTGAGACCCATCTTCAGCCTTAGCCACATCTTGGTCTTGTTTGCAATGTCCTCTACATATCTCTAATGAAATCCTGCCACATGTTTCATAATTATATTTAGGTATGTGACATGCATTTCTGGGTCCGTGTCCTTGAAAGAACTCTATCCTTGATTTATATCTCTATTGCCATCTTGGAATACTGAGTCATTTATTAACAAGTGCCCCATAAGTTCCTTGTGAATGAAACCCAGAAGGTTTTATAGGTGTGCTGTTTTAAGTTCAGCTCCATAACTAGACTGTCAGCTCTTTGAGAACAGGGATGGGTTGAGGCTTGAGATGAGTATTCTTGCATCCTAGTCTCAGAGGTCCTCAGTAAATGACTACTTACCTGATATTTATCTATGTTTTGCTTGTAAGGGTTATTATTTTGTACTTTAAGATCCTAGAACCTAAGCCATCTCTCAGAAAAGCTATGATTTGTATTGTGCCTGGAGACACTCTAAAATGATCTGTAAAACACCCTTACTCTCTCTGATGCATGAAATGCTGTAATTATGATTTATTCCTTCTTCTTTTGCAGCATTTCCTTCTCTTGCACTGCCAGCCCTTCTGGGAAAGGTACACTTTTAAGCTTCACCATTGAACTTTAATGAACATGAACTTACCAAATCCCTTTGGTTCAGGGAGAATGAACCCCATTCAGAAAGGAAGCAAATCATTTCCAATTCACACTTTGAACCCATAACCCCAGAGTCACTGATTTGAAAGGATAGTAATGAGACACATGTACAAATAACTCCATGGTATTCTGAGCCTCGGTGCTGCAAAAATCGGTAAGGTGAAACTTTTAGCATCCATATGGAAATGTATCAAAATTCAACCTTTTCTGAAAATATATATATATATTTGCATTGGTCTCCAACATACCTGACACCATCTCTGCTTTGTCTCTGAAGCACAGTTTTCACTGATCAGATATCAATCCCCTAACCTGCTTTGTTCATTCAGGCTTTTCTGTACCTGTGGAATGTGTGCTAGAACCTGGGGTTATGTCACCAGAAAGAAGGAGGGTACAGGAGACTTCTCAGGCCTGCAGAACAAGAAGGAGAGCACGTGGCAAGTGCTACGTGACGATGGATGCTGAGAAGAAACATGGAGAAAATGGTCTAGCTGGCCGTACACCATGGCAGACACAGCCTCCATGCTGGTCCTTGACGTACAGATGAGGTGCTGGCAGGCGGAGACGAGGCAGGAGGTGAGAGGCCATTCTAGAGCGAGTGAAGGCTCAGGTCAGAAGCTGATCTGCTCCATGGTTCCCACTGGGTTCTTACAGGTTCAGAAGGGGCCCTTTAAGAAATTTATGTGGGGCTGGAGAGATGGCTTAGCAGTTAAGCATTTGCCTGTGAAGCCTAAGGACCTTGGTTCGAGGCTCCATTCCCCAGGACCCACGTAAGCCAGATGCACAAGGTGGCGCACGCGTCTGGAGTTCGTTTGCAGTGGCTGGAGGCCCTGGCGTGCCCATTCTCTCTCTATCTGGCTCTTCCTATCTCTCTCTGTCTGTCACTCTCAATTAAATAAATAAAATAAAATAAAATAAAATAAAATAAAATAAAATAAAATAAATTTATGTGGTGGCTTGAATGTAAGGTCCTCATAACGTCAGTTGTTTGTGATTAACTTTCCTGCTTATTCCTCACCTAGCAGAGGCTTTGGGAGACAGAACCCTGCTGGAGAAAGTATGTCACCACAGCTGGTGGACCTTGGGGTGGATGGAGTTGAGCCCTGTGAGCTGAGAATCAGCTCCTGGCTTGCTGGCCCTGCCTGATGTCTCTCTGCTGTACAGGTATGAAGTGAGCTAGCTTCTTCTACCATGATGAAGCTTCCCTCCCTCCCCGTGAAACTGCAAGCCAGAAATAAATCCTTTCCCCTCATAAACTGCTTCTGCCTGGGTGTTTGTCCCAGCAACAAGCCAGTCACAGGGATCTATGCATTGTGATGCAGAATTGTCCCAGGCCTGTGTGAGGGGCAAGGGAGGTGTCAAGAGCAAAGTGACTTTGACAGCACTTGTGTTAGTCACTGCTGTGTCCACTGTAGCCCAGTCCCTGACATCGACAACTTTAGAAGGGAGGGGAATGCTTAGTTTTTGCTTGCGATCTGAGAACATTATGGTGGCAGGATCATGTGGAGAAGGAAGCTGTTCAGCACTTTGCAGACAGGAACTACAGAGGTAGAAATTCAGGAAGGGACCAAGGTAAGATGTGGCCTCCAAGGACATGTCTATATAATATATATACTTCCTCCAGCAAGGCCCCACCTCCTAAGAGTCCACAACTTTCCCAAACAGCACTGTCATCTCGGGACCAATTACTCAGCATATGAGCCAGTGGGAGATACTTTATTTTCAAACAACCAGTCTCTCCTAACCAAGCTCCATATATGTGTATGTACACTGATGCACGGTTATATTCATATGTAATATATTTAGTGCTTAAGGTGCCACTATCTGAGTTTAAAAACAAAAGTAATTTTGCAAGCCCTCGCTATAGATGCTGCTATCATTTCTTTATTAAAATATTATTTTTAAAATGTTTTGTTTATTTTTATTTATTTATTTGAGAGTGACAGACAGAGAGAAAAAGAGGCAGAGAGATGGAGAGAATGGGCACACCAGGGCCTCGAGCCACTGCAGACGAACTCCAGACGTGTGCGCCCCCTTGTGCATCTGGCTAACGTGGGTCCTGGGGAATCGAGCCTTGAACCGGGGTCTTCAGGCTTCACAGGCAAGTGCTTAACCGCTAAGCCATCTCTCCAGCCCTAAAACACTATTTCTTAATTTGGAAATTTACAAAGAATAGTTCATTTCAGAAGCTCTCATGAGCACTAAGGCTCTAGTGTGATTATCAGTCTTGTTTGATGCAATACATACTGAGTCTACATTAGAGGATGCCACAGTCATCACACAGACACACATGAATATAGCTACCTAGGGAGAATTTCAAACATCACACACATGTCTTAGAAACATCAATAATGTCTGGTTGATGTTATTTCACCTTAACGGCTAAAATTTAAATTTATTCATTATAAATTAGATGATGACTACTTCATTTGTTTTGCCAGTGTGGCCACACCTGAGCATTTATATATTAAAATACATATTACTGGGGCTGTGACAAAGGCTCAGTAATCGAAGGTTCTTAACTCTGAAAGCCTGTCAACTCAAGTTGATCCCCAGCTGGCTGCAAAGTGGTGAACACATCTACCATCCCAGCACACCTACAGAAATGGGAGGTGAAGCTAGGGGAACCCCAAAGCTCACAAGCCTCTAGAAGCAAAACACCATGAGAGACACAGTCTCAAAGAAACTGGAAGAAGAGAACTGACACCCAGAGGTTGTGCTCTGACCTAGACACACACACACACACACACACACACACACACACACGCACGCGCGCGCACGCGCACGCGCATCATGGTATGCACATGCTCAAATAAATAAAGACTTTATTGTAACTTGCTTTTCCTTGATTTCTCCTTTATAATTTATTTAGGTCATGAAAAGGTAACTGATATAGAATAGCTACCTTCCAGCTGCCATGACAAGATGTGATGCCCAGTCTCTTCTCTGCCATATTTTCCTTGCTCAAATGTAACACCCCTCAAAACTGCAAACCTGCAATAAACATTTTCCTCTCGAAAGCTGCTTCCAGTAGGCTGTTTTGTCTCATCAGTAAGAAGGTTCTGCAATAGAAAACCAGTTTTGGGGTGAAATTTGATTTAGGTGCTGGGAAATGTAACTCAGTTGCAAGAGTACTTGACTAGCGTCCACAAAGCCCTGAGCTTGATCCCTAGGACTCGGTAATACCTAGTCGTTGTTGTTAGGTCAAGACAGGCTCCCAGAAATGGAGTCAACGAGGACAGCAGGAGGGCGACAGAGACACAAGGAAGTCGGTCATCCACGTTCCTCAAGGAACCGCCCAGCCATCATGCCTTCCTTGCCTAGCAATGCCCCAGGTCTAGGTTTCCTGCCCCCTTATCTCCCAGGTCACCTGGTCACTTCTGACCTCACACCCTAGCTTTTTGAAAAGGCTAATGTAGAGAACAAGGGAGTTCTCTTCCCTTCCTCACCTCCCCGCAGCTGAAGAGCCCTATAAAGCACACTAACTGGAATCTCAGGTTGGCTGTGCTCTCTTGAGAGTCAGTCCTGGCAGCCTGTGCTTTTCCCGAATAAAAGCTTCCATCTTTGCCTGAGAGTGGTTTCCGTGGTCTTGGTCACTCCCGAGCCTTACATCGGTACATGCCTCTAATGTGAACACTTAGGAGTTAGATACAGGAGGTTCAGAAATTCAAGGTCTTCTTCACGCAACATAACAAGTTGGAGGCCAGCCAGCCTTGGCTACATGAGACCCAGTCTCAAAATAAAAGTTGTTTGCAGACGTATTTCATGATAGTGGCACGCTGCCTACCGCAATAAGGAGGCAGGTGGCGGCAGACATTTCAGAACAGTAACATTGAGGCAGGTGCCTACTAATACCCCCAGTTCAGAGATGAAGAAAGCAAGACACAATGAAGCCAAGCAACTTGTCAAGGGTCCTGTGACTAGTAAATGAAAGAGCCTGGACTCAGAATTGCATAGCTCCAGCCTCTTGCCCTTAGCCAAATTACTATAGGGCATTATATTGTTGTTATATTGCCTTTTCAAGACTGTGTACAAAGAGGCTATATTACCTCTGCAATTTACTCCAAGTTCATAAACAGGACCTTACAAAATATACTTAATAATGTGAAGGGAAGTATAAGCCTGATGAGGAGGAACTTTGGTGTAGCTGAAAATTGAATCTTGCCAAAAAAAAAAAAAAAAAAAAAAAGCAGGACATGGAAGCAAAATCGGAAGAACAGACAAGGGGTAAACTGAGGAACAGCTCAACTGTCACACTACGGAGTCAGAAAGTGAGTTGATTAGAAGGATGTCAGGCTCCTGGAGAAAAAGCTGTGTGGGGGAGGGGAGTGTTGAGGTAGAGTCTCACTCTAGCCCAGGCTGACCTGGAATTCACTATGTAGTCTCAGGGTGGCCTCGAACTCACAGTGATCCTCCTACCTCTGCCTTCCGAGTGCTGGGATTAAAGGCGAGTGCCACCACGCCCAGCTTTACCTTTTTTTTTTTTTTAATGCAGCAATCTTGTTAAAAGAAGCAAGACACTGTGCTGGGGAGACGGCTCGGTGGTTAAAGGTTCTTACTTAGAAAGTCTGCACACCTGGATTTGATTCTCCACAAGCCGCGTCAAGCCAGAGGCACAAAGTGGTGCCTGCATCCGGAGTTCAATTACACTGGCAAAAGGCCCTAGTGTGACACACTTTATTTCTCCTCCACCTTGAAAATAACGAAATAATAATAATAATACTGTCTTTTAAAGGTAAATAAGCAAGATCCTGGGGCTCGGGAAGATAGCTCAGTGGATGACATGCTTGTCGTGCAAGCACAAGGTCCTGAGGTCAGAAGGCACGTGAAAGTCAGACGCTGTAGTAGGCGTCTACAGCCCCAGCGCACCTATGACAAAAAGAGAGGCAGAGATAACAGAACCTCCGGGAAGCTCACGGGCCAGCTCGTCTAGCACACAGCACAGGGAAAGCAGAGAGACCAGCCACAAACAAGTCAGCAGGTGAGGACTGACACTCAGCGTTGCCCTCTGACCTCCACACAAGCGCTGTGGTACATACACACTTGCGCTCACGCACATGAAAAGACAGAGAGAGGACTGGAGAGATGGCTTAGTTGTTAAGTGCTTGCCTGTGAAGCCTGAGGACCCAGGTTCAAGGCTCGGCTCCCCAGGACCCACGTTAGCCAGATGTCCAAGGGGGTGCACATGTCTGGAGTTCCTTTGCAGTGGCTGGAGGCTCTGGCACGCCCATTCTCTATCTATCTCTGCCTCTTTTTCTCTCTGTCTGTCACTCTCAAAGAAATAAATAAATAAAGTTATTTATTTAAGAAAAGACAGAGAGAGAGAAACCCTAAAGCAAAATTCTCACAAGCAGGCACTTTCCCTTCCTCCTTCCTTCTCTCCTTCCCTCCTTCTCTTCTTCCTTCAGTACTTTTAAAAACTCTAAACCTACACCTGTAAGGCACTATAATGTAGGCCATGTTATTTTGGGCAAATTATACATTTTCCAGACTTAAAGACTAGAACTCCAACTTAATGTCTTCTTCCTCCCTGCCCCTCTGTTCTCCACCCCAGGCACCCATTTAATTAGGAAAACCAGCAGCTCCACTCTGGTATCTTTGGAGTCATCCTCCCAAGGTAACAATCTCCATATAAGTCTCACCTAATGGTTTATCTGATCAGCTTCATATACTCCTATTCCTGAGAATTCCAAAATTTTAAAAAGCCAGGATTCTCTCTTACCAGTCTTGCCATCGTGCTTTCAAGGCAAACACTTTAGCAACTCAGCTGTCCCCCCCCCCCCCGCCGGCCCTTCTCATTGACATAGTTTGTACCCCCTCAATGAATAGTTGCCTGCTTGTGCATTCTCTGAGTAGCAGACTCTCATGGAGCCCCAGAATACGAAGCAAGATCATGTCCTCCAAAGCCCTCACTCAGGTAACAATACCAACAGAGGTCAAGCAGAGTGTGCCCTAGATTCTCCCAGAGCCTTCCCTGTTGCCACAGCTGTGCCAGGCTTTACCATCTTGACCTTGTGCTGCTTCTCAGACTGACCCCCCTCCAACTTTGCCTTCCAGCCTCATTTTGGCAGAACTGCAATAACTATCCCAGCAAGTGCCCCTGCCTCTGAGTGACTTTTCCAGCCATCTTCTAAAACTACCTGTGATCCCCCTGAAGAGTTATCACTCCCCGGAGTGTCCACAGAACCTCAAGAGTTATTTGCTGAGAGCATTTACCAACAACAGATACTGACTGTAAGGAAAGCAAAACACAAAAGCCTCCTATCAACATGGACTGCCAAATACAGCGCTTCCTAGTGGGGGTGATTGTCACTGGATCTCGCTTATTTCTACTGCTTGTGCCCGTTTTGAGGACCGTCTATCAGTCTGGGAAATTAATTCACGTGTGACACGCGTGAGTCACAGCTATAACAGATTTCCGAGGTTCCGAAGATAAATCACAGGAGTGGTTCATTGACTCCTGATCCTGGACTGAAGGGAACGCTGCCACCGAGTGGCAGATGTTGGCATTGGATTGAGGGGGCAAGGACGACATTGGCTCCCTTCTTTCCATTACAGCTTTGGGTCCATGAAGACGGCTTTGATGTACCCCAGACCAGCATGGTCTGCAAGAAGTGGGGTTCTGATAAGTGATTACCAGCATTTTTGTCAAAGCATGAAAAGGAGCTAAACTTGTGAGCTTCCCCAAAGAAACATTTTCCTTCCTTTTCTCAATGTAACACAGTGGCTTCCTGACCCCCACACCAAAGGAGATGTGACAGTGCGTAATGATTTCCAAGGTAACTCAAGATTATGTCATTTTGGAGATACATTTGTGTGTGCACGGGGCGTGCGTGTCTGTGTGCGTGCGTGTGCATGTGTGTGTGTGTGTGTTCATGCTGGAGGAGGAGACATGCATGTGCAGGTCAGAGACACCTGAGTCTCAGCTTTGAGGCAGGGGCTGTCACTGTTCCCCCCTGCATTTGCCAGGCTTGCTGACCTATGAGCTTATGTTGATTCTCCTGCCTCAACCTCCTTTCCCATCCTGGGCACGCTAGGCTTACAGACACTTGGGCTACAACACCCAAGTTTATGTGGGTCCTTGGGATCCAAGCTCAGCTGCCCATGCTTTCCCTGTAAGAGCTTTTCCCACTGAGCCATCCTACCAGCCCCTGACGATGTGTCAAAGAAATAAGATATTTTAAATATATATATATACACTATATGTTATTAATATATATATTATATATTTATATAATAAAATGCTTAACCACACACAAATTAGGTCACTGAGAATCCCTTGGTGCAATACTAGTTGGAACAATGTGCTACTTCATGCTGCTCTGGGGTGTTAGAGCACGGTGCTCCAGGGCTGAGCCCATCCTGCTGAGCACAGACATTCCATTTTGCCTCTGTGTTGGTTTTCCAACTTATCCTATCCAAATCCCACACAAAAGCCTGAGAGCGAGTGTCTTTCTTGAAGATAAGAAATATAACGCATCATATGTCAGCGTTGGTGTGGCTGCAATTTCTGTGTGTGTTTCGGGGCTGCAGTCAGCGGCAGACAACAGAGGAGAGGGAGACGCAGATGTTCCCGACACAGGAGTAGAGAGCTGGACTTCTCCACCCATTCTGATGACATTGTTCTCCCTGCTGTAGTTTGTGAAGCTGGGTAATGTCCCTCCTTTATGTGAACTTTACTTGCATCAGTATCTGTTCCTAGCAAACCAAAGATAAGACAGGAATGCCATTCAACATAGACATGAGTGATGGCATTTTTATTTGGTGAGGGGTTTTTTAATAATTTTTTTGTTATTAATTTGGGAACATTTGAAGATCTTTTTAAATATTTGTTGATTTTTTTATTTTGAGAGAGTAAGGCAGAGAGAGAGAGACAGAAAAAGAGAATGGATGTGCCAGGGCCTCCTGCACTGTAAACAAACTCCAAACAGATGTGCTACTATGTGCATCTGGCTTTGCGCGGGTACTGGGGAATCAAACCCAGGGCCTCTGTGTTTTGAAAGCAAGTGCCTTTAACCATTGAGCCATCCCTCCAGCCCTGATGTGTTTTTATTATTATTTACAATTCTTCTATTTATTTCTAGCTCTGTTGCAAAGTAAGTAAGGTGGAAAGAAGAGTCACCAAGTCCTTGTTCACATTTCCACAATCCGACTATCATCTGAGATTAGTCTACTGGGCTAGTATTACTTAATAGAACTCCTTGTAATGGTGGAAATGTTTCATAATTTGCACTATCCAATACATTAACCAACAGATACATTGTGACTACTGCCACATGCAAATACAACTAAGGCTATAGCAAAAATGATGCATTGTAAAGGGGTCGCGAAATACAAAAATTCAGTATTTTGACTAACTGCAAAGAATTAGTGGTAATTAACTTATCAAGAACCAGTCATCAGATTTCCTGGGAATCTATTCCTATGACCTGAACATCTGAGCTGAGATTTGTAGTAATTTGTAAATGAGGTAATAATGAGAAAAGAAAAAGCAGCATGTTTCCAAATGCCACCCTGCAGAAACTGACTGAGCTCTCTTGGTCCTCACAATAAATACCAATAACCCCACTGAAGAATATATCCTTTGCAGAATTGGAACAGGGGATGGGGGGCTCTAAGAGTGCAATCTTTTTATTTAAAAAAAATCAATAAATAATAAGAAGGAAGAAGAGGGAGAGAGGAAGAAGATGGGAAACAAAAGACTGTTTTGATGTGTAGATTTCTGATCATTTCATTTCTTTGATTCCAAATAGGGCAAATTCAATCAGCAGTCACTATAGATAACTTAATTCTTAAATGTGCAAATTGTAACAAATTGCTCTTTTATATTTCCATTTATAAAGCAGGCTATTTTTTTTTCCTTTGGTCAAAGCAAAACTCCTTAAGATGTAAAGGTCTTGTTTAGAAGGCCAAATGAATCTGATTCTTAGATTTAAATTCTTAAATTATATATGATTCAGGGAAAAGATAGAACAATCATTCTTCCAAAACCTGTGACAGATTACCCTCCCACAGCTGCAGACCGAACTCTCCAGGATTATACTATTATTCCCTCCAATATGCTCGAAATGGGTTGTCTAAAAGCCAAAAAATCCAGCTAGCTATAACTATTGAAATTGAAATGTGCCTGAGATTTGATTTAGTGCATGTGTATGAGCATGTTCATGCATGTGCAAGGTCAGTGTGTGTTCAGGTGTGTGAAGACCACAGGACAACCTTATGCATTGTTCCTCTCAGGTGCCATTACCTTTTGGAGACAGGATTTCTCACTGGCCTGGAACTCACAAACTAGTCCAGAATAGCTGGGCATGTTGCTCAGGGATCTGCCTCCTCAGTGCTTTGATAACAAGGGTACACACCACACACTGAGAATTTTAAAAATATTTTATTTTGTTTGTTTGTTTATTTATTTATGAGGGAGAAATCGGCAGGGGAAAGAGAGAGAGAATGGGCGTACCAGGACCTCTAGTCACTGCAGACGAACTCCAGATGCATGCTCCCTCTTGTGCATCTGGCTTACGTGGGTCCTGAGGAATTGAACCTGGGTCCTTTGGCTTTGCAGGCAAGCACCTTAACTGCTAAGCCATCTCTCTAGCCCCTATTTATTTTTATTTATGTATTTGAGAGGGGGTGCAGATAGAGAGAGAATGGGCTCGCCAGAGCCTCCAGCTGCTACAAACAACTCCAGACACATGTGCCACTTTGTGCATCTGGCTTACATGAGTCCTGAGGAATCGAACCTAGGTCCTTTAGTTTTGCAGCCAAGTGCCTTAACCGCTAAGCCACCTCTCCAGCACTTTTCTGTTATGTTTTATTGACTATTTGCAAGTAGAGAGGGAGGATGGGCACACCAGGGCTTCTACCTGCTGCAAACAAACTCCAGATGTATGCACCATGCTGTGCATCCGGTGGTACATGAGCACTGGGGAGCAAACCTGGGTTGTTAGCCTTTGCAGACAAGTGCTTTAAGGAATGGCTGAGCCATCTCTCCAGCCCACACCCTGCATTTGTATGTGGGTTATAGGGATCCAATCCAGTTCCTTATGTTTGCAAAGCAAGCACTTTACCAACTGAGCCATCCCTCCGGCCCCCAAAACTTTTTTTTGACACATTTCTGATTTGAATTTTTGCAGGCCCGAATATAAGGAAAGATCATTGCATAGTGATGGTAACTGAAAGAGAAATCAAAACTCAGAAGTAATCCAGTCAAGTCCAGAGAGCTACTGTATCAATGGGAGAACAGAGAATCACAGAATGGTCACAGCCTAGGACCTGGGAGGCAGAAGGGGCCAGAACCCCTAAAAATGAGGGGGGAAATGAACACGTCATACTGTCATTCAACTTTCATGTTAATTATTAGCAATTTCTGTGATGAAATCTTCTTGACAGAAAGTTCCTCCTCCCTGTCACATTGCTTAGGGACAATATAACCCTGTTTCCTATAGATTTGGTTATTGTTCTAAGTTCAGCATTTTTTTAAAAAATTTTTGTTGTATTTTTATTTATTTGAGAGAGACAGACACAGAGAAAGAGGCAGAGAGAGAGAGAGAGAGAGAGAGAGAGAGAGAATGGGCACACCAGGACCTCCAGCCACTACAAACGAACTCCAAATGCATGTGCCACCTTCTGCATCTGGCTTACATGGGTCCTGGGGAATCGAGCCTCAAACCCAGGTCCACGGTTACGCTTCACAGGCAAGCGCTCAACTGCCAAGCCATCTCTCCCACCCCAGCTTCAGCATTTTTCTCAAAGGGGAAAAGCAGGACAGCACTTCTTCCTAAAGACTCCCTGCTTTCATCCTTACAGCTAGTCCACTCTGGCATCCTTCCAGACAGCCAAAGGGACAGGGAACCAACGGCCATATGGCTACACTCACAAAGCCGAGCCAGAGCATCACAGTGAACAAGGGGCCAAACTTCTGTTCCACCGAAGGGTGCGAATGTGCTCAGTGGATAGCAGATGCCCCGGGGGCAGGGTGAGCCAAGCTTCTCATCTGAGTCTCCCGGGCATCCGGCTCCCAACCGGGATTTACAGAGACCCACAGACTCTGATGGAAGGAGAATACAGGCTCTGTGTGAAAGGGTGAATACAAGTAAGATTATAACCAAAAGGCCATGACTTGCTACAAAATGCATTTAGAAATGCATTAATATAAAGTTGGATGGAGAATACAAAATCTTACATCTGTAAGCTTCATTTTTATTTTTGAAATTAAGACTACTGGAAGGAAAAATATGACTGGGATGATTTTTTATTCAGGGAAAAATTGGGGAGAGATTGTATCAGATAAAATCTAATCGAGCTGTCAATATTGAATGAATAATTTTGGGTTTTTTTTTTGTTGTTGTTGTTTTTCTTTTTTGAGGTAGGGTTTGACCCTAGCCCAGGCTGGCCTGGAATTCACTATGTAGTCTCAGGATGGCCTCGAACTCACGGCAATCCTCTTACCTCTGCCTCCCAAGTGCTGGGATTAAAGGCATGTGCCACCACGCCCAGCCCTTGAATGAATAAGTTTAAAAACATGCATCCATATAGTAAATACAGAGGTGGCATTGTTAAAGGAAGTTATGATCAAAAATAATAAATATAACCCATCTAGGTATTTCAGTCTTATTTACAGGCAATTCGCACTTGGCATGGTACTAACATGCATGACTTTTCAATTAGCATGTTGCATATAAACGCTGCCAGTCCCCCGAGAACGTGGTGCACTTTGCAGCTGCCACGGCATATTAAGCATGGGCACAGAGCACAAGAGTGCTGCTGGCTCTTCTGTCCCCGGTCACGGAAAGTGGTGCTCACCATGGTCCACTGTGTCTCTTCTTCTATAGTCCACCAATGCCCATGCCACGCAAACCCCACCCAGACAGCAAAGCAGACACGAAAAGAGATCATTGAAAGAGAATTAGCCACTAAAAATAAAGAGTGTGGGGCTGGAGAGATGGCTTAGCGGTTAAGCGCTTGCCTGTGAAGCCTAAGGACCCCGGTTCGAGGCTCGGTTCCCCAGCTCCCACGTTAGCCAGATGCACAAGGGGGCGCACGCATCTGGAGTTCGTTTGCAGAGGCTGGAGGCCCAGGCGCGCCCATTCTCTCTCTCTCCCTCTATGTCTTTCTCTCTGTGTCTGTCGCTCTCAAATAAATAAATAAAAATTTTTTAAAAAATAAATAAAAAATAAAGAGTATGGTACAGAAACAAATGTAAGACAGCTTAAAGAAAATTTCCAATCTCATATAAATGGCATTAGATAACTAAAAAGCCAATCAAGAAGCTGGGCGTGGTGGGGCTTACGCCTTTAATCCCTGCACTCTTGGGAGGCAGAGGTAGGAGGATCGCCATGAGTTCGAGGCCACCCTGAGGCTACATAGTGAGTTCCAGGTCAGCTTGGGCTAGAGTGAGACCCTACCTTGAAAAAACAAACAAAAGCCAATCAAGGGCCTACAGACTTCAGCGTTGTTTGAGAGATTAAGTTTGTAGCCAGGTGAATTCAGTGTGATGGTCAATCTTGGTTGTTAGATTTACAGGATTAAGAATCATGGTGGAGGGTTGAGGGGGAGGAGGGCGGTCGGTGAGGCCTACAGTACCCCGCTTCAGTGAGGGGCTCTGGCGCGGCCACTCCGCTGGTGGCTTTCCTGGGTGCCACTCCCTCTGTCCTCCCTAGCCGAGTGCGGCCCGATGCTCCAGGGACGCAGGTGCTGCTGAGAGCAGCGTCACCCTTTACACTACAAAGCTGGCGGGCACTATGGGGAAAAAAACAAAACAAGAAGAAAGTGGAGGAAAATGCTTGAAGAAGAGGAAGAGGAATATGCGGTGGGAAAAGTTCTTGATCGACGAGTTGTCAAGGGAAAAGTAGAATATCTTCTAAAGTGGAAGGGTTTCTCAGATGAGGACAATACGTGGGAGCCAGAAGAGAACCTGGATTGCCCTGACCTGATTGCTGAGTTTCTACAGTCACAGAAAACAGCACATGAGACAGATAAATCAGAGGGAGGCAAGCGAAAAGCTGACTCTGACTCTGAAGATAAGGGAGAGGAGAGCAAACCAAAGAAGAAAAAAGAAGAGTCAGAAAAGCCACGAGGCTTTGCCCGAGGTTTGGAGCCAGAGCGCATTATTGGAGCTACAGACTCCGGTGGAGAGCTCATGTTCCTGATGAAATGGAAAAACTCTGATGAGGCTGACCTGGTCCCTGCCAAGGAAGCCAATGTCAAGTGCCCACAGGTTGTCATATTCTTCTATGAGGAAAGGCTGACGTGGCATTCCTACCCCTCAGAGGATGATGACAAAAAAGACGACAAGAATTAACTCTCTTGAGTATCAGCCCCTGTCACCTCTTGACTGTGGGCTTCAAGGGCGGAGGGAAGGAATTCTACTTGCCTTCACACCATACAGGTGGCTTGAGAAGATGTCCTTTGAAGAGCCAGCATAGTTTCTGTGCCCTGCAACAGCCCAAGTGCTTTAAAGCTGTTCCAAGCTGTGTAGTTTGTACGCCCGTCCCAGTGGAGGGGAAAGGGTAAGTGTTTCAAGGCAACCCATTCTGCACTTTGCTGAGAAAGGCAAATGGGCCTTCTATGAAGGACAAAAGCTGCAGAACTGGGTGTGTGGGAGAGCAAAAAAGATACTGTGGATCTTCAGAGAGCATCTCCACAACCCACAGCCTTCTTCCCAATAGTGTTAACTGCATTTTTACAGGGTAGCATGTGTGTAGTTTTTGGCTATTACTGGTGTATTAATGGGGGGAGGGTGGGACAGGGAGGAGATGGACAGGACGATTGTGGTTAAAATCAGGGACCTGATTGGGGAAATGGTGAAGCAATGGAAAGAACAGCTAACTGATGATTTGGTTCTAGGTTCAGAATACTTTACCTTTTCAAAATATTTCATTGGCACCAGAAAGGTGGACAGTGGGAGACTGCTTCAAACCTGTGACATTTCCTTCCTGAGCATCATGTTGCCCATAAAGGAGAAAGCCAGTTCCTACATTAACCAAAGCTGACATTTTAAAGAAGGAAACTGAAGCAGGAAAAGTTTTAATTGGAGAGTATATTCAGGCAGATCATTTTGCCTCAGAGGTGCTAATATTGAAGTTAGGAGGGGAAAACAAAAAGACCCTTCATTTCCAATCATGGAGTTATAAATAGCAGTTTTTCAACCACTGGCTGAAGCATTGTGGGAAGGGCGGAGGGTGGCGCAGGCGATAGGAAAACACTTGGAGCCTGTTTTTTTTCAACTTTGAACTCTGAAACTTAGTGGCAGGGTTCAGTAACTAACAGCACAAATTTCATTGAGTCAATTCAAGGGTTGAATACTTCAAAAAGCCCTGGTCTCAGGAGACAAATAGTTTTCATATTGGGGTATAGATTGACTTGAAAACACAAAATAAAACCTAAAGATTAACATACCCAAAATGCTCTGTCTTGAATCATAAGACCCATCAATCCTTGGTATTGTCTAGACCTACATCTAGAGCTACATTGTTAAATCACTTTAGGCATGTGTTAGATGTCTGAAAATTTTGTTTAAATGTAAACTTCATACCATACTGTCAGTGTTTGTCTTAATAAAGCTATAGATTTATTAAAAAAAAAAAAAGAATCATGGTGGAAATCTTGTCTGGGCATACCTGTGATGGAGTTTTTAGATTAGATTAGGGAAAAAGGCAGAGAGAGAGAGAGAATGGGCGCGACAGGGCTTCCAGCCACTGCAGACGAATTCCAGATGCATGCACCCCCTTGTACATCTGGCTAACATGGGTACTGGGGAATCAAGCCTCGAACTGGAGTCCATAGGCTTCACAGGCAAGCGCTTAACCACTAAGCCATCTCTCCAGCCCTGATGAAAGGATTTTTGTTGCTGTTGTTTTTCGAGGTAGGGTCTTGCTCTAGCCCAGGCTGACCTGGAATTCACTCTGGAGTCTCAGGGTGGCCTCGAACTCACGGCAATCCTCCTACCTCTGCCTCCCTAGGGCTGGGATTAAAGGCGTGCGCCACCAGCCTGGAAGGTTTTAAAGGTCACAGAGCGATATGAATTTCTCCTGCTGAGTCCCAGGGTCTTGGCATAATTTCATTTCCACACTCATTGTCACGCCTGCTCTACTGTACAAAGCCAGCACTGTCCACATTGTCTTTCAATAGGCCACCACTGCAGAACTGAGCTCTTTGTCCAAGACACTTACGTGTATGTTCTTGATTTGAATTCCCAAAGCTACCCATTACAACTTTGGCATAAAAGTTCTAGAAATGCAACTGCTATGTCAAAACATAAAAATCATACTAAATATTGATTAATACTCTTCCACAGGTAATGTGTCATGTTGCAGTCTCATTGGCAATGTCTGATTGCAAGACAATTTATAGAAAGGTTTAAGGAGGCTGGGAGATATCTCAGTGGTTAAAGGTTCTCACTTGAAAAGCTTGATGGCACGGAACCTGGGTTCAAGTCTCCAGTATCCACATAAAGTCAGATGCACAAAGTGGCACATGCATCTGGAGTTCATCTGGAGTGGCATGAGGCCCTGGTATGTCCATTCTGTCTCTTTCTCTTTCTCTCTCTCTCACACACACACCCTGAGTTTGATTCCCCAGTACTCATTAGAGCCAGATGCACAAAGTGGTATATCCATATGGAGTTCATTTGGAGTGGCATAAAGTCCTGGTATGCCCATTCTCTCTCTCTCTCTCTCTCTCTCTCTCTCTCCTCTCTCTCACACACACATACACACACACATAAAAACAAAGAAAGATTTTAAGGAAGGCTAAGGAGATAGTTCAGTTGGTAAAGTGTTTGCCTTGCAAGCATGAAGACCTGGGTTTGATGCCCAGTACCTACATTAAAAAAAAAGAAAATCAGCCAGGCATGGTGGCATATGCCTTTAATCCCAGCCCTCAGGAGACAGAGGTAGGAGGATCACCTTGAGTTCAAGGCCACCCTGAGACTACAGAGGGAATTCCAGGTCATCCTGAGCTAGAGTGAGACCCTACCTCACCTTGACCCCAGTGCTAAAGCGGTGGAAACAGTAGAATATGTGGGATTCCATGGTCAGCCAGTCTAGCCTGTTTGGTGACTTGTAGGCTGGTGAGAGACACTGTCTCAAAAAGAAGATGGGGGAGGAGGAGGAGGAGAAGGACGAAAATAAGATGAAGAAGAAAAAGAAAGGTGGACAGTGCCAGAGGAATGGCATCCAAGGTGGTCCTTTGACATCTGCACATGCATGCACACACATGAATGCATGTACACATGCACACACTCTCCAATCAATACAAGAAATAAACCTGACTTTTAAAAAAATTTCAAGAAAGAAAGATGTGAGAAGTCTTGTTTCAGGACTGTGGTCCATCAATGTCCATGAGAGGAAGAAAAAAAAAAAAAAGAGGTAAAAAGCAAAAGGTGCCAAGGGAGTCAGGCCTGCGGAGGTTGAATCAAAATTAGCAGCTTTGTTTACATTGGTATCTAAGTGTAGAAAACAAGCCAGGCTTATGGTCAACCTTCCTCATGCAACAGGACAAAAGATGCACCCACCCCTCCTGACAACTGTGGAGAAGTAAGAGCCCACCCACCCAGCGAGGCCAGTGGAAGAAAGACCAGCACTCACCCGCTGTTCCTCACCTAAGGACCCTCTGTCCCCCAACCTCATTTTCCATTCTAATAAATCTCACAGCTATAATCTTCACCTGCCCCAGAAGTTTTCGATATCATTGCCCACCATTAGGGAGTCCTATCTCATTCCTGCTTCTCCCCAACTCTCAAATTCCAATTCCCACCCACCCACCAAATAAAAGGGAAGTAGTCAAGATAGATTTATTAGTTATGTTACTTGTGGTCAGGACCAAATGCCAGATGAAAAGCAGTTTAAGGAAGGGTGGACTTATTCAGGCTTGCAGTTCCAGAAGGTGCAGTCCATCCTGGTGGGGAAGGCGTGGTGGCAGCAGCAGAAAGCTGGCTGGTCATATCGCATCTACCACCAGGAAGACAGAGGGAGATCAGGAAGTAGAGCCGGGCTATCAATCCAGCGCCTCCTGCCAATGACCCACTTCTTCCAGTAAAGCTTTCCACCACCAGCTGGGGCCCAAGCTTAAGAGGAGAGTGAGCTGGAGACCAACGTCAAGCTTCCACATGCAAGTGCATATGTACACGCATACTCCCACACACACACATGCCCAAAAACACACAAGCACACACACGTACATGTTCCAAAAAAATAAATAAATAAGATCAGAAAGCAAGCCTTGCATTTTCTATTCAGAAGATGGATTTCACAGTTTGGCAGGAAATTTCATAGCTTTGAGGCTTATCCTATCTTTTTTGAGATTCCAAAAATAATGACTAGGCACAGAGGAGAAGCAAGGTTGACAAAAATAGAAGGGAAGTATCAGGAGTTGATAGTCAGAGTTTCCTAAGTATTAACTCCTAATTTTTTTAATTTGTATTTATTTACTTATTTATTTGTGAGGGGAGAGAGTATTGGCACGTCAGAGCAAACTCCAGATGTATGCATCACTTAGTGCATCTGGCTTTACGTGGATACTGGGAGTTGAACTTGGGCTGTCAGGCTTTGCAAACAGTGCCACAATAGTAGTCATCATAGAGGAGTGCTGGGCTGCAGATTTACATGTCCGTTTGGCTTGCTGTGCTCTCTGGAATTCCTGAGACGATAGCACCCGCAGGATTTCTGGAATTTCCTTAAGATCTTCTTGGGAGTTAAAAACCCTACGTGTAATGATAAAACAACGTTGGCTTTGTAGCTGCTAGGTTAGCATACCAAAACCCTGGCAAGGTTCAAAAAAGCTGTGTTCTAAAAATAGTCATATAAAATGTTGTCAAGTTGCCCAGCCCTGCAGAAACACTGTATTTTCAGCAAGGTACATCAGCATCAAGAAATAATTTTGTTTTGTCTTGGTTTTTTCCTAACTGAATTCAGTGTGTGAGAATCTACTGCCAGAAGGTGCCAGACATTTTTTTTTAATTTTATTTATTTATTTATTTGAGAGTGACAGACACAGAAAGAAAGAGGGAGAGAGAATGGGTGCGCCAGGGCTTCTAGCCTCTGCAAACAAACTCCAGATACGTGCACCCCCTTGTGCATCTGGCTAACGTGGGACCTGGGGAACCGAGCCTCGAACCGGGGTCCTTAGGCTTCACAGGCAAGCGCTTAACTGCTAAGCCATCTCTCTAGCCCAAGTGCCAGACATTTTTCCAGGCTTCCAAGAGATATGAAGAAAGCCAGTCAGGTCTCTCAGTACCCCAAACCTTCTAAGTCCACTGGCTGACTGCTGTAGCTTCTGCCTTAGAACCTGGAATGAAACATAAGCCCTAGGAAGAGCGCTTTTCTTACTCTTTCGTTCAACCCCACCTTCTCTAAGAAGCTATGCGCCTCCTAGCTGTCCCAAGTCAGAGTCCCAGTCTGTTTCCTTCGATCCAATTCACCTGAATGAGGCTTGAGGTCAGACTGCTCTCAGATTGGAAGCTTTCATCTTGAAGGCATTCCAGTTTTCATTTTTATTTATTTATTTATTCATTTATTTATTTTGGTTTTTCGAGGTAGGGTCTCACTCTAGCCCAGGCTGACCTGGAATTCACTATGGAGTCTCAGGGTGGCCTCGAACTCACGGCGATCCTCCTACCTCTGCCTCCCGAATGCTGGGATTAAAGGCGTGCGCCACCACGCCCGGCAGGCATTCCAGTTTTCAGATACAGTATGACAACCAGAAGTAAATCCCCGCCCCTGGCCCTTTGTTGAGAAGGAGCGGGTATGGTGGATAGCAAGCCAAGTTTTCCTTTGGCCTCTCTATGAACTGACCCACAAATGTGCAAACGCACCTCCACGCATATGCACTAAACATAAGTAAATAGAAATAGCTCCAAATAAACATGGAAGTTATCAAAACATAGAGTAAAACACCTTTTTTAGTTGACAAAAGACTATTAGGAATATATTTACCACCCAGCAGCTGTCTTCTGTGGGGACTCTCCATTTATGTCCCCTCCGCTCTCCCCGACGTCCCATATCCAGATTCTGCTTGAAGCCACCACTTTCTACACCTGATGGACCATGCCACCGACGCAGCTCCTGGGATCTCTAGATCTTGTCCCACTAATCAGCGGACAAGGGCACTAGCATGAGGCGTGCCCCCCTCCCTTTGCATTAATAATGGTGTTTACCGAAGACCATGGCTCCTGGTGGGGCGCCTGCCTCCTTCCTCTTCCATATGGGCTCCGGGATCCAGCGCCTCTCCCTTCCCCACCTCACCCCTTTATTCCTCACAGCTACGTGGCTACTGAGATATTTCACCAGCCCTTGTGGACACTCCAGTCTACTCACACACTTATACATGTTCTGCCAATAAGACACACTGCTGACCCCTTTGAGGTACCCACTGTTTCATGCCCAAGTGATGACCTCTACTTTTCATGACTGTTTTGTGTTTGGTTTGTTTTTACCTTCACATCAATGCAGCCAGAATCTCACTCCCCCCCGCAAATGAAAAGTAAACTACAAAGAGAGTGAGCTAACCACAGGGTATATAATTTACAAAACTAAAAAGTAACTTTGACATTTTGCTGCAACGACAATTAAAGAAAGATGTTTTCGTGCATACATTATTTAATTGAAGCAATAGGAAAGGAATGTCAAGAACAGGAGTATTGGTCAAGTCCATGGCCCATGATAACCACAGACTGCTGCATTTTCTAGCCATAAAAACAACCCAAAAGTGATAGGAATTTGTATATGTAGCAAGTCCACCTTTAATGAAACATAAGAATCTGAAATGCTCTGGAAGTTATAATGCCTTTAATTAAGCCTCAGTTAAGGAGAGAGTTTTCTATAATTAACTGTATTCTGCCAATTTTTTTTGCTATCTGAAATAATTGCTTGTTAATAAAACTGTTCAAGAGACCTAGCAGCTGAGTTTTTATGAGCTATCCTCTCCCACTCTCTCCCTTATCTTAAAGTATTTTTACATTATGTTTAGTATGTTAATGTAGCCGGCCAATTTTCTGAGTGTGAAGAAGTGTGAGAGGTTCCTAGAATTAAACAGCAATGGTTCTTCTCGGCAATCTGATTTTATTATTGTATTGTGGTAAGGGCACAAAAGGAATCTGCTCCCCTAAAAATCAAGTCAGCATGAGCTGTAGTGCTATTGGCTATAGGTGCAATATTGTATAACAGATCTCCAGAACTCACTCGCTTACCAAAACTTCCCATTTCCCATGCCCCTCAGCCGCTGGCAGATACCATTTCATTTTTTAAAAAATTTTTTGTTTATTTTTATTTATTTATTTGAGAGCAAGACAGAGAGAAAGAGGCAGATATGTACAGAGAGACAGACAGAGAAAGGACTCACCAGGGCTTCCAGCCACTGCAATGGAACTCCAGACGTGTGCACCCCCTTATGCATCTGGCTAACATGGGTCCTGGGGAATCGAGCCTCGAACCAGGGTCCTTAGGCTTCACAGGCAAGCACTTAACCGCTAGGCCATCTCTCCTTTTTTAAAAAAATTTCTTTTTGTTTATTTTTATTTATTTGAGAGTGACAGAGAAAAAAACGCATTTCATTCTTTAGTTCTATGCATGTGATGGTTAAAGGGTTGCATATTAAGGAATCATGCAACGATTCATCCGTGGCATTGCAGATTGCAGTTTTGCTTGTCTGATTTTTGTCCACACAGAATTGCATTGTTAAGTACATTCACACTTTCTGCATCCAGTCATCTACTGATGGACATTTGCACCACCTCTGCATCTTGGTTGATATGAATAGTGATATGTGGGAGTGTTAATATTTCCTTGAGATCTTGATCTGAAATCATCTGGATAAATTCCAGTAGTAGAATTTTCTAGGTTATGCAGTAATTATATTTTTAATATTTTTTAATTTTTAATGTCATTTTAATTTATTTGAGAGAGAGGGGTAGAGAGAAAGAGGCAGATAGAGAGAGAGAATGGGCATGCCAGGGCCTCTAGCCACTGCAAACAAACTCCAGAGGCATGAGCCACCATGTGCATATGGCTTATGTAGGTACTGGGAAATCGAACCTGGGTCCTTAGGCTTCTCAGGCAAGTGCCTTAACCGCTAAGCCATCTCTCCAGCCCTATTTTTAATTTTTGAAGATCTTTTATACTGTTTTGCACACTGCACAATGTTGCATTCTCACCAACAATATGTAAGGGTTCTCATTCACCCATAGCTCATCATTGTTTGTGGTCATTTGTCTCTTTGAAAAGAGTCATCCTAAGAGGTGTGAATTGGCATCTCACTGAGGTTTTAATTTGCATTTCCCTAATGATGAATGATGGATACTTTTTCACAGACTATTGGCCACTTGTATATCTTCTTTGGATAAAAGTCTGCTTGGGTCCTTAGCCTGCTTTAAAAATATTTTATTTATTTATTAATTTATTTGAGAGACAGAGAAAAAGAGAATGGGCACATCAAGGCATCCAGCCACTGCAAATGAACTCTAGAGGCATGCACCCCCTTGTGCATCTGGCTTATGTGGGTCCTACGGAATCAAACCTGGGTCCTTAGGCTTTGCAGACAAACGCCTTAACCGCTAAGCCATTTTCCCACCCTCTTAGCCCACTTTTAAACTAGGTTATTGGCTACTGAGTTGGAGGAATTTATCTTTCGTAGATATAAACCCCCAGCAGGTATATGGTCTACAAATATTTTTTCCCATTCCATAATTTACCTGTTGTTTTCTTTGTTGTTACGCAAAAGCTTTCTAGTTTGATATGTTTCTACATATTTTGTTGTCATGACTTTGCTGTCACATACATGAAATTTTGCTAAGATCAAAGGATTGTGTGTATGTGTGTGTGTGTGTGTGCATGTGCGTGAGTGCATGTTTAACACCAGAGGCTTGAACCATTGTTTAGTTCAGGCTGTACACGGATATCAGGGTTTTCTTGGGGTGGGGGAGAGGGGTCCAACTCACTCTAGCCCAGGCTGACCTGGAATTCACTATGTAGTCTCAGGGCAGCCTCGAACTCACGGTAATCCTCCTACCTCTGCCTCCTGAGTAATGGGATTAAAGGTGTGTTCCACCACGCCCAGCTGATTCTAAGGAATTGAACCCCTGGCCAGCTGGTTTTGCAAGCAAGCATCTTTAACCCTTGATCCATCTCCTCACCTCCAGAGGCTTTTTTGTTTTGTTTTGTTTTGTTCAGGGCAGGGTCTCACTGTAGCCCAGGCTGACCTGGAATTCACTAGATGCTCTTCTGTTTTCTTACAGTGGTTTTTCAGCTCCAGGTTTCACATTTTAATCTTTTTGTAGTTGTTGTTAACATTTTTATTTATTTACTTGAGAGAGACAGAGAGAAAGAGGCGCACAGAGAGAGTGAGTATGGGCATGCTAGGGCCTCCTGCTACTGCAAATGAGCTTCACTTTGGGCTCTTGCTTTACGTGGATACTGGAGAATAAAACCCAGGTTCTCCGGGCTTTGCTAGCAAGCACCTTTAACCTCCAAGCCATCTCTCCAGCCCTCACATTTAAATCTCTACTGATTTTTATGTATGGTGCAGATAAGGGTTCAGTTTCATTTGTTTTTAACCTGCAGATATCCAATTTTCCTGAAGCCCTTTGTTGACACGATCATCCTTCCTCCATTCTGTATTTACAACATGCTGTTGAAGATCATTTGACCACAGATGCATAAATTTATTTCTAATCTCTCTATTCTGTACCGTAGGTTAATGTATCTGTCTTTATGCAAGAATTGAAAAACGTAGACAAGAAGGGTAAACTTGTTAAAGATTTCTTTTAAGAAAGAAGAGGAGAATCATAACGCTCGAAAGCTGAGTAGCTGAGAGAGAACCTGAGCAACTTGCCTCAAGTAGCCCTATGTGAACTGGTTTACAACCTTGGGAAAGTAAATAGAGGATCACTTGTTTGAGGTGTGTCTCATAGTCAGGCTTATATATAACAAAGGACTTGATTGGTTGGTGGGCAAGAAGAAAAGATCACTGGCTTAGGAGGGCGCCGCCTACCTGGGAGGGGAACTGAAACACTGATCTGAAGAAACAAAGTTGGTGAAAGCTTTTCAAGGTCAAGGACTGGAAAGTGGCCCTGGGTGGCCATTTTCTAGTCTAGCCAGGATAGGTCAGCATGCCGTTGTCCCTGACTAATGATCTGTGAAACACTTCCTTTGCTGGCTTCTATTCTCCATCCATACCTTGTTTGGACTATTTTCACTTTGTAATATTTTAAAAGTGTTTTAATCTATTTGTTTATTGGTAAGCATAGAGAAATAGAGAGAAAAGAAACAGACAAACACACCAGGGCCTCTAGCTACTGCAAACGAATTCCAACTGCATGCACCACTTTGTGCATCTGGCTTTACATGAGTATCAGGGAATTGAATTTGGTGGTTAGGCTTTCTAGGTAAGCACCTTAACCACTAAGCCATTTCTCCAGCCCCCCCCCCCACTTTATTTGTTTTTGATTTTTTTTTTTTTTTTTTTTTTGCAAGGTAGAGTCTTGCTTTAGCCCAGGCTGACCTGAAACTCACTCTGTAGTCCCAGGCTGTCCTTGACTTGCAGCGATATGCCTATCTCTGACTCCTGAGTGCTGGGACTAAAGGCACGCACCACCACACCTGGCTATAATATATATTTATTTTAATCAAGAAGTACGATGCCTCTAGCTTTTTCTTCTTTGGTCTTTGTGGTCCCGTATGAATTATAGAATTACTTCTGCGGGCTTGCAGATGATACAAACTTATCTACAACCCCAGCTTCCTTTTTTTTTAATTTATTTATTTATGTGAGAGCAACAGACAGAAAGAGGCAGAAAGAGAGAGAGAAAGAATGGGTATGCCAGGGCCTCCAGCCCCTGCAAATGAACTCCAGACGCGTGCACTCCCTTGTGCATCTGGCTAACATGAGTCCTGGGAAATTGAGCCCCGAACTGGGGTCCTTAGGCTTCACAGGCAAGCGATTAACCACTAAGCCATCTCTCCAGCCCTCTCAGCTTCCATTTTTAATGGCTGCTAAAACACATAAATTCAGCAAAGTGGTAATATACAAAATCAGTCTTAAAACTCAGCTCCATGTCTATACACTAAGTTAACTAAAAAAGAAATTTGGAAAACAATCCCGTACAGAATAGCCCCCCAAAACAAAATGAAAATAGGAACAGAAATAAGCTTAGCTGAGGCGGTGAGAGACAAGTACAAAATACTCGTGAAAGAAATTAACACCTCACGGTCATGAACTGGAAGACTGGATATTTCTGTTGGCTTCATAGAAGAAAAGAGATTCAGGAATTCAGAACTGAGTCAGTCACAGCTGAAGTTTTGATTCATCATACATGGTCACCTCCAGCACTAATCATCCATCTGCCTACTTTGGTTTCATTAGAAATGAATCAGTTGAGCAGCCAGGTTATCCACACCCCCCACGGCAATGTTAGAAGGGTCTGAGAATGACCACACCATACATAAAATACATTGGCAAGGCAATGTTTGCTTCTGTGGAAGGGTGCGTAGCTTTTCAAGAAGACCCCAGCGGAGCACACCGGCAAGAGGTCCACTGGGATTTTATTCCCTAAGGTCGGGTCCTGTGCTTTACTCTGAGTCAGTTTTGGCCTTTCAACCTCATGTATCTTCTGCTAAACGTTTTGGTTTCAGGCGTCATGGGCTCAGAAGGCATTCTTCCACTAAATGACATTTCCCACAGGTGAGTTTCCCTATTGTGGTAGTTTGAATGGATGTTCCCCCAATATATTCAAGAGTTGGAATGTAGGTCTCCAGCCACCTGGCTGGAGGAGGTGTCACTGTGGGTAGATCCTGGGGATCCAGCCCTAAGGCTGATCTGAATTCTAACCTAAGATATGCAAAGGGCCTGAGGTCTGCCTCAGTCCCTGAAGCGTGCTTGCCTGCCATGCTGGTAGAGGGTTTCCTTGCTGCTTGGATCTGTCAAAGGGGGGCCAACTTCTTCTGCCGTGGGTGGGACTTCCCCTGGATCTGTAAGCTTCAAATAAATGCCATTCCCTTCCTCCCATAAACTGATGGCTCCACCTCTCTTCTCTGAACCTTTCATGGAAAAGACAGAATGTCTTCCATATTTCTCTTATCAGGAAGGTGCCATCTTCCCAGCGTGCTAATGTGACACCCCATTTCCTGAGTAACTTTTAGATTTTGTTGTTGTTTGGTTGACCTTGCTTCTAAAATTCTGTCTTCTGAAGGCAGTGAGGATTTGATCTACATTTTGAGGCTTTCATTTCTACAGACCCAGACATGCACTGAGTCACTTCACAGCCTATAAATTTCCACTCTGGACAAAGGAATCTAGAAGGCAGGTACTCAGGACCTCTGGCTTGCCAAGTCTGTAAATTCAAGTCTTGTGTGAGGTATGTATTTATTTTATATATTTTTTTCAAAGAAGACCATTTACATGTTCTTATTTCTGACACTAACCAAGAACTAGATCAGTCACAAGCTTGTGTGCCTCTGCCCATTCCCACGGCCCACTCCTGTCTCACATCCTCAGACATATGCTCTGCCTCCTGTCCAGGCCCAACCAACACACTTAGGCTACCTAAGTCCCCAGTGCACAGATGCTTAGGATGGGCCATTCTTCTGAATGTCAGCTGTGCAGCAGCCAGTCACCTGTGCTTCTGGTGTTTCTAACTCCTCCTGTCATTCACAGCTTAGATAAAAGGCCACTTTGCAGGGCATGGGCTCCCGCATTTTGAGCCACAGAGGCCAGGTAACATGTCATGAAAGTATAGGGACATTACCTTCCCATGAGAAACTTCACAAGTGGGAGACTGGAAGTGAGAGACATACAGTGGACGTGTCCCCTCTTCTTCCTCCATCACATGGACCGCTCAGCATAGCTTTCCATGGAAAATTCCTAGAGGCCTGGGGACCTCTTGAGTCTCTATTTGTTTTGAAATGGTAGCTGGTATAAAGCTATGGATGGTGTTATTGATTAATTTGCTAGGGCCACCATGCCAATTTTCTTGCTTTCCTGGAGGCTAGAAGCTCAAGATCAATGGGTCTGTACAGTGCATTGCTTCTCAATTCATTCCCACTGCTGTCCGTACGAGGCATGTGCACAAATCTGGGTCCAAGTATCCACTTCACATAAACAATAGGAAGCCGGGTGTGGTGGCACATACCTTTAATCCCAGCACTTGGGAGGCAGAGGTAGGAGGGTCGCCATGAGTTCGAGGCCACCCTGAGAATCCAAAGTGAATTCCAGGTCACACTGAGCTAGAGTGAGACCCTAACTCAAAAAAAAAAAAAAAAAGAACAATGGGAGTCCAGATTGGATTAAGCCTACTCTAATGACTTTCTTTTCACTTTATCACCTCTTTAAAAGCCTAATTTCATTCTAAACTGCTAAGGTTAGGTTCTCAGTGGGCAATTCAGACCAGGATATTTGGTATCACTGCCTCTGTTCTTTGGTTTTAGTTCTTTCTCACTCGGGTTTGCCTTGGGACTATAGCTTCAAAACCAAACATCAATGGGCTGGGCATGGTGGCACACACCTTTACTCCCAGAACTGGGAGGCTGAGTGAGGTAGGAGGATCACGGTGAGTTTGAGGCCAGCCTTGGACGACATAGTGAATTTCAGGTCAGCCTCGGCTAGAGAGACCCTACCTCAGAAAAAAAAAGTACCAGTGGCTTTATCATGGACACCCACTCTGATTTGAGAAATTGGAGGTAATGCAACTGCCCATTCTATACTGCAAGCTCCTTCCTCCCTCCTGTCCTTGCTGCCTCAGAACAGATGATCTGCATCCTGAACTTGACCTACCACTCATATGTTCTGTCTGAATAATATGATTATTTTTTTCAGTTGAAGTTTAAAGAATGCAGTAAAGCCATGTATGACCTTTTGATGCTTACCTGTTCCACTTAACATGTCGTTAACAAAATTCTCTCTTTGATAGAAACAGCATCTCTTTTCCTCTGCTGCAGAGAATCCCATTCAGGACATACCACAATATAAACCTTTTGTTGCTGAACGCTGGTCTGTGTTGTGCAAACAAAGACAAATGGCCAAACGGCACACCTAACAGCCCCCCTGGGGACCATTTGTTGAGGGCAGGGAAGCCAAGAAGAGAGGTCTCCGGAGAAATTAAGCTTGCTGACACCTTGGGAAAGGAAGAAGCAGAGGGAATGGAGGTCCCCTGTCACCCGTAAACAGAGGTCTGACAGATGCCCAACCTCAGAGTCTAAGAGCCGACTACAGCCCGTAGAGATTGGAAGTGACGTGACCTAAGAAGCGCCAGCCTTTCTCCTGGCGGGATCGGGGCTGTGGCTGGTGACACGAGCAGCAGGAGCTGCTTTATTAGCATCCATGGTTGGAGAAACCTCATCCTTTCCCTCCTCCGGCAGCAGCAGCAAAATGAGAGCTGAGCTCTGCATTTGATCAGATTGGATTGTCCTAGGTAATGAGCCATTGCTAGTTTCCAAGGCGCTCTGCACAAGCCCACCCCTTTGCTGGGAGACCAGATCATAGAAGACTATTTCTCTACATATTAGCACTCGTAGTTCAAATCATTTACATGTTGTTGTTCCACATGCATGCCATATGAAAACAATTATTCGGGGCTGTGTAGTATAAAGCTATTCAATGCTAATTTAATCTCATATTGCAGAGCCTATTGATCCTCTTGGGATATCCCCAAAGTATTTTCGAGTTACTTCATTTTTGCAACCACTTGCCTATTGACCAATGAGCAGTATGTCCCTGTGGCTTTGATGTAGATTTCTTTCATTGTAGGTAAGTATCACTTCCAGTACATATGAACCACTTGTGTTCTCTTTTATTGAATGCCTTTTTGTTTCTTTTTTTCTTTTTTTGGCTACTTTGATATTAATGCATTCTTCACTTGCTTGTTGGTAAAAATTATATATTTTAAAAATAATTTTTACTTGAGAAAGAGAATATGAGTGTGCAAGGCCTCTTGCCACTGCAAATGTACTCCAGATGCATGTGCCACTTTATACATCTGGCTTTAAATGAGTACTGGGGAATTGAACCCAGTCCAGCAGGCTTTGCAAACGAGAACTTGTAACTGCTGAGCCTCCTCTCCAGCCCTTAGTCATATATTCCTGATTCTCACCCTTAAGATTTCTATATTTCCCTCAACTGTAGTTTCCTATTATTAAAATTTTTTTTAATATTTATTTACTTATTTTAGGGAGAGAGCGGAGAGTATATGGGTGCACCAGGGCCTCTTGATAACGCAGTTGAATTAAGCACTTTTTCTTTTCTGTTATAGACACTCATTTTATTGTCTCCCCTACCCCATGGTGGTAAAAATAGATAAAGCTTGAAATGAGTAACAGGAATTTAAAATTGATTAGATTGGAATAATAATGAAAATATTGCATACCAAACCATGGCGGGGAGAGCAAAAGTAATGTTTCAAGGGAAACTTATACTCTTGAGTCTTGAGCATTAATATTAATAAATATTATGAGTGAACTAAGCATTTAAATTGAGAAATATTGATACCAATTAGGAGCATAACTTTTTGTTTTTTCTTAAGATAAACAGCTAGGGACTGGCCCAAAGAGGCATGGATGCCACACTTCCTGCCCTGGCAGGACTAGAACTTCAGTCTGATTGAGTCTCATCCAAGACTATGAAGCAGCAGCTTCCTGATTTTCTCAAATTTTCATGGCCTTAAGACTGGTGGGTAGGACTTTCCTGAACCAGTGTTCCCCCTGAGTGCCCATCAACCAATCAGGGTCCATCTTATATCTCTGAACCTGGTGAATAAACCAGTTTAGATGCCTAAGTCATATAGATTGTGTGTGTGTGTGTGTGTGTGTGTGTGTGTGTGTGTGTGTGTGTATAACAGAGACAAAGAGAGAGAATTCCTCCCCCCCAGTCTTTCCTCCTCTCTTGGCTTTTTAGAGGAGGAGTTTTTCTGCTTTTTCTTCCTTTTGTTTCCACTCTGCTTTAATAAATTCTCCATGAATCCCCACCAGCACCACAGAGGCTGACTGATGCACTCATAACTCCACAGCAAATAACAGCAACTCCACTGAAGAGGGCCCTCGGTGGAATGGTGAGAAAGAAAGGACATAAGAGATAAAACGAGGCAAATGGGAACAGCACATGATTTGTTCATATGGTAAATTTAATAATTCTTTACTAAACAAGGACAGGAACCTGAAGCTTGAGAGTCACAAGCCTGGGGAGTTCTGAGGCCTCCCGAGTTCCAATCTGTAACTGTAGGCCAGAGACCTCTGGTCCTCACCAACATCCCTTTCCAACCTTCCATGCTGTGACTATCATATCTAGGCCGGGTGTGTTGACAACTCACTTTCCCATAGCTCATCCTCCAGACAACCGCATAGACAGCACCAGGGAAACCTCAAGCCATAAGACAGAAACAGTGCAAGCCCTGAGTCACTACTGGAGGAGGGCCACTGTGGAATACCACCCAACTAGGGACGTCCAACATGAACTTTGCAGCAGGAAAGTATAAGATCTTAGTGTGTGTCATTGCATGAGCCAAATACAAGAAGAGGAGGAGGGGGCTGGAGAGATGGTTTAGAGGTTAAGCGCTTACCTGTGAAGCCTAAGGACCCTGGTTGGAGGCTCGATTCCCCAGGACCCACATTAGCCAGATGCACAAGGGGGCACACGTGTCTGGAATTTGTTTGCAGTGGCTAGAGGTTCTGGCATGCCCATTCTCTCTCTCTCTCTCTCTCTCTCTCTCTCTCTCTCTCTCTCTCTATCTCTATCTCTCTCTCTCTCTCTGTTGCTCTCAAATAAATAAACAAATAAAATAAACAAAAATATATTTTAAAAGAGGAGAAGGAAAAAGAAAGAGCAGAAATCAGTGAAATACAAAACAAGCAACAGAAAGTCCAAACAAAGAGATAGCTTTTTTGTTTTGCTTTGTTTTTCCCCTAAACCTTAGGAGAGCCGTCAGTCACTTCTGCTTTTGCTCACAGTCCTCTCACTGAGGACACTTTCATCTCCCCACACGAGTCAAAATAAAGCATCGATGGGCTGGAGAGATGGCTCAGTGGTTAAGGCACTTGCCTGCAAAACCTAATGACCCGAGTTTGATTCCCCAGTACCCATGAAAAGTCAGATGCACAAAGTGGTACATGTATCTGGAAGTCATTTGCAATGGCTGGAGGCCCTTGAAGTGGCCATTCTCTCTCTGTTTCTTTCTCTGTCTCTCTCTCTCTCTCCTCTCTCTGCTTGCAAATAAGTAAAATATATATATATATTTTTTTTCATAGAGGAACACAAGAGATTTCCCAAGCTGCCTCAGGAACGCACAAACCCTCAAGAACAGAGCAGGAGGCTGGAGAACAAGGACCACAGGGGCCAAGTCAAGCAAAAGAATGGCTCCCCGAGCGGAGCAAGGCTTCCTGCACTGCTAGGGAAGAATGCTCCCACGCGAGAAAACAAACAGCAGTGTGGGTCTCTCCTTTCATGCACCAACTATTTCCCACTACCAAGAATAGAATTCAGTCCCATTCCCCACGGCATGAATGAGGAGCTAGCTCTATTTTCAGTTAATTCTCCAAAAATGCTTTTGATAAAATCAGCCCAAAGTATTAATTTGGGAAAAACAACCATATGGAGCCCCACTAATAGTCAACATCATTAAACTCTTAGCAGAAGAGTCTATTTGATTGTCTTTGCTTTAACTTTCTGCTATTTTGCTGATCTGTATTATAGGTGAACCTTCTTTACTGCTTATCATGTCTTTGGGATGTGGGACTCTAAGGGAACAGAATTTCTGCTTGTTTGCTTTTTAAAAATATTTTGTTTATTTGCTATGGGGGAGAAGGCACTCCAGGGTCTCTTGCTGCTGCAAATACCTATCCAGGTTTGGGTTAGCGCCTGGGGAATTGAACTCAGAATGGCAGGCTTTGTAAGCAAGCACATTTAACCACGGATTCACCTTCCCAGCCCCTGCTTAATTCCCTCCATCAACATAGTAGATTGCCAGTCATTCAGGAAAGCCCATTATGGCAATGAGCAGAAGGCATTATATTAAAACTAAACTTCTGGGGACTGGAGGCATGGCTCAGTGATTAAAGGTACTTTCTTGTAAAACTCAATGACCCAGGTTCAATTCCCAGGAATCCACATAAGGCCCAGATATTCAAAGTGGCACATGCATCTGGAATTCGTTTGCAGTAGCAAAAGGACCTGCTGTGACCATTTTCTCTTCTCTCCCCACCTTACAAATAAATAATAAAATAAAAATAGAAAAACTTTCATGTCTTAGATAATATCAGCTACACAGATGGTAACAACAATATTCTCCACGGTCTGTCACACGATCCCTCATGATCAAAGTCCCTAGTACTAGTTTGCCACTCGGTCAACAGGCTTGGGGTGTTTGTACACTGGGTTTCTTCCCACCCAAGCGCCAAAGCAGGCCTGACCCTGCTTAGCTTCTGAGATGAAACACACTTGGGGAAACATGCCACAGACCATTTGGTTTTCTCAGGCCCAAATTATTCTTCTTCAAGCATCTCAAAAAGAAAAGCCATACCACTGTAATGTCCTTTATGCTGCCAGAATTTATGTGAAGATTCTTTTGCTCGACCGCCCACCATTAATTTTTCTGAGGCTGATCTGCAATTGTTTACATCAACCTCAAATAAGTTCTCTGTAGACTTCTGAGAGTGCTTACATTCCCAGCAGCGACTGTAATCCTGGAACCAAAGAAGTTGTTGTCAATAGCCATCATTCATTCCTCCTATAAACATGACTGAGTTCTGACACCTGGTATAATGTTTCCTTTAAAATGAGAGCCAGCGTCATGAAATTCTATTAGGTTGTGGTCTAAAGAAGAAAAATCACATAAAATTCAAATATTGTTTCACAGAAACTTGTTCATTTTTTTCTACTATTTTTTTGCACAGCCATTTTACCATCTGGTTGTTTCAATATAATTTCTTCTGTCTGCCACATAAGCCTTGGTCCTATTTAAAACAGATCACAATCCTTGTTGGAGACCTAAACATCTAATCAGTTCTCTAAAATAGGAGAAACCCAGAGTAGAGTGAAGGAGGGCTTCCTAGGGATGCACTGGAGACTCACCTCAAGTTCTAGACTCAAAAAGGTGATTCCTTAGGATTTAAGAATCTATAACTGGGCTGGAGAGATGGCATAACTGTTAAGGCATTTGCCTGTGAAGTCAAAAGGACCCAGGACCCACATAAGCCACATGCACAAGGTGGCGCATGCATCTGGAGTTCATTTACAGTAACTAAAGCCCTAGTGCACGCATTCTCTCTCTCTCTCTCTCCCTTTCTCTCTCCCTCTTTCTCTCTCTCAAATAAAATAAAACTTAAAAACAAATCTATAACTACAGCAGGAGATCAATAGTGATGTACACCTGTGATCCCAACACTCAAAAGGTGGAAGCAGGAGGATTGCAAATCCAAGGTCAGTCTGGGCAACAAGGATAACAAAAATTCTCAAGTAAGCAACAACAACAACACATACACACACACACACACACAAAAAAAAAAAAAAAAAAAAAAAAAAAAAAAAAACCTAGGGGCTGAAGAGATGGCTTAGCAGTAAAGGTGTTTGCTTGCAAACCCAAAGGACCCAGGTTCGATTCCCTAGGACTCATGTAAGACAGATGCACAAGTGGCACATGCATCTGCAGTTCATTGGCAGTGGCTGGAGGCCCTGGCATGCCCATTCTCCGTCTCTTTCTCTCTCTCCCCTTATAAATAAAAATTTTAAAAATCCTAATAAACAAAAACAAGGAACAGTAACAGAGCACAGGGGTGCATGGCTAGTGTGCGCAAGACCCTGAATTCAACCCCCAACACAGCAAAAATTAATAAATAAGTAAATAACAGAAACACAAGTGTTTAGAGTGAATATGGAGCTTACTGTTAAGGAAAAGATTTAAGAAAACAAAATCAAGCCAGGTGTGGTGGCGCACGCCTTTAATCCCAGCACTGGGGAGGCAGAGGTAGGAGGATCGCCGTGAGTTCGAGGCCACCCTGAGACTACATAGTGAATTCCAGGTCAGCCTGGGCTAGAGTGAGACCCTACCTCGAAAAACCAAAAACAGAAAAAAAGGAGCAGCCAAAATTAACTAGTTCATAGTTAAACCTAACACACACACAATCTCAGACCCTGGCATTTACACTTTATGCTGTCCAATAAATGTAATTCAATTAAAAGCCCTGAGTGTTCCCTAAGGGTGGCTTGATGGCATTCCTTCACTGAAGAGAAAGTCACACTTTCAAGTGAAAAGAGCCTAGACAAGACAGGCCAGAATGTGCTTCTATTTCTTCAAACGCCCTGAGAGAAACAGGGCAAGCAGAGCCTCATACAGTCTTAGTTTTAATTCTTTTCTTCTCCAAAAGTAGGATTCTAGTTTTGAAGGTTTTTTGTTTGTTTAAGTTCTCATCTGATATAAATGCCCATAGCCTTAACTAACCCTTGTTTATATCCTTGGTGTTACTGAGAACACAAACCATAAAATGCAAACTTCAGCCAGGCATGGTGGCACACGCCTTTAATCCCAGCACTTGGGAGGCAGAGATAGGAGGATCATCGTGAGTTCAAGGCTACCCTGAGACTACAGAGTGAATTCCAAGTCAGCCTGGGAAACCTTATCTCGAAAAACAAAAACAAAATGCAAGTTTCATCATTGTGCTGTTGTCTTTCCAGGTTTCTAGGGGCAGGCCTGGATCCAATAAGTAAAAATAACTTTGGGGGTCATCTTAGGGGCTCTGTAGGGGCAAGGGCCCATGGAGGCAGGTGGCCAGGCAGTATAAAGTCCCTCTGTGACACAATGCTCAGAATGGGCTAAAGTTTTGCTAAAAGGGGAAAGACAAAAAAAAAAAAAAAAAAACGTGATCTGTCTTTGGGGCATTCGTAATTTATTAGGCTAAGTTTTATAAACTGCTTACTGTATAAGTGAAATATGGCCAAATATTCCCAAAGTCACTGGGCTCTGTCTAACCAGGTGTAAGACAAGAGACAAACCATTTAGCAGGGAAGGGGCTAGGGACTTCACCAGAGATCATAGCCAAAGCCATGCCCCAGCCCAGTGGCATGGATAAATAAACCGTGACTCTTGGGCAGTCACTGCTCACAAAAGTCCTTCCAGAAACAACGCTGAGGATCCCCCTGTGCCTGAATGAGCTCAGCATCTGAGGGTCCCCATAAGTGTGGCTGAGACCCCGCACGTGTCTGGATACTTGAACGTCGCCCAGAGCTCACTCAGCAAACCAAACAAAAAGAGCCAGACTAGCAACTCCTCTGCGGTTCCTTTCTCTCTCTCTTTGTTTCCTTCCCCTTATTTCTTTTACATTGTTGCTTTTTAAAATATTTTATTTTACTTATTTATTCATGAGAGAAAGAGAGAGGCAGATGGAGAAAGAACAGGCGCACAGGGCCTCTAGCCACTGCAAACTCCAGACACATGCACAACCTTGTGCATCTGGCTTACATGGGTCCTGGGGAATGGAATCTGAGTTCTTAGGCTTCACAGGCAAGCACCTTAACCTCTAAGCCATCTCTCTAGCCCATATTGTTGCTATTTTTTTTTTTTTTTTCAGTTTTCCAAGGTAGGATTTCACTCTAGCTCAGGCTTACTTGGAATTCACTATGGAGTCTCAGGGTGGCCTCAAACTCACGGTGATCCTCCTACCTCTGCCTCCTAAGTGCTGGGATTAAAGGCGTGCGCCACCACGCCCAGCTTGTTGTTTTTTTTTTTTTAGGATTTATTTATTCATTAGAGACAGAGAGAGAGGGAGACAGAGACAGAGAGAGAATGGGCCACCAGCCACTGCAAACAAACTCCAGATGCATGCGCCACCTTGTGCACCCGGCTTACATGGGTCCTGAAGAGTCGAACTGGGATCCTTTGGCTTTGCAGGCAAATGCCTTAACTGCTAAGGCATCTCTCCAGCCGCACTGTTGCTTTTATAAAGAACAGAAAACAAAAGTATATAGAAATGAGTTTAGGAGTGCCCGCTGCAAGACAGGAATGAGCAAAAACCACTGAGACAAGGAAGAGATTGGAAATACATCCACCACTTTGCCGCCACCCACCATTCCGTGACGGAAGTTGGGGCCATCAGAGGGAGCGACTGTATTGATGATAAACAGTCTGGGTTGAAATAGGGCTCTAGTGTTCTGAGTGGGGGAAGACTTTTGTTCTTTCTTGGGTCCTGACTCAGGCAAACCATCTTGAGTAACTGAGATGTGCATCAGTGAAAACCTACGAGGCCAAACCACAGCCCGCAGCAGCCCTGTGACATTGGAAAGGACATTATTTTGCCAGTTACAGACCAAAGAATGAGCCGTTGTTTCCTGTTGTCTGGGTCTGAAGTTTTATTCACTAGAGATTGAGAAGAAGTCGACATTGCTAGGCTGGTGCAACTTGACTCAGCATTTAGACTCTACTGAGAAGGGGCCTTGCATTCCTTCATTCAACCACAACGAGCCCAGGAAGCTAAGTCTACCGTTACCTCCATGGTACAGACAACCAAGGCTTCAAAAGCTGAGCACCCCCATCCCCCCAAACTGTTCTAACTACTTTGTGCCAATTTCCAAAAGTTAAAGGCCATCATAATTCTCCAAACCTCTCCTTTTCTTACCTTGGAACAGCCGACTTGGAAATACAGAGTGTAGCTATGAATAAGTAAGCAGAGCCTGATGGTCATGAAATTAAAACTATGATCTCTTACTTCACAGACAATATTACTTTATATGAAACTTCATTTTTAAAGCTATCATGATTTCCTAAGTCATCAAAATGTTCCGACCAAGATATGCCAAAATAGTGGATTATCTTCAGATAAAAACCTGTCTTCATCACCTATAATAAAGTTAAATTATAAACCCAAATTAACAAGTCTAGTCAGTGAAAGAACATTTTTCTCATTTTAATTTTTTTTTTCCTGATATTCTCTCACCTTTTCATCATTCCTTCAGTGCTTACAGTGGATCTGTCAGAGGTTACCCTGCTCTGGGCAAAGGGTGCAAAAAAGATGAAAATACACTCTCTCTAGATATAAGCAATAATTAGTCTTTCTTCTTTTTCGAAGTGCCCTGAATGTTTACTTCTTAATTTTCTCCTGTAACTTCAGTTCCATAACTCACGTTCCAGGGAAACATGAGGTTCAGAAAAGGAGACCACCACACAACGAGCTGGCTGCACACACGGCCAGACACCATCTTCCTCAGAGCGCCCAGTCCAGCAAGGTCCATGGCAGGAGCGTAGGATTGACGCCCACCTCCTTCATCATGCGTCCCATTGCCACATCCTAACGTCTGTTGTAAAATCAGCTGCTTATTATGAGCATATGATTGGGGGCTTGGGGAGATGGCCCAGTGGTTAAAGGCACTTGGCTCCCCAAACCTTCTGACTGGATTTCAGATCCCCAGAACCCAAGTAGAGTCAGATGTGGGAAGGCACATGTGTCTACCACCCTAACCCACATATAGCAAATGGGAGGTGGGGTCGGGAGAATCACACAGCCCGTGGACCACCTAGTCTGGCTTTCCCACAGGCAGAACAAGAGTCCTTATCTCAAACAAGGTGGAAAAAACAAACACCCCAAGGTCTTCCTCAGACTTCCTCGGACACATGTGCACACCCTTACAAACACACATGCTCACAAATAATTATAACAGAAAGACAGTATGTTCAGAAGATGAGCTTCAGGCTGGAGAGATGGCTCAGCAGCTAAGGCACTTGCCCACAAAGCCTAACAACCCAAGACTGATTCTCTAGGATCCACATAAAGCCAAATGCACCAAGTGGCACATGCGCCTGGAATTTGTTTGCAGTGGCTGGAGGCCCTGGCACTTCCATTTTTTTTCTCTTTCTCCCTCCTTCTCTCTCTTCATATGAATAAGTAGATATATATTTTTTTATGATGAGCTTCATAAACAAAGGCAAAGCATTTCAGAATATGCCTGGGGCTGTCAGGAAACAACAAGGTTCCAGCTCCCAGGAACCTGCATCATACGCTTGTCTTCACACGGAGAGCCTCAAAGGTTTGGAAAGACTGCATGGCAGGGCTGCAGAGATGGCTTAGTGGTTAAGGCGCTTGCCTGTGAAGCCTAAGGACTCATGTTTGACTCACAGGTCCCATGTAAGCCAGACACACAGTGATGCAACTGGGCAATGTCTCACATGAGCACAAGGGGGCGCACGTGCCTGGTACGTGGTCTAGCACAGTGGCTGGAAGCCCTGGCATGCCAATTCTCTCTCCCTCTCCCCTCCCCTGCCTCTCTCTCTCTCTCTCTCATAAAAAGAAAAGTCAGTCTGCTGGGCTTGCTTCAAAAAAAAGATTGCATGGCAGCCTCTTGGATATTTGACATTGTTTTGTTAGTTATAAACAGAATCTTTTTTTACTCCTCTCCAAATACATAGGTCATAGGCCTGCCTGTTAACTGAAGTTATGGGGGGGGGGTGGAAGGCTGATTGATTAGAACTTTAATGATTGTGGAGTATTGGAATGTTGCAGATCCAGTCAAATTATTTTGAGTTTGAACCTGATAATAAGTCCCAGGGTGTAGGAGACAGACCTTGAGGATACTCAACACCTACCAAAGCAGAGATCCAGAGGCTCCTAAGAGCTCAACACTGAAGTAGACTTACAACTCACCCACCACAGCTCGGGGAAGTTTGTAGAAGAGGGTGGGGGGATGATTGTCAGAGCCACAGGTTGAGACATCAGGCCCAGAGGCATTCCCTCCACCCAAAAATAACTGCGGTTGCAACGCATAAACCACAACCCCATGGGGAATACCTACAACCCCACTAAGGAGTGTCACCAGGGAATGGGGGCAGGGACAAGGGAAAAGAGGGTACCAACACATGATGTATCCATATGAAATGTGTTGTTGTTAATAATAGCAATAATAAACAGAAATTTAGCTTGAGTTACCTTTAGTCCTCTAGCCATTTATCTGTCACCTATCCTTGCATGACCTAAAATCCTTGACTATTAGGTAAGCCCTTTGGAATGTTCCAACAGACAGAACCCTAGCTTCCACCAGCCCAAAAGCCAAGATTGTCATCAGATAGTGTCTAAGGCCAATAAAAAGCAGGGATTTCCCCACCTACTTGCTGAATCCCACCAACAGATCTGAAAAGTATCGTGATTTATGATTTCCTTTGTTCTGCTACTAGGAAAACTTCATGACTGTTACCACATTGGAACCTGGAATGTGGGATAAGTCTGTGTTCCTGAGTTATGGTCACACCAGATTAGAGACAGACAGATCCAGTCAGATCCCATCCCCTAAAATTAGAGAAAAACAAGGCCCATCAACAAGCCTGAATGTGATATAATCACTTTTTCCTACACTTAGGGTTAAAGCTCAGAGTTCCTTTTGTTAAATCAACACACTTATGGTAATAAATTTTAAGACCTAAAAAATACAATTTCTAGGGTTGGAGACATTGCTTAGTGGTTAAGGTGTTTGCCTGGGAAATCTAAGGACCCAGATTCAATTCCTCAGTACCCATGTAAGCCAGATGCACAAGATGGCCCATGCATCTGAAGTGTGTTTGCAGTGGCTAGAGGCCCTGGCATGCCCATCCTCTCTATCTCTCTTAAAAATAAATAAATAAATAAAAATCTAATTCTCAAAATATAACTTCTAAAGTGAGAATTTTCCAAATAATTATAAAGTTAAAATTTACAGTAAGATTTTTTTCCGCCTATCTCTATAACCTACGAAGTTACAAAACTTATTAAGTCCCTGTTGGTCACCAAACCTGTACTGGGGTCCTACTAGACAGGCTTGGGGCATCACTTAAGGTCTCTTTCATTCTTCGAAGACACAGTGAACCTGTCCGCTCTGGGGTGTTCCTGAAGCCAGTCTTCAAGGGAATGATTAGAAACATTCCTTGCTGGATAATTAACATGAAATATGCAAGTAAAAATGCCTGAATATTTGTCTCAGTCCAAATTCAAATCCTAAAGCCCTAAAACCCCAATATGACGTGTTAGAAGGTGGGACTTTGGGGGAGGGTAGAGCCTTTGAAAAGGCTCATGGTTTCCCCTCCCCCACCTTGGTCCCACGTGGAGTTTAGAAGGTGAAGAGAGTTTTTGCAAACCAGATAGTCTTGAACTTGGATTTCTGAGCCTCCAGAACTGTGACAAATTTCTTTCATTTAAGTCCCCAATTCTCTGACACCACATTGTAGCTACCCAGCCTGATTGAAGAAACAGAAACTCCACAGGCGAATAAAATCAAGCTGATTGGCCAAGCTGCCCCCAGAGGAAGTTAATCCCTCCTAGGACGTTTGCTCTCACATCTTCTCCAAGAAGTGTCTTGGGAAAGAGGCAGTGGGTTTATAACAAGGGTAGGAGCAACTGTGAGCCCGTGGACTGTGGACACGAATCACATGTATGCACTAGGTAAAAACATCCCAAGGAGGCAAAGGCCACTAGTGAGAAGCTCTCCTTTTGCTGGTGACAGTCACACATGAAACAAAGAAAGTTACTCACTGGAGTTCCTTGGGGGGAGATGAAAACTTATGTGTAAATACCTCTTGGGATTTTCAAACTGAAATGTTTTGCTTTTAGGGGTGAAACAAAAACAAAGCAAAAATCTCCATGAAACAAATCTTAGAATTTCAGTGTGGGTGAAGAACTATTCAGAGAAGAGTAGCAAAAGAAAATGGACAAATAAAGCCAGGTATGGGGGCGCACGCCTTTCATCCCAGCACTCGAGATGCAGAGGTAAGAGGACTGCTGTGAGTTCGAGGCCACCCTGAGACTACATAGTGAATTCCAGGTCAGCCTGGGCTAGAGCAAGACCCTACCTCAAAAAAAAAAAAAAAAAAAAAAAAAAGGAAAGAAAGAAAATAGACAGATACAGAGCAAAACCCACCCAGACGATGACACAGGATGTGGGGAGCCCCTCGGCCCACATCGCCAAGGCCTATGGGGAGAGTACCCCTGGCCAAGCCCTAAAGATGGCACCTGACGGAAGTTCAGCGCTTGGGACAAACAAGTCCATATTTGGAGGAGTTTGCCATCTCTGCCGCTCATTGGTTTCTGATGCTCGTCTGGAGGGGTTGCGTGGCCTGGAGTGATTGGGCGGAGTGAGTGCGCGGGTGGGTGCGCTTATAAGGAATCCCCGCCCGAGGCTTGAGGGAGATGAAGCTTGAAGCTGCCTGAATAAACTGCTGTAAGAAGAACTGGTGGTTGTGTCTTCCTTGCTGGTCGAGGCGGACGCGTCAACAGGACTCCTTTCTAGGCATTTGTTCAGAAAGGAGAGGTGCCATCCCCTAGAGCCAGTTTCAAAGTAGATATGCCAGTGGGCACTGGTGGGTAGTTACTACCTGCATTTATCAGGTGAGACAGAGCTGCAGAAGCTCTACATGCAAAGAATCAATGCAACTTTCAATCACCTTGGAGATCACCGTATCATTGGTGATCTAGTTTACAACTATCTGCGTCCGTAGCCTCATTTTCTGTCGATATGGAGAACTGGGAGCTCAGTTTTTTTTAAATATGTATTTTTTTAATTTTTTATTTATTTATTTGAGAGTGACAGACACAGAGAGAAAGACAGATAGAGGGAGAGAGAATGGGCGCGCCAGGGCCTCCAGCCTCTGCAAACGAACTCCAGACGCGTGCGCCCCCTTGTGCATCTGGCTAACGTGGGACCTGGGGAACCGAGCCTCGAACAGGGGTCCTTAGGCTTCACAGGCAAGCACTTAACCGCTAAGCCATCTCTCCAGCCCAGGAGCTCAGTTTTAATACGCTCTGTGGTTTTTCAGGGACGCGATGGAGTGTTACGTGTAAGCACGTGTGATGGACAAGAACGCTGCCACCACGCTGGCTGGCTACCCCTGAGCCCAGCTCTGCTGCTGCAGACCTTTGGGACAACTCCCTGAAATGCAACATGGGAGTGACAACAGTTCTCGATGCCCAAAAAATGTCCATTATTTGGAACAGAGCCAGGCACGCAGAAAGCTCGCTCTCTACGTAAGCGAAGGGATCATAAACATCTGTTTTGTCTAGAATTGTATCAGCAACTGGCCACATATTGGAAAATCACATTATGACATCACTCCTAGTATTGATTGGCCCATGTGGCAGATCTCCATATAGCTACCAGGTTCATAGTGATTATACACATAATATAAATTTGGGCTGGGGGGATGGCATAGCAGTTAAGGCATTTGCCTGCAAAACCAAAGGACCCAGGTTCAATTCCCCAGAACCCACGTTAGCCAGATGCACAAGCAGGTGCATGCGTCTGGAGTTTATTTGCAGTGACAGGAGGCCCTGGCGGGTCCATTCTCTCTCTTTCTCCCCCTCCCTTCTCTGTCAAATAAATAATAAAATAAATTCACATATATGTATACACACAAAAAGCCATGTACTGTCGCACTATTTCATTACAACTTGTAATTTCATTGAAACCTGTAAATATAATCATACTAGAGCATTTAATATAAAAATAATTATTTCATTATAAAATGTTTCTTTGCCTATTACCAGGATGTCATATAGGGTGATAGTTAATCTTGTCAGCTTGATGGGATTTATAATCACCACAGAAACAAATCCCTGGGCATATCTGTGTGGCAGTTTCTAGGATGAAATGGAAAGATTCCCCCTACCTGGAGGCGGGCTGGGGTTTAGGACCACGGGAAAAGGAGAAAGAAAGCGGAGGCTCCACGTTCATCCCTGTACTTCCCTGCAGATGCGATGTGACCAGCTCGGCTCCATGTCACGCACCCTCCCCAAGATGGACAGAATCCCATCCAACTATAAACCAAAATAGCCCCTTCCTCTCCTCAAGTTGCTTCTTGTCACAGCAACAAGAAAGGAACCGACATGGGTGTGTATGTTTAGAGGCCGGTTACGTTACCTGCCATAATGATCTTAGGTGGGAATGTTGTATCACCAGTGATTTTGAGTGGATGATTTTAAAGTGATCTTACATTACAAAGGTGCCGCATTGGGTTAGATGTGGGAGGTCTAGAAGACCACAATTATAAATTACTATGTCATCCCGCATCTTCCTGAGTTAACCCAGGTCCACCATTAGAGCTGGACTACTGTTGAGTTTAGAAGTTTTCTTGCATTTTGAAGAGACTCATATTAACTATTGGGTGTCTATTTCAGATGTAGAGGTTTTTAAAACATTTTAGAAGTCATATAGTTTCCAAACACAATTCAGATTTTAAAAAAAACACCAAGAAAAACCACACCGGAGGCTACAGAGGAAGACAGAACCTTCTCCAGCTTCCCACAGAGCTTCATGGGAAGGAGCCGAGCACTGTGGAAAGTCAAGTCTAAGATCTAAAAATCCATTCTTAGGGTGGTCATTTGATTCAGAGGTGGCATGGTCTCCACAGAATAGGGACCAGCCCTGGCAACTACACCCTCCAAAGCTTTTCAGCCCATTAGGCAGTGGACCTACACCACCAGAACCCTCTCCTCCGTCCAGGCAATGAGAAGAGGCCAGCGCTCCTTGCGCACCGTGTCTGTAATTAGAGGCTTGGTACACTCCGCCCTTACGATGCCTGCGAGGCACTTGCTGAACATCACACTCCAAGCCTCTATCTGTTTCCAAAGCACACTGTGATCCCCTCGTCCCCCACAATGCCCCATCTTCCTGACTAACTCCCCCAGATCCTGACAGAAAAACCCCCAAGTGAACTCAATCATGCTGACCTAAGTGGCTGTTAATTTCCTCAGTCCCACCAGAGGCATTCAAGATTGTGGGGCGGGGGGGGGGGGAACTATCTCACTAGTGACCCTCTTGCAAACCGGACCTCAGGCAGGTTGGTGAGTCATTCCCGTGCTAGGAGAGGGTATGTAGAGTCAGGGGACACCAGCTGTACCTCAGAATGTCCTGTGGAAAATTCCTCTGCTATCATGTCGCTGACACGTGCCTTTGCGTGTCATCTACCACTAATTCATAAAAACCTCAAAATGGTTAGGAGGGTTTATTTTGCTTTTTAATATTAGTGCTCACGTGGGCCACAGCCACAGTGGGTCACTTGTAAATCTGAAAACACCCTGAAGGCTCTTGTTCATGAGTTTCCTGGATGACGTAAAACAGAAACATTTCAATTACATGTGACTAGGCGTAAGAAAAATATACAGCTCTATTTAAAACACTTAAATTAACAAGATAGTACTTTTCTGTTCTAACAAAACATCATACATTCAGTTTGAACAAGAGTTGATATCCGGAACACACGTTTTCAAAATAACCTGATGCTAAATTTAAAACTGGTGACCGTGAGACTTTCCGAGATAGTCCTAATTAGCAAACTGGGTGCAACTCCAAACGAAGGCAGGTTCTTTTCCAATAGATGGACATCAAAATCAAACTGAAGAAAAAAAAACCAAGTCCCGGAGCCCTAAACCAGGTTGCTTTACTTTTCCGAAATGTTCTTTGGCTTTCAGCGAACCGTACATAGCTTCTTTTCCTTTACAGGCAATATATAACAAGAGCAATGCTTCTCTCAAATAATCATAAACTTCACTGTGTGTGATAAGCCCTATCAAAGTGTGCTTCCGTATTCACTGAGACTGAGAATGTTCTAGAAAAAGGGGAGTAGCCATGGTAACAGCTGAGCTACATTGGAAACTCATGCCACACTGGTGTTACGGTAGATGGCTTTAAAAGCAGACACAAAAATGTTGTCTCTACTGGCTTCTTTTGGGTATGGGTGGAGATCACACACCAACATGTGTGTGTGTGCGACAAAAAGCCATCCATTTCAGTCCCCCCACCTGAGAAAACAACACCCCCCCCCAATTCCGAATGGTAAGGTGTCTGGTGCCCATGTTCCAACGCCAGGGAAGCAGGAAAAGCAGACTGCGGGCCCCTCCTCTGCCTCCTAAGTTGCCCCTGATTCGATGCCATCCAGTGATCTCAAAACTCCGTCTATGCAACGTGCCACAGGACAAAGAAACGGGATGGAGGCCGGTGGCTGTGGACGGAGGCCGCAGAGGCTGTCCACCGGGAAGAAGGCACTTGAAGCGGGGACAGGCGGGGGCCACCGGGGCTCAGTGAGTCAACAGCTTGAGGCGCGTCAGCCAGCTGACCAGCAGCGAGGGCTCGGGGGAGGACGCCTTGGGGGCCGATTTCTTCCGGGTGGCCTCCTCCTGGAAGGGGATGGTGGCGCTGCTGTGTAGCTCCGAGTTGAGGTAGCACCGGCTACCCCGGATGTAGTCTGCACCCCGCACCAGGTGCCGCTCGGTGGCGGGTCTGGAGAAGCGGTAGGCCGGGGAGACCCCTTCTTCCATGACGGGGGGAATCCGCTCGTTGCTGAGGTACCGGCACAGGGCGTCGTCCCCTGTGTTTGGAGAAAGCTCACGGTTAGCACCAGCTCCCAGGGCCACTGGCGTCTAGAGAGCCCAAGGACCCCCTTGATCTAACACCATCCTGAGGGTGGGCATACCAGGTTCTCCTCCTGCAAGGTCCCACACAGGACCTACCCCGTGAGTGTTTAAAAGCAGAAATGGGAGGTCATCATTGACATTTATGTGTATGTATATATGTATATATATGTGTGTGTGTGTGTGTGTGTGTATATATACACACACGCATATATATACATATGTATGTATGCATGTTTATTGTGTGTGTGTATATATATATAATCATATTGTGTGTATGTATATGTATGTATATTGTGTGTGTGTCTATATATATGTATATATATAATCAATATTGTGTATATATATGTGTGTGTATGTATGTGTATATATATATATATATATATATTGTGTGTGTTTATATATGTATGTATATTGTGTGTGTGTCTCTCTATATATGTGTGTGTGTATATATATATATAATCATATTGTGTATACATATGTGTGTATGTGTATGTATGTGTGTGTGTGTGTATATATATATATAAACTTTATCTATTGGGGTGGGAGAACATGCACACCAGGGTCTCCAGCCACTGCAAACCAACTCCAGACGCATGCACCCCCCCTTGTGCATCTGGCTTATGTGGGTCCTAGGGAATTGAACCTGGGTCCTTAGGCATCACAAGCAGCACCTTGACTGCTAAGACATCCCTCCAGCCCCTGATGTTTGTTTTGAATCTGACACGCAAGAACACCTCTAATCCCACTCGGTCAGCCTCGTATTTTCACTGCGCTGGAAGGCTACGACGTCTTTTTTTTTTTTTAAGTGAACATAATCACATTTTATTGTCTTCATAGCAAAATTGGCTCAGAACTGGATCACTTGGCCCTTTCTCTTCTTATCTCCTCCCAGTTCAAAATGCTTGCATCTCTTAATAGCCAGCATTCTCTTAGATCTGCAGTTGGGCTCAACACACTCAAGCCTCAGCACAATCTTCTTTGTAGTTTTAGCCTTTTTCTGGAATATAGGCTTAGTCTGCCCACCGTAGCCACTCTGCTTTCTGTCATAACGCCGCTTTCCCTGGGCATACAGAGAGTCCTTTCCCTTCTTGTACTGGGTCACTTTGTGGGGCTGGTGCTTGCCGCACTTCTTACAGAAAGTCCGGCGAGTTTTAGGGACGTTCACCATGTTCGCAGGAGTGCTATCAGCACCGAAAAGCGCTACGAGGTGAAGCGCGACTGGGTCATCAGGGTCAGCCTTCCAAGGTTCAAGCTGCCCTTAGGGCCCACAGCTCTCAGCTTCCTAGTCCAAGCCCAGCTCACAGCCACATGACCAGCCTGTACCTCATCCTCCCATGGCCACACTGGAGCCACTCTATCTCACCTGCCAGGCTACGAGGGATCAAAGTTCCCTCATACAGTGGGCCAAAGCAAGTGCCGTCTCCCTCCAGTTGTTTTAGCCAGGCATTTTGGTCACAGCGACCCAAAAGCAACGAAAAATTGGTACCAGAGAAATGGGGTCGTTTCTGTGACTCAGCTTGACCAAAGGTTCTTAGGCCCTTGGAACTGGTTTGTGGGCAGAACGCGGAGGAGTCTGGAGATTTGGGCTAGCAAAGCCCTAGGACGCTGTAAGCAGAGCTTAGTGGGCGATTGCAGTGGGCACCCAAAGGCCAGAATGCAGAGGTGAGAGTTCAGACGAGAAAAAGGACTGTACCCAGAGCCGGGCTATAAGAAACTACAGCAAATATGGTACCACACTTTGGCAAAGAATCTGCGGATGCTCTGCATGAGTCCTGAAATGTTGAAGTCAAAAGTAACAAAGGAGGGCAGGGAGGATTGTTCAACAACAGCCAAAGGTGCTTGCTTACAAAGCCTGACACAGCCTGGGTTCGATTCCCCGGTACCCATGTACAGCCAGATGCATGGAGCTTGTTAGCAGCAGCAGGAAGCCCCGCCGTGCATATTCTCTCTCCCTCTCTCTCTCTCTCTCCCTTTCCCTTTTCCTCCCTCCCTCTCCTTGCAAATAAATAAATAAATAAAAATTTTTAAGTAACAAAGAACTAAGTTGGCAGGAGAAATGTCTGAGACAGAACAGCACCCAGGCTTAGAACGGCCACTGCCAGTCACACAGCCGGGATTCACCTCAAAGATGGAAATAAACACCCTGCGAGGCCTCTTAACGCCAGAAGACCTCCTGAAATGAGGGAGGCATTGGCAACAAGTAACAGTCCTTAGAAACATGACTCCCTAAAATCCAAGACTCTTAGTGATTCTTAGTGAAACATTAATTATTGGGGGGGCCCTCAGGGGAGATGGCTCAATGAGAAAAATGCTCATCACACGAGGGTGAGGGTGAGTTCAAATCCTCAGCGCACACACAATGCCATGGCAATGGTAATCACCTGCAATCCCAGCCCTGGGGAGGGAGAGACAGGAAACCCCTGGGTTCACTGGGCTAGCTGGTCTAACCAAATTAGGGAGTTCTGGATTCAGCGAGAGAATCTGTCTCAAAGGATAAGGGGAAGACACGTCTACCTCTGAGTTCCACACACACGTCCCCAAACACACACAAACCTGCGTCCATACACACACGTGTGCACCGTACACACACTAAATGAAGAAAATAGAAATAAATATCCAACAATAAAAAAAAAAGGCAGCAATGAGCTGGAGGGATGTCTTAGAGGTTATGGTGTGTTCCTGCAAAGCCAAAGGACCCAGGTTTGATTCCCCAGAACCCATGTTAGCCAGATGCACAAGGGGGCACACACATCTGGAGTTCGTTTGCAGTTTGGAGGCCCTGGCACACCCATTCTCTTTCCCCCCCTTCTCTCTCTCCGCCTCCTCCCTCTTTCTCTTTACAATAAATAAATAAGAATAAAAAATAGTAGGTGTGTGCTCTGGTCATGAGACGGGATGCTAGTGCCTCAGTGTTTTGAGATGAAGACTCTGGGTAAGGCTGACTTCCCACGGTGCTACCGGCCCTCAAGTCTCTCCATTTCTACGCTGTTTTCTTGAAGTGCATGTACGTCAGCGCAGAAACAATGGGGCCGTTTCTCTGCTGGGGAGTGGGACTGCAGCCGGGTTTGATTTTCTTGTGCCTATTTGGCTTTTATAATCAGAGAGGAAAGGTCATTTTTTTTAAAAAAAAAAAAAGTGTTTATAGAGCTGGAGAGATGGCTTGGCAGTTAAGGCACTTTGCCTGCAAAGCCTAAGGACCCAGATTCTATAGCCCAGGGCCCACATCAACCAGATGCACATGGCGGTGCATGCATCTGCTGCTGTGAGTGGCTAGAAGCCCTGGCGCACCCACTCTCTATCTCACTCTCTCCCTCTTTCTCTCTAATAAATAAATTTAAAAAAAAATAAAATATTAAAAGATTCTTTTGAAATGTTCATTATTGGGGTGGGGTAGGTAAGAGTGCCCGCTACACGAGCAAGAGGGCCCAAGAGAGCCTGGTTCACCCTGACTTCAATTCCCCAGCACACTCAGCAGCTGGGCGTGGCCAGGCACGTGAGCCACCCCAGGCGCAGTGAGAGACGGAACACGTGCACGGCCGAGGGAGGAGGCGTGTGACAGGATCCTTTGGTCCACACGCATGGATGCACCACGTCACTCACAAACACACACACAAAAAAAACCATATACAGCACACACAGAAAACATCTACACTCACACACACACACACACACACACACACGCGCGCGCGTGCACGCACACACACACTTAAAATGAGCAACTTTACAGACTCCAGGCTGCAAAAGGCAGGAATTGGAAGTGATGACTCAACATGCACGAAATCTTTTCGGGATGATGAAGATGTTGTGGAATTGGATTGTGGTGACTAATGCACACTGTGAATGGACCAAAAAGCACAAAGTGTGCACTTTCAAAGACAGCCTTACACTCTGTGAGTTCTACCCCGCTATCACTGCCATTTTTTTTAAAGTGACCGTGTGCGCACAAGTATCAGTACTGAAACAACCGTGCAACGGGAATAGAAGGGGAAAGCATTGTTTTCCGTATCACACTCCACCCCTTTAACCCATCTCTTAGTGTAAAAGAAATAGAAAGCTAGGCTAGCATGGCAATGGAGATGTTCACATTTCTCAGTCTAAACAAGAGCCAGCCCTGCCACCTGCTGACAGCAGAGAGATTTCACATGCATGCCAAGGGCACCTAGAGCCCTAGACTGGCAACTTGTCCCTTTGTCACTGTGGCATAACCCAGGGTGCACACATCTTTACCAAGGACCTAGCAGATGTCCAGGGTTGATTACTTGGAAGCGCTCAGGCCTCCAGAATTTTTCTCCTTCTGTTTTTTACTCCCTAAAGCCTAGCTCACTTTAAACTCCTCACCTGTTCTTTGCATCAGCATCACAAAAGCAATGTTAAAACACCCTGCCAATGTTGTTATCAAATGTAATCTGACCAAAAATAAAATATTTTTAGACATTTCTCTCAGTAAAATAACTAGTAACTGAGTCCAGAGGAAATTAGCCAAGTGTTTCACATAGTAACTAAGAAGTTGGGGGTTGGGGGAATGTGTGTTTGTTCATCAGAAAACAAGTGGATTCTGGGCTTAGTGGTTAAGCGCTTGCCTGTAAAGCCTAAGGACCCTGGTTCGAGGCTCCACTCCCCAGGACCCACGTTAGCCAGATGCACAAGGGGGTGTGTGCATCTGGAGTTCATTTGCAATGGCTGAAGGCCCTGGCATGCCCATTCTCTCTCTCTCTCTCCCTCTTTGTCTGTCTGTCTGTCACTCTCAAATAAATAAATAAATAAAAACAAAAAAATTTAATTTTAAAAAAGAAATCAAGTGGATTCTAATGATATCTAAAATGAAATTATTTAATAAACACTTTTTCTCATGTGCTTAAGAAGTACACCATTCATGTTTACAGCCTTTTTTTGAAAACCTACAATGCTAATTAGAAGATTTAGAATCATTGACTAGGATTATGCAATGTTGCCATTCTAGAAATAAGTGGGACCTAGTGACTTTCTGCAAGGCCTGGTGTTACAGCGGTTAGGCTGGGCTCAGCTGAGCTTATCACTGTCTCTGGTTATCATAATGCATTAGACAGGTGTGGACTCTATTGCGATGTATAAAATGATGTGACACAGTATGAGTGGGCTGAGGAGTGGGCCCGGCCTTCTGCCTGCAGTGGCCGCGCTGGTCAGCGTACATACCTTTCCTCCCGTGACCTCGCGGTCGGGCAAAAGGGTCCACGATCCCCATCCAGTTTGCGTCTGCAGGCATGGACAGAGGCCTGGGCTTGCCTTAGAGGAACCAGAAGGAAGGTGACAAAGTTAGCATGCGTGAGGGGCTGCAGACAATCTTTCCCTTTCATTGATGACCTAACACTAACACACTCACACGAGGCAGTAACAAGAAGTAGAAAAGTATGTTACAGCACACCGTGTTCCCACAGCGGACAGCTCAGACCAAGGCATGCTAAACTTGAGTCTCAGAGTCTCCAACTCCAAAGTTAAACCCCATGCAGGGAAAGTTAAAACCGTAATGTGAGCTCACCAAGCTGGGCTTTGATGCCAGGCACTGTAATGAGTCAACAAGGCTTCGCTTTAGAGACATGAATAAAGGTCTCATACTTAGAATTTCATTGAGGTTTATGTTTTCCTCAGATTACCTCTGGAGTCTGCCAAGTTCATCGGCATGTTCCAAATAAGGAAGGGGGTGGGGATGAGGAGAAAGAGGCAACAGTGGATGAAGACAGGCGCTCAGAAACTTACCATATGATGGGGTTCTCTCTCTCATTTTTGTGGGCAGGATACTGGTTTCTACAGAATACCCAGGCAACTGATCAGAATCAGCAATAGTGACCCTACGTCTTCGGCTCTCCTGGTCCAAGAAGGAGTTCGGGGACTCGGAACCCTTGCGCCCAGGCACAGGCTGCTTGCCTTTCCTGAATCCTCCACAAACAAAACTCCCATTCTCATCCCTGCAAGTAACGTGAAAGCATTAGGCGGTTCCCAGACAGCCGCACCCCACTCCGCGGCTTCTCCCTAGAGCAAAAGCGTTCCATCATCTAACTCCAGTTGCTCCCTAAAATATTAAATGAGGACAGACACTGTGTTAAATCAGAGCAGACGATGCAGGATTTTGTTCATATAAGTCTACGTGGTACAAATATGGCTCTAGATTTCCCACAGGCTGTCCTGGATTCACAGTAAAAGTCCCAAGTTAAGATGTCAGCTTTTGAACCATTTTTCTCACGTCACAAGTACCATCCTGGGCTGGAGAGATGGCTTAGCGGTTAAGGCACTTGCCTGGGAAGCCTGAGGGCTCACATTCGATTCTCCAGATCCCACATAAGCCAGATATACAAGGTGACCCAAGCACATAAGGTCGCACATGCACACAACGTGGTACACGCATCTGAAGTTCGATCGCAATGGCCGGAGGCCCTGGGATGGCAATTCTCTCTCTCTCTCTCTTTCTCTCTCTCTCTCTCTCTATCTCTCATTAAAAAAAAAAAAAAAAAAAAAAACAGAGTAATATCCTTTGCCTAGATCCACTAAAGAAGACCTATGGTGTGTACTCAACTTATCAGATTTGAAAATTCTACTCAAAATACAAAGCGTTCTTCATAGCAACCAGGGCAGTAACTGCTTCTTAACTCGGGAAAGAAACTTGCCGGGCTTGGTGGCATACACCTTTAATCCCAGCCCTCAGGAGGCAAAGGCAGGAGGATCGCTGTGAGTTCAAGGCCACCCTGAGACCCCATAGTGAATTCCAGGTCAGCCTGGGCTGGAGCGAGACCCTCCCTCAAAGAAAAAACAACAACAACAAAAAAAAAGAAACTAGGAGAAGTTGGATCACTGATTCCATCCCAATGCTACCTAAACATCAGCACTTGGTTTTCAGCTGAGCCCAAGTGTTTGTCTTTTATTATTATTATTACATTCGGAAAATTTTATTAGGCAACCTGTACAAACACAACCAGGAAAAATACAGAACGAAGTGAGTCTCTAAGCTACGGCATGGTCGTCCTTGCCTGGGTGGGGTCATTCCCATGTAAGCTGGATCCCTACTTCCTCCGCCTTCCCTGGAATTTCCTGCACCTCTAACCAGCCCTGCAACCCTGCACTCACAAAGCTTTTGTGACTCACAACTTAATTCTCTGAACCTGCTGGCATCTTTCTATTCCTTAGAACACAGCTTTCATGAACAGTCTCTGTGTGTGTGCATGCATGTAAGCATGTCCCCTGAGTAGATTAAAAGTCCCAACTCCCCCCACCCACCTCCTGCTTTGCTATGTATACTGCTCTCCTGTGCCACGACTCCCCCTCAGTGAGACCCAGAGCATGCCCAGGGTCAGGGTGGTGAAGCCCCCTGCAGTTTCTGACACGATCCACAGCTTAGTCTGAGAGACTGTGTTCTCTGTGTATGTAGAGGCGACGCTGCTCACAGCTTTAGCCCCACATACTATCTCGCGGCAGCTCCACCCTAGCCTGTAAATCAGGAATGAGATCTGTATTCCCACGTTGTTCTTGATCACCTGAGTTAAATTGTGCATATGCTATCATTTATTCGAGGTCCACCAAGGAAAAAAAAAAAACAAAAACCACAGGACATCTTCTCTGTCCCCAGAAAGGAAATAAATAACTCAGATAAATAAAAAAATAAACGGCACTTTTCCAATGCGCCATCTGCAGTGGAGCCACCTCCAAGAAGGAGATTTTCATGAAAACCCTTCCGGGGAAGACCATGACGCTGGAGGCTGAACCCTCGAACACTACAAAAAATGTAAAAAGCCAAGAGATCCAGGATAAGGAAGAAATTCCTCATGACCAGCAAAGGTTGACTTTGCTGGTAAGACACGGAAAGATGGATGAACTTTTGACTACAACACTCAAAAGGAGCCTGCCCTTTGTCTTAAGCTAAGACTTCACAGTGATGCTAAAATGAAAAATGAAGAAGTCGAGCCGGGCGTGGTGGCGCACGCCTTTAATCCCAGCACTGGGGAGGCAGAGGTAGGAGGATCGCCGTGAGTTCGAGGCCACCCTGAGACTACATAGTGAATTCCAGGTCAGCCTGAGCTAGAATGAGACCTTACCTCAAAAAAAAAAATAAATAAATAAAGCAGTCTTGTACTACTCCCAAGAAAAATAAGCGTGAGAGGAAGAAGGTTAAATTGGCTGTCCTGAAATATTATAATATTATAAGGTGGATAAAAATGGTAAAATGGGTTGCCTTCATCAATGGTGCCCTTCTGGTAAGTGTGGGGCTGGGCTGGAGTTCTGATGGCCAGCCACTTCGACAGACAATGACTGTGGCAAGTGTTGGCTGACTTATAGCTTCAACAAACCAGAAGACAAATAACTGTGCATGAGTTAATAAAAGCCACAGACATATAAAAAAAAAATCGGGCGTGGTGGTGCATGCCTTTCATCCCAGCACTTGGAAGGCAAAAGGGAAGGGGATCACCATGAGTTCAAGGCCACCCTGAGACTACATAGTAAATTCCAGGTCAGCCTGGACCAGAGTGAGCCCCTACCTTGGAAAAAAAAAAAAAACCTAGAAAACTTAATAAAGAAATAATAATAAAATAATATGAAATAAATAAATATATAAATGGCCTAAAAAACTTGTCACTAAAACAAATGTGGCATAAATTTTTCTCTTACAAAATATAAGAGGGTTTTGTTCTCAATTTGTGCCCTAACAGGTGAATGAGACATTGGAGGGTGTCTGGGGTCAGAACTGAGTCTGATTTGTGTCATGTGGTGTGTGTATATGACACATTCAAGCCCATGAGCCCCCACGAGCAAGCCTGGGGCACACTCAAATCACTCCCCATCCCCTCTGAGCCCATCTTCCCGGCACCACCCTACACTTAAGGCAGAAAGCAACTATTTGCAGCCATCTGTAACACACACGTACGCACGCTGGGCACCCAAGCATCTCAAGTCCACACTGTGTCACGTCATTTTACAGACTGCAACAGAGTCCACACCTATCTTTCTCAGTAAAATCGGACTGTAACTTTAATGACTCACACAAATCAGAGAGTTAAAGGAACTTAGGTTCAGGGACCCCCAAACAGCCCTTGCAAGGCCACACGAGGACTTCTATAAATCTTCCCCAAGTAAGACGTTTAAGTGTTCTTTTCTCAAAGAGTCCCCTGTGGGCTGGAGAGATGGCTTAGCGGTTAAGCGCTTGCCCGTGAAGCCTAAGGAGCCCAGTTTGAGGCTCGATTCCCCACTTTAGCCAGATGCACAAGGGGGCGCACGTGTCTGGAGTTCATTTGCACTGGCTGGAGGCCCTGGCGTGCCCATTATCTCTCCTCTCTCTCAATGCCTCAATGCCTTTCTCTCTGTGTCACTCTCAAATAAATAAACAATATATATCTATATATAAAACAAGGGTCCCCTACCACCGAACTAAATAGGCTTAAGCCTCAGGAAGTGAGCCTCACCCCTACACTTCCCATACAGAGAGTCAGACCACACTCGTGTCCCTGGAGACCCCAGAGCTCTTCACAGCACCTTGTAAGAGGCAGCTTGTGGTGACAAGCACCCAAAGGCTGACTTACCGGGGAGAGTAGGGCACGGCAGGCGGAGGGGGGATGTACAGATCCAAGATGGCGGGTTTCTCCTTCTTCAGCGAGGCGTCCATAGTGCTCTCTGGGGACTGCGTCTTGGTGGGCAGGGGTGAGGTCTACAATCAGAGCCGCCCAGGGTGCAAAAGAGCAGAGGTTATTATTAGCATACTTCTCCCCTTCGTCAAAACCAAGCTCACCCACATGGTCACAGCTACTAACAGTCAATGTTTCGGCTTCCGCGAGACCCTCAGAATGCCCCCCCACACACACCCCAAGGCAATCACAAGTGTCAGGGTCACAGCTCTAGCTCTGGGAATGTCATCAGCGTGCCTCTGCTCCTCTGTACAACTGTGACGCTACCAGTGGTGTGGCAGTAACAGCTAGCTGGGTGAGTGCAAGAAAATCACTTTGTGGGCTGGAAAGACGGCTCCGTGGTGTAAGGGGGTGTTTTCTGCAAAGAATAACATTCTGGGTTTGATTCCCCAGTTCCCAAGTAAGGCCGGATGCACAAAGCAGTACAAACATCTGCAGTTTGCTTGCAGTGGCAGGAAGCCCTAGTGCGTACACATTCTCGCTCTATCTACCTACCTATATCTATCTATCTATCTATCTACCTATATCTATCTATCTATCTATCTATCTATCTATCTATCTATCTATCTATCTATCTATCATCTATTTATCCATGCACATATACATACATCTATCTCTCTCTCTAAATATTTTTTTAAAAAGAAACTCACTTGACATACTACATATACATACATATATGGGGCCCTGAGCCTCCATGTGGGTGTGACTCTGGCTAGGCTGATCAGTGGTATATTACTAAGCCAGTCACTCAACTTCTCTGTGCTTAATCTATAAAATGGAAATCAATGGAATAGAATCAGTACTCTACTAGGTAGCTATGGAAATTGAGATAATACAGATGAATGGATTAGGATTTGCTTGAAACGTAATAAATGATACATTTTTAATATAGTGATGTGCACACATACAAATTAATTTTTTTTCTTTTTCTTTAAAAAATTATTTATTTATTTATTTATTTGAGAGCAACAGACACAGAGAGAAAGACAGATAGAGGGAGAGATAGAGAGAGAGAATGGGCGTGCCAGGGCTTCCAGCCTCTGCAAACAAACTCCAGACGCGTGCGCCCCCTTGTGCATCTGGCTAACATGGGACCTGGGGAACCAAGCCTCGAACCGGGGTCCTTAGGCTTCACAAGCAAGCGCTTAACTGCTAAGCCATCTCTCCAGCCCTACAAATTAATTTTAAATGATCTTAAGGGATGGTAACATGGCTTGGCGGTTAACATGGCTTTGCTTGCAAAGCCAGAGGACCCAGGTTTGATTCCACGGAACCCATGTAAGCCAGATGCACAAGGTAGTGGATGCATCTGGACTTTGTAGCACCTACAGGTCCTGGTACCATTCCCCCCCCCCGCCTCTTTCACTCTCTCTCCCTCTCCTTCCCTCTCTCTCTCATAAATAAATAAATAAATAAACAAATAAAATGTTGTTAGGACTGGAGGGATGGCTTAGCAGTTTTGCCTACAAAGCCAAAGGGCTCAGGTTCGACTCCCCAGGACCCACGTTAGCCAGATGCACTAGGGGGCGCACGCGTCTGGAGTTCATTTGCAGTGGCTACAGGCCCTGCTGCGCGCCCATTCTCTTAATCTCTCTCCCTCTTTCTCTGTCCAATAAATAAATAAATAAATAAAATATTTTTAAAAATAAAATGTTTTTAAATCCATACCTTATTTTAATTATGCTATGGATCTTAAAGGACCTTCATTTTAACATCTCAAGCAGGACCTTCTATGGTTTGAAAAAAGACAACACTGTCCAATTGTCTGGCTGGAAAAAGGGTGTCCAGGAACTCTGGGTCAAGGGGAAGGAGGCAGGGCTGAGGGCCAGTGGAACCCTGAGAAAGTTCAAGGACAGGGAAAGCCATCTTTTCAACCCCATCTCATCCGGGTTGTGGCAGAAACTCTCACTGCGGCGTTCTAAAGGCTGGAAGGCTTCAACCGCCAGTACGGGCAGAGCTAGGAGCGGCCACGACGAGATTCAGAGCGACAGTTAACTCCCAGGAAAGACACAAGGCACAGAGGCAGGGCCTCCCTCTGTCTTGAGTCTCCCAGAGCACAACCCCCTATCTGGACGCTGATTCCCTAACAGCTCAGTGTAGCAGCCTGGCTCCGTATCCGTGAGCAGCAGGCTCCAGGCCCTCGCAACATCAGAAGCAAAGGTGCTGCTGGAGACGGGGAAGATGACTCAGTGTTGCTGCACAGGCGTGAGCCTGGATCCTCAGAACACGTGTACAATGCCGAGCGTGGTGACACACTCGCTCCTGGGATCTATCCCAGGGGTAGTGGGGCACAGACAAGGAATCCCTGAGATTACTTGCTAGCTAGTCTAGCAGAACTGGTGAGCTCCAGGTTCAGTGACTTTGTCTAAAAGAATAAAGTCGAGGGTGACTGAGGAAGACCTCTGACATTGACCTCTGGCCTCCACACATGTGTGTACGCACGCACGCACGCACGCATAGATATGCAAATAAAATTTAAAAGTAAGGGCTAGAAAAATGGCTTACTGGCTAAGGCACTTGCCTTGCAAAGGTTAAGGACCCAGGTTCAATTCCCCAGTACCCATGTAAGCCAGATGCACAAGTCTGGAGTCTGTTGACAGTGGTTAGAGACCCTGGAATACCCACTCTCCCCCTCTTCCTCCCCCTCTGTCTCTCTCCCCCATCCACTATCTATCTGTCTTTCTCTCTCTCAAATAAATAAATAAATAATTTTCCCCCCTCGAGGTAGGGTCTTACTCTAACTCAGGCTGACCTGGAATTCACTATGTAGTCTCAGGGTAGCCTTGAACTCATGGCGATTCTCCTACCTCTGCCTCCCAAGTGCTGGGATTAAAGGCGTGCGCCACCATGCCCGACCAAAATAAATATTTTAAAATCTAACAGTATATTGGAGCACTCCCACAATTGATTCTCCCTCATATTCCAAAACGAATTAACAACTCTCCTCTTCCAGGATGAGGCCTAGAAACAGAAGAATGGAATCTCTGCCACAACAAGGTGCTGAGAAGAATTAAAGAGCTTCTCTCCAGCGCGTGCAGGACACCCAGATCTAATCGGCTGAACACCGAGGCAGAAGTCACTAGGGCCGGCAGCTGAGCTCGGTCTACCAGGGTTTATATTCTGCACACAGCCTGGGCGGATCAGAGGAATAGCTGAACTGTGTGGTGGTGATTTCCCTGGGTCAGAGGCAAAACTGGGTGCCTCTGTCTCTCCTCAAACTGCATAGTGGGGAGTTGGGGGGGAGTCTAGCAGGAAAGTAAGGCAGGACTGAAGAAAACCAAAGGGTTCCCCTTCTAAACTGAACCTGCATAAGGGTTAAGGGGTGAACTAACCCATTACTTAAGCATAACCTTGCCTTAAGTTCTAAACACATCCAAGTCAATGTTCCCCGGAGGCTTCAACTGCAGTGACACTGGTCCCACCTGTCACTCTCTTCCAAATGGCTGCTTTTAATATTTTGTCACCTCCCAGGTTTCTCATCACATCTGACACCTGCTTCTTCCCTTGCCTAGCTGGCCTGACTCACTGCTTATCCTAATGCCTTCTCCTGAGACAACAAGAATATCTGGGAGGCTGAGGCTCGGGGGAGACGCAATGCCTCATCTAAGGCCCACAGCTGAGACACGGGGAGCTGGGGTTCCGTTTGGAGCCCCTTCATTGGCACCATGCCGCGCTGTCCACGCGCCAGGGCAGGACTCCCTCCACCTGGTCTCTTGAGTAGCAAATCGCTCATCTGACCTGTGTGTCACCAGCCTTGAGAACCACATCCCCCCATCTCTAAACAGACACGGTGGCATCTTGCCTGGCGTTCCCTGTGTTCAGCTATTATCGTGGGCTGAACTGTGTCCCCTCAAAATCCCTATGTTGAAGTCCTGACCGCTGGCACCTCAAAAATGTGCCTTTGCTTGGATATTAGGTCTTTAAAGAGGCTCACTGAAAGAGGACGTCAGCACATTCCAGCGTGACTGGCATCCTTCGGAGAGGAGCGTGTGAACGCGGACACAAGCCAAAGCAAAGACCTCAGAAGAAAAGCAGCCTTCCCAGGACTTGACTTTGGCCCTCCATGACCGCAATCTGTGGTACCGTGTTATGGCAACCCGAGCAAGGTATCACAGATATGAATGTAAATGAAGGTGTCAACCTGCTACCAGAGGGTAAAAGTCCACACCGATGCCCCTGGCACTCCCTCCCTGGCTACCACACCGTCCCGGCAGGCCAGTCTGATTCTGCCTCCCATCCCTGGCTCCAGGAAGTCTCAGCTCGCTCCCTGAGCCAGAAGCTATGAGCCTGTTGCCAACCCAGGACCCCACCCTGCCAGAAGGCAAGAAGCACCCCTTCTCCAGAGAACGGCCCATCCACACACAAAGCTGAATTTCCCAAGGGGGGCCACCAAAGCCTGTAGCTGTCTGGTTAGGCAGCTGACCATGGTTGATCTTGACCTGAGGTGGCCCCACCCCTGGCACATCTCCTTCCTTATTCCCCCTCCTGCTCCCTCATGAGTTTACCTGGAGCACACGCCCTCAGAAATTGCTCTCACAGAAAGCCCTGCTCCTAGGAAACTTTAACTCAGACACTGCCCCTTCCCTGATGGCCACGAATCCAGGCTGTGTGGGTGAATGGTTTAAGAACACCATTTTTCTCCTCCATGAAACATCCCCACCCGCTGAGATACATCTCACCTACCTCCAAGCTCCAAACATCCCACCTCGTGGGTAAGAGGTGACCTCACACTTACACCTCAGGAAAGGGTGCCACAACCCACATAGTCCACACCCCCTCTCTCCTTGAGAACCCAACATTATATGCCCATTGATTATCTGAAATAACTAGTACTTGGCAGGCACCCCATCAACTATGATAAATGAAGCACCTCCAAAGACCAAAATAGCACATTCTGAGAATTAAAGAAATGAAAATTAATTAAGCATTTAAACTTCTATACCGAGCAATGAAATAAAAAGCATCTGGAATACAATGGACAAACTTAGTTACATGGGATATTCTTTAGATATTGGCCCTCAAAGCACAAGACAAGCAAAAATGAGGTGCACTGGATTACATTAAAACCAGAAACCTTGCCAGGGCACGGTGGCGCATACCTTTAATCCCAGCACTCGGGAGGCAGAGGTAGGAGGATCGCCGTGAGTTCAAGGCCACCCTGAGACTACATAGTAAATTCCAGGTCAGCCTGGACCAGAGTGAGACCCTACCTTGAAAAACCAAAATAAATAAATAAATAACCCAGAAAACTTAGGCTCACACAAAGACAATCTACAGAGTGAAGAGATGCCCTACGTGACGGGAGAGAGTGCCTGCCAACTGCACGTCTCATATGAACTCAAGATCCAAACTACGCAAGCACCTCATGCAGCTCGACAGCAGGAAATCAATCCAACTCAAACAAAAATGGGCAAAGGATCTGAGAGGACATTTCTCAAAAGAAGAGGTATGAATAGCCAACTGATAGACGAAAGAGAAAAAAAGAAAAGACACAACGTCACTCATCATCAAGAAAACACAAACTAAAACCACAAGGAGCTGTCACCTCGTACCTGTGGAATAAGTGCGTCCAAGGGGATGGAAGCCGACGGGTGATGGCCAGGAGCGGGGGAGGGGAGCAGGGGCGCACCAGTGGCGGGAATGTGCATTACTGTAGCCACCGTGCCAGAAGTATGAAGGGTCCTCAAAACCTGAACCTAGAGTTGGCGTATGAGTCAGCAACCCTACTGCTGTGTATCTATCCAAAGGAAATTAAATGAACGTGTCATAAGAATATTTACACTCCCACATGTGTGTATTCACAATGGCCAAGGGCAATCTCAGAGTCCACCAATGGTAAACAGATAAAGAAACTATAGAGTGTGTGTGCATACCATATTTTATATATGTGTGTGTGTGTACGCCATTAAATAGTATTTAAGCCTCAGAAACAAAGTAAATTCTGGATGAATGTGGGTGAAATTCTATGAAGTAAAGAAAGTAAACCAGAAAGACAAATACTGACTTCTGAACAATATTGGGATCTAAAAAAAAAAAAAAGATTGAACTAGACAGGTGGCTACCAGGCAGGAAGAAGGATTGGGGAAATGGTTAAAGGACACAACATAATTGACCAGGAGGTATGTGTTCAAGAGCCCTAGGGTGCAATAAGCTAAATATGGCTAACAACGGTGAAATCACACACTCGAAAACTGCCAGAAGGGTACACTTAAATGTTGGCACCACAAAGCAAATGGTTAAGTGTGTGAGGTCATATGTGCATGAATGCGGTTGATTAAGACCTTCCAAACTAAACATGTATTTCAAAAAGTTACGTTGTACACTCTATGTAGATATCATTTGTGTCAATTAAAATTTTGATTTCAGAAATGCTATTGTAAGTAACTTCAACTGTATGGCCCTCCTCTCGACCTTCAACTTTGTGCCCTTCATTTTGAGGTACACCTGCAGCCATATTTAAAATGCTACCTATCGCAAAGTGCCCAAGCTGGTGGCTTGAAGCTAACCACTGTGCCTATCACGTGACCATGTATGATAAGACCACAGGAAATTAGAAATAAAATGTTATCTCAATATTTAAGGACTCTATTTATTATTATTATTATTATTTATTTGCAAGGAGAAAGAAAGGGGGAATGGAGAATGGGCATGCCAGGGCCTCTAACCACTGCAAACAAAGTCTAGATCCAGGCACCACTGTGTATCTAGCTTTACCTGGGTACTGGGGAATCAAACCCAGGTCATTAAGCTTTTCAAGCAAACAACCACTGAGACCCCTTCTCCAGATTCTTCTGTTTAAAAAAACAGAAGCCTTAAAATATCATTGCTTTATGTTCTTGGCTTACTAAACACTAGGATCAACAAGTAATGGGGGTAAATGTTGGGGTGAGGAGGCATCCTTGAGAGGGACAGGATGAGGAGGCGTCATTAAGCCCCTTAGGCTCTGAGGAGATAATGGAGGCAGGCAGTGTCTGAAGAGAATTTCAATAAAACTCACTTAAAGTTGCTTTGTCTTTTTATTTCTCACCACATACTGGCAATGCTGAATAATGCCTTTTTTTTTTTTATAAAGGGGGGTGTGGTGTGTTATTGACTGGGTACGTTCCATCCTGTGCCATCACCCCAGCCTTGGTAAAGCACTTCTAAGGACCCAACCCTGCGGGCTCTCCATCATCAGAGTTCAAGTTGTGCCCGGTGTACATGTGTTCCACAGCTATGTCCTTCCTGGAGGCCAGTGAAACTTAGAAGGCTCAAGAAGCTCTTGGACGCTATGAGATTCACAGGGCCCCTCCCCAAGGTTATAGTGACAGTAATAAACGCCGAAGAAGGGAGACCCTCCAACAGCTGAGCTGCCTGCAATAGCAATTAAGTCATGCAGCGGCTCTCCCGGGGATCGGTCGGCTTTTCGGCGAGGCAGCTGTCTACGAGTCACACCTGCTCCTGTAAGTAGTCAATTCCAGGAAACTCACCGGCTCGCTAAGCTAGACTCGGGTGAACGTGTTCCCTAGGTCTGTGCTCGCTACCCGATCTGGGGTGAGTACAAGTTATGTTCACAGCTTCCTGGGAAAAGCCTCACAGTGACATGGAGCCGACCTGGAGCGGAGCTCCGGCGCAGGGACGTCCACACGTGTGGTGGCCAATGTATGTGAGGGCTCAGCAGCTGGGAGGGGGCCGGAGAGACGGAAGGAAGTGACCTTTTCATTGTTTAGGCAGCTACATATGGCTAGTGGCTATTCGTTTTCTTTTCTTTTAATTTTTGTTTATTTTATTTATTTATTTGACAGAGAGAGAGAGAGAATGGGCGCGCCAAGGCCTCCAGCCACTGCAGACGAACTCCAGACGCGTGCGCCCCCTTGTGCATCTGGCTAACGTGGGGCCTGGGGAACCGAGCCTCGCACCGGGGTCCTCAGGCTTCACAGGCAAGCGCTTAACCGCTAAGCCATCTCTCCAGCCCTCGTTTTCTTTCTAAAAATATTGATCTACCTACGTACTTATTTATTTACTTGCAAGCAGTGCGAGACAGAGAGAGAATGGAGATGCCAAGGGCTCTTGCCACTGCAAAGAAGTTCGAGAAGCACGGGCCACTTTGTGCATCTGTCTTGACGTGTGTACTGGGGCTTCGAACCCAGGCTGTCAGGCTTCACAAGCACTTTTAACCACAGAGTCACCTCCCTGGCTGGGTGTATCTTTTCATACAAGCAGGATTACTGAACAATCACAGGAAAATCAACTCCCCAAACCTATCCTAAGTGTTTCTCTTTACTGAGGGGAGACAAAGCAGACCCCCAAGACATGGCTCAAGGTACGAGACGGGGGTCGCAGCTACCTGCACGAGAGGTGGCTTCCACCGCAGGTTCTTCAGGGGCGCAGGGGTGAAGCTGAAGGAGCCCGTGGGCCGCTTCTTCAGGAGTAACACAACGCCGGTGGGATTCTCTCTCAACTTTCTCACCAGGTTTTTTAGCTGCCACCCCACCTGCAAAGCAGGAGGGAGAGAAAGGACCAGCTCATGAGCAACGGCGAACCAACCTGTGACTCTAGATCTCAAGGCAATGTGAACAAATAAGTAGATAGAAATACGCTCCTCTTAGCACTTCTTAACATGGTAGAAAATGAAGCAGAAACTGTAAATTAAAATTATATATGTGTATACACATATATATGTATACACACACACACACATATGAGGCTGGGATTGGTGATGCACACCTTCTTAAATAATTTTTTGTGTATTTTTATTTATTTATTTGAGAGTGACAGAGAGAGAAAGAGGCAGAGAGAGAGAGAGAGAGAATGGGCACTCCAGGGCCTCCAGCCACTGCAAACAAACTCCAGATGCTTACACCCCCTTGTGCATCTGGCTTAAGAGGGTCCTGGGGAATGGAGCCTCGAACTAGGGTCCTTAGGCTTCACAGGCAAGCGCTTAACCGCTAAGCCATCTCTCTGGCCCCATGGTGCACACCTTTGATTCCAGCATCTGGGAGGCCAAGGTTGCTGTGAATTTGAGACCACTCTGAAACTACATAGTGAATTCCAGGTCAGCCTGGGATAAGAATGAGACCCTACCTCAAAAAAACAAAGAAGGAAATGGTTTGGGGCTGGTGAGATGGCTCAGTGGGTTTGCTTGCAAAGCCTGTTAGCCTGGGTTTGATTCCCCAGTACCCATAAAAAACTAGAAGCACGAAGGGGCACATGCATCTAGAGTTCACATGCAACAGCAAGAAGCCCTGATGTGCCCGTATTCGCCCTCTCTCTCTCTCTCTCTCTCTCTCTCTCTCTCTGTTTGCAAATAAATAAACAATTTTTAAAAGTGACAATTTCGACCAGACACAAAGCGACCTGGATATCCATGACCTCGCAGTGTCTGACACTACCTACAAGAGCATCATAATAGGAGGAAAAAAATCATGACATCAAAATAAAAGAGAGACTGACTGAGATGGGGAGGGGATATGCTAGAGAGTGGTGTTGCAAAGGGGAAAGTATGGGGGAGGAAGGGAATTACCATGGGTTATTGTCCACAATTATTTAAGTTCTCAAAAAAATTTTTAAAAATTAGAAAACAAATTAAGTAATTCATTTTAAAAAATGACAATTTCGAGGTAACAATGTCCCAAATGGGAAATTTAGATCTCAAGAAACAAACTCACCACAGTCTGTCGATTGACTTGAATGACCTCGTCACCAGCGTGAATCTTCTGAGATCTGTCCGCAGGAGACTGTACACAGAAACAAAGAAACCCAGCTTACTTGTCAAACCTCCTCTTCCTGCCTCTACTTCTTCTTTCTTTCTTCTGTAGACAACTGGTACCAGAAATTAAACGTTCTCAAGAAAAAAATAAAATAAAAACAACATAGTCTCCTGATATTAAGTAGAACCTGATATAAGAAAACAATGCTTCTATGTATAGGGCTGATGTCAACAACTGATGACCTGTCCATTGGCACAGCTGGGTTCATGCAACCCATGAAAACTGTGGTCACACCATTGACATGAGGAGCTGCTAAGAGCCCTGAGTGCGTCTGAAAAAAAAAAAAAATTGAGCCGGGCGTGGTGGCGCACGCCTTTAATCCCAGCACTCGGGAGGCAGAGGTAGGAGGATCGCCGTGAGTTCGAGGCCACCCTGAGACTCCATAGTGAATTCCAGGTCAGCCTGGGCTAGAGTGAGACCCCACCTCGAAAAGAAAAAAAAATATTGCTGTACACATGAAAATTCACCTTGCAAAAGCAGAAGAGCTGTTTAACATGTAATGACCATCTCTGCAACTCTTTTATCCATTTTCCTCATTCCACTAAAATCTGATTTTTCCCAAAGTTTTGTTTTCACACATTATCACAATGTTATTAAGGCAGAAAGTTAATGGAAACTTTAATTTATTTCTTTAAGGAATTTTTTTTAAATTTTCAGGTTAAATTCAAAATGACTAAGTCCTTGGCATCAAGAAAAAAAAAATTGTATTGTTTCTCCAAATGAAACACTACCACTACTTTGTAAAGCAACAAAAATACATAACAGGGGCTGGAGAGATGGCTTAGCGGTTAAGCACTTGCCTGTGAAGCCTAAGGACCCCGGTTCGAGGCTCATTTCCACAGGACCCATGTTAGCCAGATGCACAAGGGGGCGCATGCGTCTGGAGTTCGTTTGCAGTGGCTGGACGCCCTGGCGCGCCCATTCCCTCTCTATCTGTCTCTTTCTCTCCCTCTCTCTCTGTCACTTTCAAATAAATAAATAAAAAATGAACAAAAAAAAATACATAACAGGATATAATTCATTTTTCAAATGTGGTACCAGGGATATTCTTGTTCACATAAGTGAACTCGACTCTTTATGTTTAAGATCCCTCAAGTGACAAAGTGGGGGAAAAAAATAAGCTGCTGATTTCTAATTTAGTATTATCTAGGTCAGTGCATTTAATTTTCTAACTTATTTAACTGGCTGAATCTTCAAATAATTTACAGCTATCCTAAGACAAAGTAGCACCTTTGAACATGGGGAGGAGTAGCAATAAAATTCAAGACACACTTGCTGAATTTTCTCACTTAACTGCTGTGATAGGTTCAACAAAAACAACAAAAAAATTAGTAGGCAGAGGCAGCATTAAGCCATAGAAACATCTCCCTGGTATTTATTGCAGCTCAAGTAATGGTGCCAGTTATGATCAAAAACATCTTGCCTGGGCTGGTCGTGATGGCGCAGGCCTTTAATCCCAGCATTCGGGAGACAGAGGTAGGAGGATCGGAGTGAGTTCCAGGCCACCCTGAGACGACATAGTGAATTCCAGGTCAACCTGGGCCAGAGTGAGACCCTACCTCAAGAAAAAAAAAAATCTTGCCTATCCTCATAACAACCAGGGGTGCCTTACTTGAGCCTAGCAACCGGTGTACCACAGGGAGATGCCTTTTAAGCCTCTTTCCCTTTTTTTTCCCCAATAAGAATTTATCTATAGTCCTTTTTGCACCCATATGTCAGATTTTCTTTGGCAATTCTGACCCTGTCTACTTAATCTTATTGGGCAGAGGATTCATGGGCAGCAAGCTTCACTTTGTAAGAGGTGGCCCTCAAGGCCAGGAAGTCCCTGTTTATAGACATACAATCTGCAAACTCAGGAGCTGGTGTCCCCAAGTGACATCCTTTCTGAAGCATCCTCACATACTCATTTCTCAATGTCCAACCCAGTGATTCCAGACTGCGTTTGGCAGAACAATGGTAAGGAGAGAGCCTAATACCAAAATGTCCCCCAGGTCAGGAGTTCTTGCCTATCTTCACCATGCATCGGACTACAGAAAAATGATGCTTGCTCCAAGGACAGGTAGCAATCTGAAGAACAAAGGCCCCATTCGTTGTCAGGGGACCTCGGCGTGGAGGATGGGAATGGAAAGAGTTGTTAAGACTCTTGAATCAGATCTCACTGAACCTCAAAGAAGAAGTCAGATGGAGAATCACCACAGAACAACCCCTGCCCTCTCGGGTGGCTCCATAAGAATGGCCTGCTGGCCTTGCATTAGCCTGGCATCCAGAGTGAATGTGATTCAGTTAGCAAAACAGTGGGTGGTTTCTGCAAGACCACTCACCCTATGGGCTCCCATAAAAACAATCTGGCTGAATTATAGTTCCCATCAGTGACAGCTAGAGCTAGCATTTTCTGCTGGCATCCAAGTATAAAATGTCCCCAGGTCAGAGTAAAACACTCAGATTAAGCCCTTGGGACAAGAGTTCTAGGCTACTTCCCACGTTTAACCACTGAGCCAGCTCCCTAGCCCAAACCTTCTGTGCTACCATTACCAATCAGCTGAGTCTGTTTTAAAAAAAAGTTGGTGGGCTGGAGAAATGAGTCAGCAGTAACTTGCCTGCAAAGCCTAACAACCTGGGTTCAATTCCCCAGTACCCACATAAAGCCAGATGCACAAAGTGGCGCACGCATCTGGAGTTCATTTGCAGAGAAGCTAGAAGCCCAGGATTGTCTATTCTCTGCCCCCCTTCCTTGTAAATAAACAAAACTATTTTTACTTATTTATTTACTTATTTAACAGAGAAAGAGAGAACACCAGATGTGTGCACCCCCTTGTGCATCTGGCTAACCTGGGTCCTGGGGAAACAAACCTGCGTCCCTTGGCTTTGCAGGCAAATACCTTAACCACTAAGCCATCCCTCCAGCCTCAAAACTATTTTAAAATGCATTAAAATTACTCAAAAAAGTAATTTAAAAATAAATTTTAAAAATTGCTATCGAGGTGCTGGAGAGATGGCTTAGAGGTTAAGCACTTGCCTATGAAGCCTAAGGACCTCAGTTCGAGGCTCTATTCCCCAGGACCCAGGTAAGCCAGATGCACAAGGTGGCGCATGTGTCTGGAATTCATCTGCAGTGGCTGGAGGCCCTGGCACTCCCATTCTCTCTCTATCTGCCTCTTTCTCTCTCTGTCTGTTGCTCTCAAATAAATAAATAAATTTTTTCTTAAAAAATTGCTATTGAGGGCTGGAGAGATGGCTTAGCGGTTAAGCGCTTGCCTGTGAAGCCTAAGGGCCCCTGTTCAAGGCTTGGTTCCCCAGGTCCCACGTTAGCCAGATGCACAAGGGGGCGCACGCGTCTGGAGTTCGTTAGCAGCAGCTGGAAGCCCTGGAGCGCCCATTCTCTCTCTCCACCTCTATCTGTCTTTCTCTCTGTGTCTGTCACTCTCAAACAAATAAATTTAAAAAAAATTAAAAAAAATTGCTATTGATTCTGGTTTCTTTTCCCCCACTAGGGAATACTTAGAGATATGACAATCTTCCACTCGTCTAGAGGAAGCATATAAGTGATTTATAATTCACTGATTACCTTAAGCAATGTCATTTTCTTGCTGCAAAATTAAGGTGATTACAACAAACATGCACCAAAGATTATGCCACATGGCAATCAGTAAAGTGCTTGCTTCAGAAGCATGAAGACATGAGTTTGATTCCCAGAACTGACATAAAAATGCTGGCCGTGGTGGCCCACACGGGGAATTCCAGCACTAGGAACACGGAGACAAGAGGCTCCCCCAGGTTCACTGGCTAACTCCAAGGCAGTGAGAGATTCTGCTTCTAAAAAGGTGGACCGCAGTCCCGAGGGTGACACCCAAGCTTATCTTCTAGCCTCCACACGCAGACACACACGCGTGCACGCTCACCCTCCCATACACACACACACACACACACACACAGGAAAAAAAAAAAAAACAACTAGCGTGCCACACTTCATCAAAACGTAAAATCAGACACACATTTTCACCACAGTAGAAAAAGAGCTGCCAAACTTTTCCTACATGTTAGAATTAGTTTTTCCCTTAATTGATAGAACAGCTTCATCCCTCAAATACGTGCTTCTTTTACACGGGCTCAGGGAAGCTCTCCAAACATTTCTAGCTTCGTGTCAGTGCCATGCAAAAGCAAGCCATACCGCACGCTGTAGGAAAAAAAAAATACAGTCGGCCAGTCCTACTTTTTACAAATTCACCATGTTTCAGGGGATAACAGCTAATCCTACATCTATCAGAATTCCCAGAAGGAAGGAAACGGTGCACAAAAGTGTCTCCAAGTAGAAACAGACCTGTTCTTTCTCTTCCCGGGACTGGGGTGGAATGCTAAATTGCAATTATCATGCCAAATATTATGAAACATAACGCTATGAAAAGACTCTGTGTCGTGCAGAAATCCCAAAATAGCTACTTTGGAGACACATAAAAATTCTATTAAACAAAAAGAATGTATTTTTCACATATGGCCAGCACTCACAGCTCTTAGTAGAGTGATTCACAGCAACAACGAGATCATTATTTTCCGCATTTATGTCTTAACACATCCACGGAGCAGCAGGAATAATTAAAACAAGGGCGGAGGTAAAAAAGTAGGCATGGTTAAGCCGGGCGTGGTGGCGCACACCTTTAATCCCAGCACTTGGGAGGCAGCGGTAAGAGGATTGCCATTAGTTCGAGGCCACCCTGAGACTACATAGTGAATTCCAGAGCAGCCTGGGCCAGAGTGAGACCCTACCTTAAAGAAAAAAAAAAAGTATGCATGGTTATGTGAACTACAGCAGTAAAGGACAACTTAAACACTAAACTGACAACAACTGGTGGTTCAGGGTATTTAACCCATCGCCAGAAATAAAAACAAGCCCCGCAGCCAGCTCTGGGGGTACAGATAACAATGCAAACACACACACAAACACTCTTAAATGAAACCTTCATAGCTCTGTCCAATTTACTTAAACACACAATAGCTTTTACATTTAACGGACACACTTACATTTTCTGTGGTCCCAGTGATCACATGCAATCCATCATAGGTTGATTTGATGTACATGCCCTAGAGAAAGTCACAAATATATTAATTCAATATTCCAACAGTTAGAGGGAGCCACAAGTGAGTGAGACTCGAACTTATAAAACATTAAAACAGTCCCTTCAGAATAAGGCTCGTGGGTGTGTGTGTGTGTGTGTGTTTTTTTTTTTTTTTTAGCCTCCTGAAACTAGATCCAAAGGGCAGTTGAAAGAGAATGAAAACAAATGGAAATAGTAGTGAAAGAAATCACACAAGGGATCTCTTTGATGATATAATCTGTGTACCTGGCACACAGAATTTTGACACAACTCTTTAGGATGTAGGAATTTTCTCAGACCTGCTCCATGAGCCAGGCATTTGAAAACAAGGACTCTCTTTCCTAGCTATCTCTTTTTCCCAGGGACATGATACAGTCCGTTCAACGTGGTACTCAGGGTGGCTTATTTGGACCACCGTGTGCAGACAAAGCTGGTCAAACAATGTAACACAAACAGTAACAGCTGCTGCTCTGTTTTACGGGGACACGCGGGGTGGATGAGCAGGTCTCTCCCAAAGAGACCTGTAGGCAAACCAACTCATCCGTACCCCGACAACCCAAGTACAGCATTTCTGTTGCTGCTTTCCTTAATCTAGGGCAGGGTCTCAGGAAGCCCGACCTGGCCTCAAACTTGTGATACAGCCGAGGATGACCTTGACCTGACCCTCCCGGCTCCACCCCGAGTGCTGGTACCACAGGCGGCACCACCATGCCCAGTTTCTGCAGTGCGGGGCATCGAACCCAGAGCCTTTGGGAGGTTAGGCAAGCAGTCTACTGAGCTGCATCCCCAGACCTATGAAGAATTTTTTAATTGAACCATTTAGCTAGAAGCGGTTCTCACCCTCACAGGTATATTGTGAAGGTAGAAGTGATTTTGGCCTTGAGCTTGCCCTGCCCAGCACCCTGCACCATTCCCTGAAGGGAACCTCAGCAAGGCCCTCAAGGCCCTGTCATTCCTCTCAAGTTCTGGGGCTTTCGCCTTAGACCCAGCGGGCTTCTTTCCCACATAATGAGATACATCCCTTCCCAGGAGAAGTATACAATCTTTAAAAACAATTTTTTTTTAAATTTATTTGCAAGCAGAGAAAGAGAGATGAGAGACAGAAAGAAAGGGCCCGCCAGGGCTTCCAACTTCTGCAGACGAACTCCAGATGCATGTGCCACTCTGGGCAGCTGGCTGCATGTGGGTCCTGGGGAATTGAGCCCTGATCCTTAGCCTTTATATAGAGGCAAATGCCTTAACCACTGAGCCATCTCTCCAGCCCCAGTGCGCCATCCGTTAAGAACAGTTCCATTTCTGCGCACTCCGGGCACGGATCTGACTTAGTTCTTGACTATCAAGTCACCTCCAGGAATTCCTCCCTGTTTCCACTTAATCTGTCTATCATTTACCTTGAAGCCAAGTACCAAAGACTGGTGCACTGAGGATTTGGGCTTGCAGACATAATTTTTGTTATCCCATCTAAGAGCAGACTACTACCTTAGTATACCCCCCCGCACACGGAAGTACATGCGTGCTTTCTCCTTCCTCTTCCTCTTCCTCCTCCACCGGTAAGGGTAGCCATCGCCATGCGCAAACGCTCTGCTCTCGGCACTGGGCACTGAGCGTCATCATCTAATTGAATCCTTTCAACAGCCCTATGAAGACTCTGACTTGAAATCTCTAACTCAACACCTCTACGCTCCTCAATGAGCCTCACGGGTTTCTTCACTTAAATTTCAGCAAATTCATCCCCTGGGATTCATGTGCTACTTACGAGGCGTAACCCGTGCATTCTAAGGGTGTGGCATGCCTCATCAGGGACTTGTGAAATGCTTCTGAGGTTTTCTGAAGAATCCTTTCCTCCCACCAGCCTCTTCTCGCAGCCATCCTGAGTGCTAACAGAGACTTTCAGAACAGATGTTGCTTTTGTTCTTAGAGATCAGGTCCCCTCTGTGTCAATGTTTTATCTTCCCCTGCACGGCTATGATCTAAAGATTAAGCTGCTGGGCTGGAGAGATGGCTTAGTGGTTAATGCTTGCCTGCAAATTGGACCCAGGTTCAATTCCCCAGGACCCACGAAAGCCAGGTGCACAAGGGGGTGCATGCATCTGGAGTTCATTTGCAATGGCTGGAGGCCCTGGTACACCCATTCTCTCTCTCTCTCTACCTGCCTATTTTTGTATCTTTCTCTCTCTCCCAAAATAAATAAAATATTTAAGTTTTTTAAAAATTAAACTGTTAAGACATGAGTGTACATGAGTGTTCAAATTGTATTTATTTTTATACTTGGAAAGTTAAAAAAATATCAACAACTTATGGTAGCAAATTCCTAGCTATATAATGAATAACAGGCTAATTTAATCCTACTATTCCGAATTATGCTGAGAGAAATGAGATTTTTTTAATATTTTTTTAAATATTTTTCTTATTTATTTGGCAGAGAGGAAGAGAAAGAGAGAAAAAGAGAGAGAGAGAATGGGCGCACCAGGGCCTCCAGCCACTGCAAACGAACTCCAGACACATGTGCCCCCTTGTGCATCTGGTTTATGTGGGTCCTGGAGAATCAAACCGGGATCCTTTGGCTTTACAGGCAAATGCCTTAACCGCTAAGCCATCTCTCCAGTCCTTAATATTTATTTTTATTTATTAGAGAGAGAGAAAGAGAAAAAGAATGGGCACACCTGGGCCTCTAGCCACTGCAAACAAACTCCAGATGCATGCGCCACCATGTGCATCTGGCTTATGTGGGACCTGGAGAATCAAACCTGGATCTTTAGGCTTCTCAGGCAAATGCCTTAACCACTAAGCAATCTCTCCAGCTCTGGGAATTTTTTTTTAAGTTTAGTCAATAGTGATATTTAAAAGTAAAGAAAGTGCTGTTTAAGATTCTTACCAGGCCTTCTCCAGGTTTAACATCTGGCAAATGCACTTCCTCCAGGCACGCACACTGGCTCATAACAGGATCTGTGGTTGAGCGGATTGTTTTGTCACAAATGCCATTTAAAACCTTGACCTGGAATTGGAGAGACAAATAGTCAGGGGAGTTCAATCATTAACCAAGTTTATCTCAAGCCGATTTGTAAGGGGGAAAAAACTGTGCTTCACCCATACTCTTTAGCTCTGGTGAGCCATTGTTTTGATAGTCCTACCCAATAAACACCTGGCATTTGGACTCTGTATTTGCAGCCTATGAAAGTGCCATTGTTCCAGCATGGTTTAAAACACATGGCTTTTGGGGCTGAGAACAAGGCTTAGTGGATAAAACACTTGTCTGCAAAGCCAAAGGACCTCAGTTCAAATCCCCAGGACCCATGTAAGCTAGATACACAAGATGGCACATGTATCTGGAATTCATTTGCAGTAGCTGGAGGCCCTGGTGTGTTCTGTTCTCTCTGTCTGTCTGTCTGTCTGTCTGTCTCTCTCTCTCTCTCGCCCCTTCTCTCTCAAATAAAAAATAAAATAAAATAAAATAAAGCATGGCTTTTGTATTCACTCCTTAGCAACCACTGAAAAGCACAAGGCAAGAAGAAATTCCCCGTAAGCAGTGGGCACACACTGACCCCCAGCCATGTGAATGGCTTTTGAGTGAGTGATCACTTGCATTCTCTGAAAACCAAATACTGACAAGGGGATAAAATTTGGAGGGGCCAAACCAGTTTTTTAGTATGTAGTTTTACAGGGGGGAAAAATATATCAAATAAGTGCACTGAGTTTTCACACACTTCTTCATTAACATCTTACATGAAGGAAACGTTAGTTACAACCTATGAGCCATATTACGTCCAGGATTTAAGTTAGTAGTCACTTTCTGTGGTACACTGTAAGTTTTGACAAATGTGTAATGTTATACGCACCTTATCATTAGTATCACACAGAGGAATTTCATCCTCTTCAATATTTCCTGTGCTTTACCTAATAATCTATCCCTCATCCCCCAGCTCACCCTAGACCCTAGAAAGCACTGGATTTCTCTGTACAGCTTTGTTTTCTCTAGAGTTGTATGACATATGCCATGCATGGAGGCGCACATCTCTAATCCCAGCAGTCAGGAGACTGAGGTAGGAGGATCTCGTGAGTTTGAGGCCAGCCTGGGCTACAGAGTGAGTTCCAGGTCAGCCTAGGGTAAAGTGAGATCCTATCTCAAAATAAATAAATAAACAAATAGATAAATGATTTGGTTAGAATGTGCTTAGTTTCGTGCCTAAATGCCAAATTGACCTCTAATCTGGTGGCACAATCCTGCGATTCCCCACACCCATAAGTGAGGCTGCTGCCACAGCCTCAGCAGCATTTGGTTTTGTCAGTATTGAATTTTAGTCCCTCTAACAAGTGTGCTATGGTACTGGGTTGTTTAAATTTGCAGTGCCCTAATTAGAAATGATGTTGGACACATATGATATGCTTATCTGCCATCTCAGGGGGGGGGTTCTTTGGTAAAGTGTCTTTTTATTCATATCTGTTGTCTGGCTTTATTGTCCACTTAAAGAGTTGTTTGTGTATTTTGGCTCCAAGTCCTTTATCTGATATGTGGGTTTGTTTGTTTTTCTTTTATTTTGTTATGTTTTTCGAGGTAGGAACTCACTCTAGCTCAGGATGACCTGGAATTCACTATAGAATCTCAGGGTGATCCTCCTACCTCTGCCTCCCCCGAGGGCTGGGATTAAAAGTGTGCACCACCACGCCTGGCCTGACATGTGTTTAAAAACACTTTCTCTGGCCTGCAATCTAATAGCTGATCTGACAGTTTCTTTCACAGGAGCTCTGGATTTTAATGGCATGTCTGCTATCACTTTTCTTCTTATGGGTTCTGCATTGGATTCTTTATCTGAAAACACATCCCCAAACCCAAGGTCAATTACATTTCCCCATGATACAGCCTTATGTGATAGTTTGAATGAAATTTCCCCCGTGGGATCATGAGTTCTGAATACTCAATCCCCAGCTGGTGTCAACTTGGGAGGCGGGGCCTTGCTAGGGGAGGTGTGTCACTGGGGGCGGACCTTGAGGTTCGTGAGTCTAGCCTGGTGTCCACCAGCCAGCTCAATCTCTCTTGTCGATACGTGATGACGTGAGCCAGCTGTCTGCTCGAATTATGCTTTGGCCACCATCATAAAGCATCCCCTCCAAAGTGTGGGGTGAAATGAAGCCCTCTCCTTCCCCAGGCTGGCCTGTGATCGGGTGTTTTTATCTCAGCCACTAGATGTTAACCACAAACAGCCTAGAAGTGTTATAGTTTTACACTGTGCACGTTTAGACCTATGATCTCTCAGTGATTCCCCCACCTTCTCTGAAGGCTGAACCCTGACAAGGTAAAGCCCTAGACAGACACGTGAAGACATTTCTATGTAGGAGCCACAGGACAGCGGTGATGCACGGCAGTTCCGCCGTTAGATCATCTGTCCTGTCCAAACCAAATGACCAATAGCAGCGGGAAATCCCAAAGACTGACTTTTCTTTCCAAGGAGTGACACTCTTAACATTCCTCTAATTTGCACAGCCTCTCTGTTTATGGAATATATGTTTGTAGAATTCCTCAACTACCTAGGGGGAAGGTCTTATCAAAAGAGCATGGGCCAGCTCGTGTCAAAGGAGGAAGTGATGCAGGAATGGTTTCAAAATACTTTTTAAACAGTCATAGTCCACTCCCCCACCCCATCATCAAGTTTTTGCCAAGATTTTCTTTAATCAGAATAGTTCTAAAGTGAAATTTGCATACATTTAACCCTGATTAGCAGGCTAAGAGAACAATATGTGTATAAGGGTATCCTGATGACCGGTCTTATCAATGGTCTTAAAGAAAAAAATACAAATGAAACAGAGACCCCCAATATAGCCAATTAAACACAGGGATTTTCATAATCATTGGTCTCATTAAACAACCTTTACTTTTTCCCTTCATATAAATTAACAGACTCAAAGTTCCAAAGGCAGTATTTCAAAGTACATCTTTGGGTAATTGGCTACAGTTCATAATGTGATTCCCACTACCTTTGTGAGGGAATTTTACAATGACGTTTAGAAAATATACTTACTACGTTTAACACTTTATCCTCCATTTCTGCTACAAGGCAATCCTAAAGAAAGGAAAGAAGATGAAAACAAAGTGTAAGAATAAAAACCTTTTAAAAATTTGACTTAACCTTCTAGACATGAGATCTCACAAGGTCCCTGACATGCCTCCCTGCCCAGCAATCCTGCCCACACCCGGATGGAGGGCAGGCAGGGCCTGACACTCCCAAGGCTTCGCTCATCAAGATCCACACACAGAGCTTATCGCCCAGTGAATCCAAGTGACTCTCTAACTTAAAAACCCACCAAAAAAAAAAAAAAAAAAGAAGACTGAACTGGAGCTGGGGGAATATAGCTCAGTGGTAAAGCCCTTGCCTAGGGATCCTGCCTGTGGCTCCAAGGTGACCCCAAGCTCAGCTAGCACTGGGCCAACAAGCCAGCAGTCCTTAGCTTGAAGGCCCGCCTGTAAGAATAGCTTTCAAATAAAGCCTTGAGTAAACTCAGCCACAAAAGTTTATTTTAAGCACCAGTGAGATTAAATCACATACTTCAGTCCCTGGTCGATGAAAAAAGTTTAACAAAACATTCATTAACACACTGCCAAAAAAGTGGTCCTGAGGTATGCTATTGATGACATTAAATAAAGGGCAGGAATTCAAAGCATTATTTACTGGACTAAAGAACAAAAGACTTGGAACATGGTGCCAGTAGGGTTAGCTGATTATAGGAGTCACCATTGTCCTGTTCAGAAGCCACCAAAGTGAAACTGCCAACGCAAAACTTTCACAGGTAACCTTCTAGAACTATCTACAGCAGGGATTCCAATCTAGATGACTAGATTGGGTGCATGAAAAAGGAAACCAAGATGAGTTGATACCTTTAGAGTTGAGCTCACACCATTAAAGTACAACCCCAAAACTGAAATCATCTTAAAAATAACGTTCATTAGGGCTGGAGAGATAGCTTAGTGGTTAAGCGCTTGCCTGTGAAGCCTAAGGACCCTGGTTCGAGGCTCGGTTCCCCAGGTCCCACGTTAGCCAGATGCACAAGGGGGCGCACGTGTCTGGAGTTCGTTTGCAGTGGCTGAAAGCCCTGGCGCGCCCATTCTCTCTCTCTCTCTCCATCTGTCTTTCTCTCTATGTCTGTTGCTCTCAAATAAATAAATAAAAAAATGAACAAAAAAAAAATTTTAAAAAAAAATAACGTTCATTAGCCAGGTGTGATGGTGTACACCTTTAATCCCAGCACTCAGGAGGGAGAGTTAGGAGGATTGCCATGAGTTCCAGGTCAGCCTGGGCTAGAGTGAGACCTTACCTCAAGAAACAACAACAACAACAATAATAATGTTAATAACTTTAGGTACATGAAAAATATTAATCAAGTCTGTGCATGGTCAAGTAAAAACTTTCACTTAAAGTTATCTTTTCTTTCCTACTGCTAGTAGAAAATATAGCTGCCAATTTCTATGCTGTATTATTTAATAACCAAATGTTGTTTTCTTAAAAACTATTTGGGGGCTGGAGAGATGGCTCAGTGGTTAAGGTGCTTGTCTTCAAAGCCTAACAATCCAGGTTTGATTCCCCAGTGCTCATGGAAAGCCAGATGCACAAAGTGATGCATGCATATGGAGTTCATTTGTAGCGACTGGAGGCCTTGGCACACCCACTCACACATTCATTCATTCATTCATTCATTCATTCATTCATTCACTCTCTCTCTCTGCTTGCAAATATATAAACACAATATTTTTTAAAACTATTTGCCTTTTCTCTAATGAGACATAAATGCAGGCCACAATCATGGTTACTTCACTGCTTCTAAATCTGTGCTCTTAAGAAAAAAAAGGAGACAAGGGAGAAAATTTTTTTTAACAAAATTAGATATTCATTTTCATACACGTGACTCTGTTACAAATGCAAACTACAAGAGCAGTTTAAAAAATGTGAATAATCACAGCTCAAAGATGTGCTTTTCTATCTCAACCTCATGGACAGAGACTAAACCATAAAACCCCGTGATCGTTCATCCACTATTACCGTCTGGCTGAGAGCTGCTACACAGATATCAACTCTACAAGCTGTGTAGTCATGTGGTCTTATGATAGAACTGTAACTACGAATTTGTGTCTATGACCTTTACAGAAATGACAGATGGGCACGTGCTCCTTGGACACTGTCACTCAGGAGTCGGAAAAGTCAGAAACAATACAGTGTCCGACACAGCAAGACACCAGGGTCAGGGCAGAGGTGTTTACCTCATGGTTCCTGATAAGCAGATTCTACGCTGGATCCAAGAAGCCACTGAGGAAAGCAGACTCCCTGCTCTGAAGACTGAGCTGGAAGGTAAACATTTGCACCCCAAACTGTTCACAGCAGGAGGGTGGCAGGGCTGGCTCACAAAGAGGAACTCGGCTTCCCACACCTCACTCCTCTGGAGGAAGCAGCTGCAGGCATGACTTCATAATGTTGAGCATGGAGGCAATGAGATGGAGAAAGAGGTACCTCCCAGGACAAGTCAGCCCCTGCGTGAGTCAGACACGGAGGTGGAATTCCATGACAACCTTCTGTCACCTGGACCAGTAGTCATGGCCATGGAGGATAACCAGCAGCATCGGCTCCCTCGGCCCGCTCGCCCCTCTCGCCTCCTCTCCTTAGTCTACCTACTTGGGAACGAAGTCACCTTGCACAACCTGTTTGATCTCTCTGTGCCTGCCTCTGTTCCTTTTCTGTAAAACCCGATGCTCACACAGCCAACATCCTCAAAACACTTAAGATCCAAAATGACCACCAGCACCAAGCCTGAGGACACCCCTCGGATGACATTCCCCTGTCAAGAATAGTATCTGGGGGCTGGAAGGGTGGTCTAGCGGTTAAGGCATTTACCTGAGAAGCCAAAGGATCCAGGTTCGGGTCTCCACGACCCAAGTAAGCCAGATACACAAGGGGCACATGCATCTGGAGTTCATTTGCAGTGGCTTTAGGCCCTGGAATACCCATTCTCTCTGTGTCTGCCTCTCTTCTATCTCTCTCTGCTTGCAAATAAATAAATAAATAAAAATCTTAAAAAAAAAAAAGAATTGTATATCTCCCTTTTCTGCCCCTTCTTTTTTTTCTTATTTAATTAATTATTTATTTGAGAGCGACAGACACAGAGAGAAAGACAGATAGAGGGAGAGAGAATGGACGCGCCAGGGCCTCCAGCCTCTGCAAACGAACTCCAGACGCGTGCGCCCCCTTGTGCATCTGGCTAACGTGGGACCTGGGGAACCGAGCCTCGAACCGAGGTCCTTAGGCTTCACAGGCAAGCGCTTAACCGCTAAGCCATCTCTCCAGCCCTTCTGCCCCTTCTTAAAATCAACAAAAATAAAATGAAATTTAAAAATGTTGTTTTCCTCTTCTGCTTCCACAACCATCATTCTCTCTTCCTTGGGCTCACACACTGCTTGCTTCGTTTCTTCCACACAGGGACACAGCCCCGGTACCCCGCCGCGCCCTCTCCCCGCTTCATTCTCTCAGAATGCTCCCTTTCCGTTTTCATGTCAATACATGAGTGGGTCAGATGAGAAATACGGAACTGCCCCACCTGTCCCCTTTATCTCATAGCACAGCCTCCAAACCTGATGGAGACTGACCTCGGACTATGCGTGGGGAGAAAAGCACAACATGTACCCTTCATCTCTCCTGGAAGACGGGATAGTGAGAACGTGGTGCTGACGGTGAAGAGTATGCACAAAAGAAATGAGGAACAAGAAGACACACCAGTGTCTCTCTTCAAACAGGAATATAAAGATCAAAACCTAGGAACAGGCTGGAAGGATGCTTAGTGGTTAAGGCATTTGCCTGCAAAGCCAAAGGACCCTGGTTTGATTTCTCAGGACCCACATAAGCCAGATACACAGGGGGTGCATGCATCTGGAACTCGTTTACAGTGACTAGAGGCCCTGGCGCACCCATCCCTTTCTCTTTCTCTCTCTCTCTCTCTCTCTCCCTCCCTCTTTCTCTTTCTCACTCTCTCAAATAAATAAATAACTTTTTAAAAACTAGGAAAATATGTTCTTTGTCATTGGAAAGAAAGGGGTACAACTTTTATCTTGCAATTCCCCGATTCAAAGGAATGAATGAAAGAGCAGCTTTCCTGCCAACATTAACAGATCAGAAGACCTGATCGGATGGAATAAGGGAGGGCGCAGCTCCCCAGGGCAACAGGCTTTGCAGCTGCCAGTGCAGTGCACCCCGGAAGTGACATTCAGCTGATTCCTCACGCTGGTCATCTCGAGCTGGTACGTGTGTGTACACGCCCACGCACACCGTTAACACTCCGCTCTTCAGTCACCACAGAAACCATGATGATGAAAGCCACATTAAACAAGAGCTGGGGAGATGGCTTTGTCGACAAAGTGCCACTCAGGCCTGATGACCTGAGTCCGGATCCCCAGGACCTACATAAATGCTGAGGGTGACGGTGCATGCCTAGAATCCCAGGGTGGGAGGCAGACACAGGTGGATCCCCAGGGTAAGCTGGCTAGCTAGACGAGCCAAACTGTGAGCTCGGGGTTCAGAGACAGACCCCATCTCTAAAAAGAAGGTGTGAAGTGACAAAAGGAGATGACCCTCCAAGCATACCTCTGGCCCTCACCCCCCTCACAGATGAGCAAGCGTGAACAACACACGCAGAGAATCACATATGAGCAAGCGTGAACCACACACACAGAGAATCACATATGAGCAAGCGTGAACAACACACGCAGAGAATCACATATGAGCAAGCGTGAACCACACACGCAGAGAATCACATATGAGCAAGCGTGAACCACACATGCAGAGAATCACATATGAGCAAGCGTGAACCACACATGCAGAGAATCACATATGAGCATGCATGAACCACACACGCAGAGAATCACATATGAGCATGCATGAACCACACACACAGAGAATCACATATGAGCATGCATGAACCACACACGCAGAGAATCACATATGAGCAAGCGTGAACCACACACGCAGAGAATCACATATGAGCATGCATGAACCACACACGTAGAGAATCACATATGAGCATGCATGAACCACACACACACAGAGAATCACATATGAGCATGCATGAACCACACACACAGAGAATCACATATGAGCATGCATGAACCACACACACAGAGAATCACATATGAGCATGCATGAACCACACACACAGAGAATCACATATGAGCAAGCATGAACACACAGAGAATCATATATGAACATGCATGAACAACACACAAAGAATCACATATGAGCAAACATGAACAACACACACAGCAAAGCCTGCTGGCCTGTGTTCAATTCACAGTACCCATGTAAAGCCAGATGCACAAAGTGACACATGCATCTGGAATGGTTTACAACAGCCAGAGGCCTTGGTGCACCCAGATTCCCTTTCCACCCCTCTACCCTTCCTTCTGTTCTCTCTTTCCTCCAAATAAAGAAATTTTATTTTAAACTTAAGAACTTACAAGAATCCCACCAAGTCATCTGGTAAGGTAAATATATTAGTATCCCCATTTTCTAGATGAGGAATCGGAGAAGCGTTATAAATCCTAAGGGACTTGTCCACAGCTCTGGTAGAGGCAGGATTTGAGCCTATGACTGTCTCTCTATAATCCAGGCGCAGTTGCTCAGGTGTCTGTAATCCCAGTACCTACAGCAAGATGGCCGGCAGAGTCAGGAGCGACTTGAACACTCACTGGCCAGGTAGCCCAGAGGTTACAGCCACAAACAAGAAAGGAATCTGTCCGGGCGTGGTGGTGCACACCTTTAATCCCAGCACTCGGGAGACAGAGGTAGGAGGATCACCTTGAGTTCAATGTCATCCTGAGACTACATCATGAATTCCAGGTTAGCCTGGGCTAGAGTGAGACCTTACCTCAAAAAACAACAAAAGAAAAAGAAAAACAGAGCAAAGAAAAACAAGAAATCTGCCTCATGGGGCTGAGGAGATTGCTCAGTGGTTAAACATATTTACTTGCAAAGCCTGGTGGCCCGGGGTTCAATTCCCGAGTTCCTATGTAAAGCCAGATGCATAAAATGATGTGTGCATCTGGAGTTCTTTTGCAGCAGGAGACCCTGGTACACATGTACTTACTCTTTGCACGTGCCCCTCTCTCTCTCTCTCAAATAGATAACTAAAAATACTGGAGGGAAAAACCTGCCTCAAACAAGGTAGAAAGTTAGGATTACTATCCAGGTTTGCCCTTTGACCTCCACACACCTGCACCATGGCATTCACACACACACACACATCAAAATAGGAGACAGAGTACTGTGGAAAGAAGGAAATAGTAAGAAAAAAAAAGTGCTGAAGGTAGGTGTCAGGGAAACACCATCTAATGCCAGGCCTCTGACCCTGTATGACTTGTGGGTGATGGTGGCTGTCATACTCCTCGGGTCAAAATTACCTCACATGTCATAAAAATGAGCAAACCCTCAGAGTACCTTTCCCAGCTCACTGCTTCTGAAGCCCATGGGCCTTAAGCGCTGCGGCCTCACGGGACTGGCTCCCAAACACCAGCCACACCCCACACTTGGTGCTCCCCACACAGACAGCGCACCACTTCTGAGATGGGCATCTGTCACAGCATGGTCAGGACTGAGGGAGGGGCAAACATTCTTTACTTCCGCAAGATGAGCCATGGAAACAAATATCAATTCACATCAGAGAACTTTAAATCCTAAGTGGCTGTGAAGGTGGGGGAAAGCTCTGTCTCACACTTAGAAACTAAATTCAACTCCCTCCCCCTTCAAATAAATAAGTTAATTAATTTTTTAAAAAGTCATTTATGGGCTGGAGAGATGGCTTAGCAGTTAAAGCGCTTGTCTGCAAAGCCAAAGGATCCAAGTTTGATTCCCCAGGACCCATGTAAGCCAGATGCACGAGGGAGTGCACACATCTGGAGTTCATTTGCAGTGGCTGTAGGTCCTGGCATACCCATTCTCTCTCTCTCTCTCTCTCTCTCTTTCTATTTCTCTGCCTATTTCCATATCTCTCTCATAAATAAATAAATAATCATTTATAAGAATCTGCACTCTGGGGCCTGAGGAGATGACTCAGAGGTTAAAGGCACTTGCTTGAAGAAACTGCCACGCCCAGGTTCAACTCCCATAACACCCACATTTTAAGCTGGATGTAAAAGTGTTGTAAGTACGGGCTCCCCCAGACACAAAATGGCCTGACACTATGATATCCATGATCTCACAGTGCCTGACACTATTACACAAGACCATCATAATAGGAGGAAAAGATGATGACGTCAAAATAAAAGAGACTGGCTGAGAGGGGCAGGGGTTATGATGGAGAGTGGAGTTGCAAAGGGGAAAGGGAGGGAATTACCAAGGGATACTGTTTGCATTTATGAAAGTTGTCAATAAATAAATAAATTAACAAAAGTGTTGTAAGTATCTGGCATTCATTTGCAGTGGCAACAGGCCCTGGCACATCCCTACAGCATATATATTCAAATAAATAAATAAAAATACAAAACTGTTATATGCCAACTGATATAAAAGTAGGTAGTCTTAAGTGCTCATAATCTGTTTGAAGTTAAGGTTACAGAAGATACATAAATTACATAGTGACTAAAAAAATACTTCATGTGTATATATACATATATACATATACATATATATATGTATATATATATATACATATATATGTGTATATATATGTATATATATTTATGTACATGAATAGGATGTATATGTGTATATATCTTTATATACAGAGAGAGCATTCCACTGTGAAAGGTATTAGCAAGTGATGAATTAGAGATGAGCACTTATTTTCCTAATTGTGAAAATTTTATATAGATTTGAAAGTTTTCATATTAAAAAGTTGAAAAATACATAATTCACAGGAAGGCTTCACGAGCTCCTGCTGAAATACTCAGGTCTGACTGCTGAGCATGAGGGAGATCGACAGGCTCCCCTAAAGCAGAACGTGGAAGCCTGCACGGCTCTTGGTCTCTCTGCCAGGGGACAACCCAGACGAGAGACTGGTCACTCTGCAAGCCCACGACCCGGAAGGGAGCAGAATCAGAGCTGATGCCCAGGCGGAGCGCTTTGGGTACAAAGAAAGGAGGAGCGGGTGCCATGCCTTGGGGCCTACCCCTCCTCACTGCCCAAAGCCGGAATCAGCAGTGGAGCCAAGTTCTCAGAATCCACAATGACAGTGAGTGCCCATGATCCCTTCCATTGTTTCTGCTTATTTCAGGACTTCTATTCTTTAAAATATTTTATTTGCCAGGCATTGTGGCGCATGCCTTTAATCCCAGAACTCAGGAGGCAGAGGGAGGAGGATCGCCGTGAGTTCCAGGTCATCCTGAGACTACAGAGTGAATTCCAGGTCAGCCTGGGCCAGTGTGAAACCCTACCTCGAAAAAACAAAACAAAAAGAATGATATATTTATTAGAGATGGAGAAGGGGAGAGAGCATGGATGACCTTCCAGGGCCTCCAGCCACTTCAGTGGAACTCCAGACATATGTGCCACCTTGTATATCTGGCTTACATGGGTACAGGGGAATTGAACCTGGGTCCTTAGGCTTCGCAGGCAAACACCTTAACCACTAAGCCATTTCTCCAGCCTCAACAATTTTTTTTGTTTGTTTTTTGTTTTGCAGGGTAGGGTCTCACTCTAGCTCAAGCTGACCTGGAATTTACTATGTAGTCTCAGGGCAGCCTTGAACTCACAGCGCTCCTCCTACCTCTGCCCCGAGTGCTGGGATTAAAGACGTGTGCCACCACGCCTGGCTCGACCATTTCTATTTTTTTGTTTTAAAAACCACTCCAGATTTTTAGAGGAGGTATAAAGTGTATTGGCTCAGCTATTCTAAAAAGTAATTCCTGATTCCAAAGCCACTGGCCAGTTTTGCTAGAACCCCACTGGGGATACGAGTATAAAACCTTTTCTCTCTCCTAAATTCTGATGGGAGAAGAGAAGAGGGACCTTCATACCTGTATGAAAACCCTTCAAAGCAGAAAGGGGAAAGGGGAGAGGCCACATGAGGAAGTGATAACAGTGAGCTCCTGACCTTCTGCACTGTGGTCGTCAGGTCCAAGCAGAGCTGAATGATTTTGTTCTTCATGACTGAGAAGTCGGTGACCCCTGAGAATGGAGCCCTGAAAAGTAACAGAAATGTGAGTAAAAGGAAGGTGTGCCGAAGGCATGGCAAATCCACCTGCCCCGCAAGGTATGGTGGCAAGCGCAGCTCCGTAACAGGTTGGCTTAAGCTTATTTTGTTTTGTTTTGTTTGTTTTTCAAGATAGGGTCTCACTCTAGCCCAGGCTGGCCTGGAATTCACTATGGAGTCTCAGGGTGGCCTCAAACTCACTGCAATCCTCTACCTCCCAGGCATGCGCCACCATGCCCAGCTTAAGTTTATTTTTTACATAATGATTTCCTCTCACATGACACATCAAACAGAAATTTGAATTTCAAAAACAAGACAAAAAAAAAAAGATTGATGGGCTGGAGAGATGGCTTAGAAGTTAAGGCACTTTCCTGCAAAGCCAAAGAACCCAGGTTTGATTCCCCAGGACAAATCTAAACCAGACGCACAAGGTAGCACATGCATCTGGAGTTCCATTTGCGGTGGCTAGAGGCCCTAGTGTGCCCATTCTCTCTCTCCCCCTCTCTCTCTCTCAAATAAATAAAAATAAATTTTAAACAAAAAAAAAAAGAAAGAGAAACAACTAGACCAAAATTGCATTCAAAAATGAACCAAGTGAAGTCCATTAACTGCCTCAGAGCAGCCCCATCCTCAAGCATTAATGTTTAATCTGATAAAACACAACCTTTAGCAGTTTTTCCTTCTCTGAGCTGGGGTTAATGTGTTCCTACTGCTGACCTTTTAGATTACTTCCAGGAGGACTGGGGAAGATTGTTCAGTGGTTAAAGGTGTTTGCTTGCAAAGACGGATGGCTTGTGTTGATTCCCCAGTACCCACATAAAGCCAGATGCACAGAGTGGCCCATGGATCTAGAGTTCATTTGCAGAGGCAGGAGACTGGCTCGTTCTCATTCTCTCTCTCTCTCTGCTTGCAAATAAATATAAAGTTAAAAAAAAAAAAAAAGATAACTTCCAGAGCAAGGCGTGGTGGCGTAAGTCTTTAATCCCAGCACTTGGAAGGCAGAAGATGACTGCCATGAGTTCAAGGCCACCCTGAGACTACACAGTGTAATTCCAGGTCAGCCTGGAGTAGAGCTAGACTCTACCTTGGAAGACAAAAAAAAAAAACTTCCAAAGGAAGCCTAGAATCTCTCTCTGATGCTGGACTTTTGAGACACAGGAAGGACACACAAGGGACAGTGGTTTATCTTCCTGAGAAAGCGTACAGGCGTCCCAGCGTGTCAGGCGCATGGGCACACAGCGTCTTACCGGTCCAGCCAAGCCAGCAAGGCCTTGGCCGCGCCAATGAGCTCCACCACGGACGTCAGGAACTCGTTGGGGGGCTTGCGGGACGCGTTCCCATCGTAAGCGGGGCTCTTCCGCCGGCTGCTGACGTAGTTCTGCAGGTTGTGGGCGGAGGCCCGCAGTTTCAGGACCAAGTTCTTCATGTTATCCGTTTCAAGGCCATAATTCTAAGTGGGAAATCAAACGAGAAGGAAAAAATTCAAAACCATCAGCAATGTCCAGAGCTCTCATACTGGGTTCAGGAGGCTTTGAATAACAGGAATATGCTGGAATGCCTCATACAACCCACACACACATGAAATCCTGTGTGTGGGGGGGGCTTACAGTCCACCCCATCTAAGTTTGTGTGTTTGCCTTCTCTCGGTCCCTCCAACAGCTTCCTCCTGCCTTGAGGAATCTGTTCCTACTGGTCTCTCTTCCTGCAATGGCTTTCCCACCGACCTTGGCATGGACAGCCCATTCTGATCACCAGGGCCTGGCCACATGGTCTGTTCTGTATGAGGATTCCTGGCCACTCAATCCAGAGCCGGGCTTCTCCAAGCTCAGTGCACTGCTGCACAGCACAGAGTGACCATTATGGGGCGGGGATAGTGTGCACCATGGCACACCCCAACTTCTACCCATTAGATACCAAGAACTCACTCCCCACACGTGGCAACCAAGAATGTCTCCTACGCTCATTGCCGCCATGCTTTCCCTGGCAGCGAGTGTGCGTCCTCCAGAGGCTCTCTCTCCAACACGCTGCCAACTTCGACCCCGGCGGGACCGTGGCTCTCGGTGGGCCCCTCCCCACTTCTGCCACCACAGAGGGTGACGAAGAGAGAGTAAGTTCAGCTCCGCTGGCTCCCCTGCCGAAAAGAACGTTCCTCTCTAGACCTACTACCCTGTGTGCTTTGTGAGCAACGGGTACTGTAAAAACATCTATCAATTTTGGGCTGGAGAGATGGCTTAGTGGTTAAGAGGCTTGCCTGCGAAGCCAAAGGACCCAGGTTCAATTCCTCAGTACCCACGTGAAGCCAGACACACAAGGTGGTACATGCGGTCTGGAGTTCATCTGCACTGGCTGGAGGGCCTAATATACATTCTCTATCTACCCCTCTCTCTGTGTCTATTTATCTATCTGCCTCTCTCTCTCTCTCAAACAAATAAATATAAAACATCCAACCTCAGGATGAGGATGTCACCCAGTGATACAGCGCTTGCCTAAAATGAACAAGGTCCTGTGTTCTAACCCCAGCACCTCAAAACATACCCATAAATTTCAACACGTAAGCCTGAAGTGGCTGTGGAGATGGGGTAAGGGTTTTGTGTTCTGTGATATACATGCATCCTCAATCCATAACAAAAAGGAGAATGCTCTGGGCTTACGTGATACTGTCACAATGGCATTCCAAAGCATGAATCTGGTACCACTTAAAAACTGGGCACAGAGCTGGAGAGATGGCTTAGAGGCTAAGGCACATGCCTGTGAAGCCTAATGACCCCAGTTCAATTCTCCAGGTCCCATGTAAACCAGATGCACATGGTGGCGCATGCATCTGGAGTTCGTTTGCAGTGGCTAGAGGCCCTGGTGCACCCATTCTCTCCCCACCTCCTTCTATCTCTAATAAATAAATAAAAATAAAATCTTTAAAAAAAACTGAGCACAATATACTAGACACTTGTTGTATGCCAAGAACGGGGCCAAATGTTTTGACATTTATCTTCTCAAGGAAAAGAACGGTGGAGGGAAAGGTGTTATCACAAGTTGGGTACCCCTCATCTGAAATGCTTGGGACCAGAAGTTTTTTGGATGCTAGATGATTTTGGATTTGGGGATATTTGCCTATACATGACTATCTTGAAGATGGGACCCACATATGAAAATGACACTCATTTTCCTTGCCTGTGCACCTTATACATACAGCCTGAAGGAAACTGTATACCTGTTTTAGAGTGGCTATATATATCTTATCGATGACCCGCCCAAGGGGCAGGTGGGGATTTCTTCACTTCTGACCTCATGTTGACACTCAGAATGCTTCACATTTGGAGGCATTTCAGATTTCAGATTGTCAGATTACGAACACTCAACCTGCATTTCTAGTTTACAGGTGAAGAAATGGTGACACAGAAAAAGAATACTGACCAAACTAGGCAGCTAATTCGTAGTAGCACCAGGGTTCTAATCGGGGGATCTTCACCCAGCTTTTCATGTGTATGCTGTACATCCCCTCCTCCACACACCATGCCCAAGAAAAGGACAAGAGACAACATCAAAAATAACGGAGGGGCTGGAGAGATGGCTTAGCTGTTAAGTACTTGCCTGTGAAGCCTGAGGACCCTGGCTAGTGGCTCAGTCCACAGGACCCACGTTAGCCAGATGCACAAGGGGGCGCATGTGTCTGGGTTTGTTTGCAGTGGCTGGAAGCATTGATGTGCCCATTTTCTCTCCCTCTCTTTCTCTCTCTCCCTCCCTCCCTCTCTCTCTCTCTCTCTCTCTCTCTCTCTCTCTCTCTCTGCCTCTTTCTCTCTCCGTCTGTCACTCTCAAACAAATAAATAAAATTTTTTTAAAAAATAAGATGGAAAATGGGAAAGTGTGGGGGTGGGGAGGGAGGGAATTACCATGGGATATATTTTATAATCATGGAAAATGTTAATAAAAATTAAAAAAAAAAATAAGACGGAGACTAGATGAGGATAAGGAAAGTTGGCCAGGCGTGGGGGTGCATTACTGTTATCCCAACTGTTAGAAGGCTGAGGCAGGAGCTGGACGACAGAGTGGATCTCCCAACAAACCAAAATAATAAATAAATACATAGACAAATAATAAGAAAAAGTGGCTAGATACCCCAGATCTAGCATGAACTAACGAAGGTGTTTAATTCGTAAAAAATGCTATCCTGGCATGTTCACCCCTCTAATATATTAGGAGCCTCTTAGCTGACTCCAGCCCCATAGTCTTCAGGGACAGAAAGGGGTTAGGACGTGCATCACCCATACACTGAAAGCATCAATAGTTTCTCAGAGGTTTGCAGAAACTTGTTCCCAACAGTGACAGTTAATAACAACCAATGACTGGGCTAGAGGCGGCTCAGCAGTCAAGTGCACTTCCTGCACAAGCATGAGGACATGAAGGAGGCCCGAGTTCAAATGTCCAGGTCCCATGTAAACAGATGGACGCGGCCATATGCGTAACCCGGTGCCACAGGAGGGGGGCGCAGGAACCACGTGGGAAGCACTCACGCTCGAGGAAGAACAGCAGCCTCTGGGGTCAGCAAGAGATTCCGGTTCAAATGGAGAGCGGGAGAAAGACTGGGAAGCGTGGAACACGCAGTGTGCTGCCCTGGCCACAGCAGGCGAGTGCATGGGGTGGTGTCATGGCCCACACGAGTACATACCCTGCCCGCAACACACACAAGCAAAAACTAAAAAGACTTCGGCTTTAGTCAAAGCATTTTATGGCTGGAGAAATGGCTTCGTTGTTAAGGCACTTGCCTGCCAAGCCTAAGGACCCAGGTTCGATTCCCTGGGACCCACGTAAGTCAGATGCACATGGTGGCACATGCATCTCGAATTTGTTTGCAGTGGCTAGCCCTGGTGTGCTCATACCTGCCCTCCTCTCTCAAATAAATAAATAAACAAATAAAAAGTAAATGCACTCCAACAAACAAATTTTACTGGAAGTGTAAATTTAAGTTTAAGACATTTTTAAAGATGTTTTAAGAACATCTTTAAATGTCTTTGGATGGACGGACTAGAAGATAGCTTAGTCACAATGTACTTGCCTCACAAGCATGAGGACCTCAATTTGACCCACAGTACATACATGAAATTGCCAGGCGTGGTGGCACAGGCCTATAATAGCAGTACTGGAGAAGCAGAGACAAGAGGACCCCCTGGGGCTCAGTGGCCAGCCAGTCTTGCCTAACTGGTCAGCTCCAGACCAACAAGAGACCCTGTCTCAAAGAAGGTTGGCATTCCCAAGGATGACACCCGAGGTTGACCACTGGCCTTCACATGGATGCCCACCTGCACCTGCACACACATACAATTAAAATATGTGAAATAGAGGGGACTGGAGAGATGGCTTCATGGTTAAGAACTTGCCTATGAAGCCTAAGGACCCCAGTTCGAGGATCAATTCCCCAGAACCCACGTAAGCCAGATGCACAAGGGGGCGCACACGTCTGGAGTTTGTTTGCAGTGGCTGGAGGCCCAGATGCACCCATTCTCTATCTATCTGCCTCTTTCTCTCTTTGTCACTCTCAAATAAATAAATAAAAATAAACCAAAAAATTTTTAAAATATATTTTAGATAGACATTCTGAAAGGAGTTAAGTACAGATTATCTGAAAAGGTTGTTTTTTAAAAACAAACGTTGAAAGATACAAACTTCAAAGCATAAATGTGTCTTGTAATCACATCAATGACCTACTTAAATCTTATGTTCACTCATTTCATTTTTTCTCCCTTTCATTATTATTTTCCAAAGGCTAACATAGAATACCCTCTTCTCCACAGAGAAGACAAAAAGTCAAAGATGGATTTTTATCATGGCCTTTTGAGATTCAAGGACTCACAACTGAGTGGGCAAGAAGCTTGGTTTGAAAGCTTGAGACTCTCATTAGCGGGAAAGGTCCCCTCACTCAGTCAATTAACCCACCTGCCAACTTACATCAAGAGAATTGACTAAAAGCAGAGAACTGGCTTTCTACAGCCGACGGCGCCACAGATTACTTGGAACTTTGAGTTCCTGCGTGGCATGTACTTCTTGATCTCAAGGAGGATTAAATGTTTTTTATTGTCGCAAAAGACATTAAACCTCCCTCAACAAACCCACTACTTTTAAAATTAGGGAAGGTAGTATCTTAGAAGTGTTTCTCTCCATGTTATACTGGATTTACTCTGATCGCCTTCCCCCGCCAAAAAACAATCACGAAACTGGAAGGACAGGGAGATGTAAGTGAATGTGGGCACACTTATAAAAAGAACCCAGGTTCGATTCCCCAGGACCCAATAAAGCCAGATGCACAAGGTAGCACACACATCTGGAGCTTGTTTGCACTGGCTAGAGACCCTGGCTCACCAATTCTCTGTGTGTGTGTGTCTGCCTCTTTCTTTCTCTCTCTCTCTCAAATAAATAAATTTTTTAAAAAATCAGCTGTGCTTAAGCCTCTGCTGTCAGGAAACCAGGGCTTCGCTGACTTGCAAAAAGCCCAGGTAACCACACACTTTCCTGCTGTCCACCGCACACTTCCAAACAGGGCCGTGTGACAGACCTCCCTAATCCAACAGGAAAGCCACCTGCAGCTATCAAGCACGTGCCATGGGGCTGGCACCACTGAAAACAGGTTTTTACTTCATCCCGACTCCTCCTCCTTGAAGCAGCCATGTGTGGCGTCAACTATCCCATATGGAAATGAACACTCTGGAGTCTGTGCCAAGTACCCTGTGTCCCAGAGAAAAAAGGAAAGTTGGACTTGGGATGGTTTCCTCTCCTGGAACTCTGTGTAGCCATTGCTCACCAGCTGTGGCACAGCGGTCAGCAACCACTCTCTCCTTCGGGCCCCTGTCTAGTCTATCTGCCCTTATCTTTGCTCCACACCTTCCCAGGGGGCTCAGTTTTCCCTCCTTCCTTCCTTGCTCCTAGCTCTACCCCCACTTCCTATCTACCCTGAAGTCCACATCACTAAGCTTGGGTAACTGAGGAAACCATTTTTATGATACAAGGGACAACTACACTTCCTACATGAAGTGCCTAGGAAATGAACTCTTTAAAGCCACAACTCCTCTCTCTCTCTCTCTCTCTCTCTCTCTCTCTCACACACACACACACACACACACACACACACATACACACCTCCCCAAAGATCTGTATGATATCAGATTAAATGACTAGTATAATCAGAACATGCATTACAGTAAGAGTATTTAAAAGCTTTATGAAGGTGAGGTATTTTAGAAAAACTGTGTTTAAACCCCTCCCTCCTCCCCCCAGAAAAGACACTCACTTTGCAAAACCCTCAAAGGAGAGCTCCCGGCCCCCAGGAGCCGTGTCGGGGGTGGGGGAGCATGCTGCTGCCTAGTCTGAGGTCAGACATCAGTCTGCAGAGGAAATTAGAAGGAAATTGTAGGAGATAAAATACAGCTTGAGGTCCTGGCATCTGCCCAGCTTTGTTCATTTTGGTCTGATATTTTAAGAGGTAGGGAAGAGGAAACAGCAAATCGAATGAGCAGAGATGACGGCTGTTTACCCCTACGTACACGATGTGCCCGTGCCGCCCGGCCCCTCCGCCTCCGTCCTCTGCCCTTCGCAGTTAATTCCCTCGTCCTCCGTGTGCGGCTGCAAGGGACAGAGGAGACGGAACATCTAGCAGCAAGGACCGCAAAGCCACGTTTCCCAGAAAAGAGAACAGCAGACGGTTTTCAGAATCGACAGGACGCTCGGGCCCATCCTGAGCCAGCCACAGCCCACGGGGTGCGGGGCCCGGCCACATCGAAGGTGAGAGTTACTGTACAGATGGAGAAAACAGACGCCCCATTTCCCCAGGGCTCACGGGACGGACAAGTAGCGTGGCGCGGGGCCAGGGCTGCAACGCAAGAATCCTGCCTCTCAGGCCAACCCTCAGGCCACTTGGCCACAGCGTCTCCCCGGTGGCAGCTCATGTATCCACCACAAATAATTTCCCCCGTTCCTTTCCTAAACAAGACTGCATCTCTGCCCCGGAGACAAGGCTCTGTCCATTTTAAGAAGAAGAACAGGGGCAGCGGCGAGTGTTATGTCATCACCGGAACATAGAGCAGCCGCGGCGACATCACCGAGAGCCTTCGTTCCCGGCATTCTGGGTGATGTCATTGTATATACCCCTGGCTCGGGCTCAGAGCATTACTAACCCAGCCTGAATGTGAAGCGGGTGTTCAAATTCTAAAATGCATTCTTAGCCCGGTGCCTGACTCCACCCACTGCCGAGCAGTTTGTAAACAAACACCCTTCCAGGTGTTTCGGCACCCGTCTAAGAAGCTGCTCCCAAAACCACAGGTGTCAAGCAAGGACTGGGCCCTGAACAGTTCTTCCCAACCACCTGCCATTTCTTCTGGGTGATCATTTCAAGCAAAGACAGTTATTTCAACAGTATGAATATCTGTGAGACTCACATGCTTTTAGAGTAACAAAGATATTTAAGCATTTCTCATCCAGTTAGAAGGTGTTTGCATTCAACACTGTCTCCATCTTAGATGGCTCAGTGGTTAAAGGTGCACGCTTGCAAAGTCTGCTCGCCCCAGTCCAGTTCCCCAATTTCCACATAAACCACATAGTGGTGCATGTGTCTGGAGTTCATTTGCACCCGTTCTCTCTCCCTCTCTCTCTCTCTCTCTCTCTCTCTCTCTCTCTCCTTTCTCTCTCTCTATCTCTCTGTCTTCCCACCCCCAAATAAATAAAGAAAGAAAACAGTAGAGCCAATACAGATAATTTTTAAAGGTCAACTGTTGTTTTGTGCAGGACAAGGTAGTAAATATTTCAGGCTTTGGAGGGCTACATAGTCCCAGTTGCAACTCAACTCTGTCCTTAAAGCACAATGCATACTGTGTGCTAATAGAACTTTATTTTAAAAAGGTAATGGGCCATTTTTTTAAATTTTTATTTATTTATTTGAGAGCGACAGACACAGAGAGAAAGACAGATAGAGGGAGAGAGAGAGAATGGGCGCGCCAGGGCTTCCAGCCTCTGCAAACGAACTCCAGACGCGTGCGCCCCCTTGTGCATCTGGCTAACGTGGGACCTGGGGAACTGAGCCTCGAACCGGGGTCCTTAGGCTTCACAGGCAAGCATTTAACCGCTAAGCCATCTCTCCAGCCCATGGGCCATTTTTAACATTATCATTTGCCAACATTTCCTCTAGTAAACACCTCGTTCTCCTCTCCTCCCCCCTTTTCTTTGCAGGTGTGTATTCTCGGCATGTATAAATGTGTTTGTCTTTATATGTGTAGAGGCACACGTGTGTCTTCAGTGCGTGAGCACGCATGTGGAGGCCAGAGGTCTTCTTCTGTCACTCTCCACCTTGTCCTTTGAGGCAGCCAATGAACCCAGGGGCTCCCTGTCTCCACCCCCACCCCAAGACTGGGATGACAGGCATGTGCCGCCACTTGCAGCACTGATGTGGGTTCTGGGGATCGAATTCAGTTCCCCCAGTTTACAGAGCAAGCACTTTAACACCTGAGTCACCCCCAGCCCTTCTCCCTTCTTACACTATCTTCATGGGGGGTTTGTTTGTTTGTTTGTTTTTTATTGCTTTCTTATTTTTCCAATGGATCATTAAGAAAATGATGCAGGGCTGGAACCGTTAAAGCACTTGCCTGCAAAGCCTAAGGACTCGGTTTCAACTCCACATAATACACATAAACCAGAGGCACAGGGTGGCACATGCGTCTGGAGTTCATTTGCAGTGGATGGAATCCCTGGTATGCCCATTCTCCTATTCTCTCTCTCTCTCCTTCTCCTTCCCTGTCTCTCTCTTTCTTTCTTCCTCTCTCCCTCCCTCCCTCCCTTTCCCTTTCTGTCTCCCTCTCTCTGTCCCTCCCTCCTTCCCTCTGTCTCTCCCTCCCCCTCTCTCTCAAATCAATAAATAGTTTTTAAAAAAAGAGAGAGAAAGAAAGAAAGAGAAAATGACGATGTGCTGAATCACAGTAAGAATTCAGAAGGTCACAATGCTAAAGAAAGTCTTTCACAGAACCATGTCCTCAACTAACCAGGGCACAGAGAAGGTCGACAGCCTCCAATACCAGCTCCTGGTGTCCGATCCGTGTCACCCCCAGCTCCTCGAGATCCTGATGGGAGATCCTCAGCAGCTGCTCCCCGTCAATCTTCTCCCGCTCAAACTTGTGGACATACGGCTGCAGGCAGTCATCCAACCCTACCAAAAAACATGAAATGTCCATTATTGTCATGGTGTCCCTTTACCCACAAATGTTTCCACATTTAACTCAATCTCAGCCATCACCAAATAATGCCGCTACTCCCTGATCACCCCTATAAGGTATCCCTGATGGAATCTTCTCCACCCAAGCAGGCTGGACATGCCCAATGCACAATTCTCAAATGAACCCAGCACAATTTTGTGATGGGCACCATCCCATTCCCCGTAAACTAGAAGGAAAAACATTGATCCCTGGAGAATTTGCAATGCCAGCTATCTGTACCAGATGTATGTTATCTGTTTCCTAAGCAACCCTTCCTTTGGGATACCATCTCTCTCCCAGTGGGGTTTTTCAATCAAGAGGATTGTCACAGTGGTTGATACATGACCAGTCTGGCCATCACACTTGAGGCATTAGCCAGGGATAGCCAAGTGACTTAAGCAGCACCAGTCAGAACCTTCTTGATATCTGACATGCAGACACAAGAAGGAAAAACTCTTTCTTCCTTCCCAACCAGAAGGCTTAAGGCCCTAAGCCTGGCAATGTTCACAAACATTTTTCTTGTCACTTTTCTGAGAACAAATCCATTTGAGCCAAGCGTGGTGGTGCACGCCTTTTAACCCCAGCACTCAGAAGGCAGAGGTAAGAGGATCACTGTGAGTTCAGGGCCACCCTGAGACTACATAGTGAATTCCAGGTTAGCCTGGACTAGAGTGAGACCCTACCTCAAAACAAACAAAAAAACAAAAAATCCATTTGAAGGAGAAGCAAAACATTCTGATAAGATGCCCCAGACCAACTTGTAAGAGATACTTGTACCCCAAGCATTTCCCACTTAAATTGAAACAAATTTTCTATTGAACTTAAGCTTGTTTATGTTGAGCTTTGCAACTGTAATGTTCTTATGAATACAGAATTTAAAAGAGATGGCACCTGGGCTTGAGAGATGGCTTAGTGGTTAAGAGCTTGCCTGTGAAGCCTAAAGACCCCGGTTTGAGGCTTAATTCCCCAGGACCCACGTTAGCCAGATGCACAAAGAGGTGCACACGTCTGGAGCTCGTCTGAAGTGGCTGGAGGGCCTGGCACACCCATTCATATTCTCTCTCTCTCTCTCTCTCTCTCTCTCTCTCCCCCTCCCTCCCTCCCTCCCTCTCCCCCCCCCCCTCTCTCTCTCTCTCTCTTGCTCTCAAATAAATAGAAATAAACAAAAGAGATGATACCAGCCACCAGTACCTGAAGAAAACAACATTGTGTTGATCTGTGTGAATTTTACCAGCCAAATACCATGGCCACCAACAGTGTCGTAAATTTTAGTGCACTTATATAATGACTAAAGTAGGCAAAGAAAAACAGAACTTGCCAATCCTTGTTCCTATATATACAGAAAACTCTCTGATAACTTCTTATAATGGTTTTAATGGAATAAACTCTGAATCAGCCTATGTATTTGACCTTAGTTAAGTCATTTTAGTTTTTCCAAAGATTAAATTTATCTAACCTCAATCTCAGCATGAAGGATGAAATGCCAAATTTAAGAGGATCAAAGTATGTGGAAAGCACACTGCGGCCCCACTCCATTCGACAGAGAGAAAGGTGGATGCACAGGCTTTCGGCACACACAAATAAACTCATTTAACGCTCGCAAAATCTATGTTGCTTGAGTGGGTATTCCTCCGGGCTGGTGTGGGGGATTGAATCAGATTTCCCCAAAAGTCAAACATTCTGAAAGCTTCATCCCCAGCTGGTGGCAGTTTGGGAGGCTGAGCCTTGCTGGAAGACTTGTGTCGCTAGAGGCCTCACCCTCCCGCCCCCCCCCCCCCTTGCTGGAGATCAGCTCGCTCTCCTGCTGCTGTTGTCCACCTGCTGTGGCAGGGGTGGTGCCCAGCCTCTGCTCATGCCATGCTTGCCCCTGCCATCGTGACGCCTCAAGTCTGTAAGCCAAAATACAAACTTTCCTCCCATCAGCTGCCTTTGGTTGGGTGGAGACCGAGAGCATGCAGAGCATCGCAAGTCTTGAGATGAATGTCCCACCTGACAGCCCAAGGCCATTCCAGCAGCAGGCCACCCAAGGTCAATTCTCTGTGCAGACGGGCAGGATCTGCCTGCAGCGAGAAACAGTGACAAGGGACAAGGCGGGAGGACAGCCTCCTAACTATCCTGGTCTTGGTTTCATAGTTAAATAAACTAGGACTTCTAGAATACAGGTAACTAAGCAGCCCACAGCCACATGGTGCCGAGACACTAGGAGAAGGGTTTTCAGTTCTTTCCTTCCACTGACCACAGAAGAATTCAAATTCACACTGGGTCTGCTGACCACAAGCCGTGCTCTTCTGCGCTCTACCTGATGAACATGGCTGTAACATGGGATTGTGGAAATTCTTATCTGGGCATCTTCCAGACCCTACAGCCTCCTCCCATTCCAGATGCTGTCTTCTCTTAGACTACTTCTAAGCTTTAAAGAGGACTTGTGTTTTAACTGGTCATAAAAGTTTGGGACAATTATGTTAAGCATTTAAATCCTGTCATGACCAAGGCCATATCCATCCAAAATTCATGTCCTGGCATCCTAACCCCCAGGACCTCAGAATATCGTTAGAGAATCTGCAAAGCAGTAATCAAGTTAAAATGCCATCATCATTAGCACTGTCTCAACCCATATGACTAGTGTCCTTATAGGGAGAGGAGCTGAAGACACACAGACTATGTGAGGACACAGGGAAATAAGGATCATCTATAAGCCAAGGAGGCCTCAGAAGAAACCATCCATTCAGAGACCTCGGTCAGACATCCCCTTAGCAAATAAATACAAACCTAGCGATGTTTAATTGCATATTCAGGCACGTGTGATAAACTATGTTTTTCCAAACAAAATAAGCCAGGACTGTGGACCAACAGAACTGAAATGAATGCTTACCAAGCTACGTAAGCATAGGGCTCAGAATACAAGCATGAAGGTGGCCGGCTCAGGTTAGTCTGCATGCCCTGAATAAATTACAACGAAGCAACTCTGTACTGTTGGATGGTCAGTAAACATCACCCCTGAAAGATAAGAGGGTGAGGCCAGAGTTCGCTTTAGCTTGCAAACATAAAATCACTAAGAAACCAGGATTGCAGAAGTAGCGCTGGTGTCTGAAGAAAGTGTCTAAACACAGGAGCAAAGGCTGAGATGGAGTATGGAAAAGCTCTAGAGTACAAGCTGGAATAATGAGAAGTTGAAAGTGGAAGGACACAGGGCAGGCAAGAACATCCTTGAGGATTCCAGGGGAAATATAAGCAGTGTGATCTCAACTGACTAGAAGTTGCCTAATTTGGAGAACTATCAAGTGGAGACATCATATCATAGCCTACATACAGAATCTACCCTGGCTTACAGCTGCCCCCAAGGCAAGCAGATCTTGAATATAAGGAGTCAGAAATAGCATCACCAAGTTGTGTTATCCCAACACACCATGACCTATTTATTGTTCAACTCCCCTATTGTCTAGAATACAATTAGCCATTCATGAACGGCTAACGTCAACTACTGCACAGAGCACAGAGAAGGGAGACCTCCGTTTTTAGTAAACTGATCTAAGAGTTTTAGAATTTACAATTAACCACTGGTTTGCCTATTTCTCAAATCTACTTATGGCCATTTCTTTCTTCAAGGAACGGGATGTTTAGCAAGGCCAAGAAGACAACTTTTCCCAAACAGGAACACCTTTCAAGAGCAAAAAGTCGGGCTGCAAGTTGAACCTCAATACGGTGTGGCTTCACGAGAGGACAGTATGCAGGAAACAGAGCTGATTCCAGAACATTCCAAAACTCAAGTGTGGCACATGGGTGGGACCTTCAAGTGCCCTCTCAGATGACAGGGTCACCCAAGGCTATCACTTTGGAATGACTTGCTTATGTCACTCCAGCTTTCTTCATGTTTACAAAGGTTTTTGTTTTTGTTTTTGCCTTCGTTTTTTGTTGTTGTTGTTTTTTTTTTAAGTTGGAAACTTTTAATACACGAAGAACACATGACAAGTTGCTTGGAGTCCCATTGGGTTTTCCTCTTAAGTTCCCTCTCCCCTGCCCCCACTGCTCTGAGAGCTCCCTTTTGGGGGAGGCAGTCTCTGTGGGATCTTCACTTTAACCAACTACAAAGGATCCATTTGTGTCTGGCCCTGGCCGGTGGGCTGACTTTGGGCTGTATAATTTGAACACCTAGAGGAATTGCCCTGATTGACAGACCTTTGCCAATGAAGCCAAAACTCCCAGCAGGATTTCTGGGGGTGGGGCAGGGGGCACAGCACAAGACAAAAGGAACCCCACACGCTGAGGCCTCAGGACTCCTTTGGCTTAGACGAGGTTCTTCACGGGCCTTTGTCTACAGGTCTAGGCGGGAGATCTACCAAGTGCGAATCTAGTGGGAGAAAGTTAGGTCACTTGGGCGCTGCCCTTGAAGGAGATACTAGGTTCTCTCTCTCTCTCTCTCTTTCTCTCTCTCTCCCTCTCTCTTCCCCCTTGCCTATTTCTTTCCCTCTCTCTGAAATAAATAAATAAACTTTAAAAAAATAAATAAATAAACCTTTCCTCTTTGAAAGCTGATTATCGCAGATATTTTGTTATCATAACAAAGCTTACACCTTCTCATCACCGCCCCTCCCCTCCATCCGAATAGTCACAGTTCGAGCTCACTCCTTGTCCAGGTTTCTACAATAATCTGGACACTGGTGGTCATGTTAGCCCCTCACCCTCTGAACGGCTCCCGTGTAACTCCGCCCGGGCAAACCCGTCCCGTCCTTCACGGACTCACTTCCCTCAGGTGAGCAGGGCATCCCTCGCCCTCTTGCAAACTTCTCTGCAGTCCAAACTTCCTATCCTGCCCTACTGGTGAGGCTGGGCAAATGCCCATTTTGATGCGTTCCCCCACAATGCCAAAGCTGTCGCCCACAGCTGGGCAAGTACAGCACACAGGACAAGTCCATTGACACGTCTGTCGTCGGCAGTCCTGAGGAGGTGTGTCAGGGACCACCCAGCCCACAAAGCCTGAAATTCTCAACACCTGGCCCTTGGCAGGACCGGTCTACAGAACCACCAAGCCACCACGGAGCTCCTAGCACTGACACACACACACAGTGATGACAAATCCGCCAGCCAGAAAAACAGCCCAGACCAGCCTAGTCTGGAATTAGCTGAGCCTAATATCTTTTTCATGTCATTTTATAGATCTGAACGAAATCATTTTCTATAATCACACTCAATTTAAAAGCAGAGAAACTGTTATCACCCACTTCTCCAATAAAAGACTGGAATGTGTTCTGGGAGATACCTAGTAACTTTAAAAAAAAAATTTTTTTTTGTTCATTTTTATTTAGTTAGTTGACAGCGACAGAGAAAGAGGCAGGCAGAGAGAGAGAATGGGCGCGCCAGGGCCTCCAGCCGCTGCAAACGAACTCCAGACGCGTGCGCCCCCTTGTGCATCTGGCTAACGTGGGTCCTGGGGAACCGAGCCTCGAACCGGGGTCCTTAGGCTTCACAGGCAAGCGCTTAACCGCTAAGCCATCTCTCCAGCCCGATCCCTAGTAACTTTTTATCTAACTGAATATTTTCTTTTAGTCAGCTCTGTTAAGGAATTATTTATACACAATGGAGTTCTAATATTCAATGTTTTATAGTTCAGTGAGTTTTAACCAGTTGTGTATGCACACTACAAATACGATGGCATTTTTTTTTTTTTTTTTGGTGTGTGTATGATGCATGTGTGTGCCCATGTGCAAGAGCGTGGGCATGAGCATATCACGGAGCATGTTCGAAGGTCAGAGGGTAACTTGGGGTGCTGGTCCCCACCTTCCACCTCATCGGAGGCAGGGTCTCTCATTCACCACTCCACTTGCCTGGCTAGCTGGCCAGTAAACTTCTAGCAGATTCTTCTGTCTCCTCCTTTCTCACCACAGGTGTGCAGGGATCAGCAACCCCCCCCCCCGCCCCCCGAAGCAGCGTGTGAGTTCCAGGCATCAGGAAACTCAGGCTTGCGCAGGAAGCATTTGATCCATCTTCCCAGCCCATGATGCAGGCACTTATGTCACCCAATAAAACTCACCTTTTTCTTTTTTATTTCTTACTTCCTATCACAGTGAACTTGGTTTATTACCCTGGCTGAAATCCACTGTTACCTAGGTGATAGTGAACTCTGGCATCTGGCACCCCGCCTGTGGCTTAGCTTGCCGCCATGGGAATGGACACCCTCACACAGCCCCAGTCACAGCTCTGCTTCTACTTGACCTCCTGCCCCGCTGCTGGTCAATTTACTGTGAAGAAACCAAACGTCACGTCTGGAAACTGGGTTGAAAATCGCCTGGGTTTCTTTCAGATATAAGCATCTATGCTTCTAACTCCGTATCTTACCTTTACTTATATTATCCCATGAAGAAAGAAAACTAAAGCCAGGCGTCGTGGCGCACGCCTTTAACCCCAGCACTGGGGAGGCAGAGGTAGGGAGGATCGCCATGAGTTCAAGGTCACCCTAAGACTACAAAGTGAATTCCAGGTCAGCCTGAGCTAAAAAGAGACTCCACCTCTACAAGAAAAATAAATAAATAAGAAAAAAAGAAAGAAACTACTCAAAAGCCCAAATTCCAAATATCCTCAGAACCAGTAAGATAATCAGCAAATGAATGCACTCCCTTGGTCTTGAGAAAGAAAAAAAAAAAAGCACATTCAAACTCTCCACTAAGTGTGTCAAACACATGGCCCATGGGCTATGTGTGGCCCAGGATGGCTATGAATAAAGCCCAACACAAAATCGTAAGCTCACCTAAAACATTATAGGTTTAACTCTTTTCTGAGGGAGGGGTCACTTGCTTAACCTGATTCTCTGAGCGTGGACTGTGTAGATGACACCACCAAGTCACAGTGTCAAAGGTTGCACATTCCTGCTGGGCTCTGCACCTGGCCAAGCTGCGTGGAGACGGGAGGCCAGGGGAGAGGCGGCTCCAGTGCCAAGCGCATCCTGGAGACCCAGCCAACGTGTGTCTTAGAAGCTCAGTGAAGCCTCCTCTTTCTTTTTGTTTATGGGATGGACAACTGATATTTTTTTATTTTTAGTGTTTTCATATTTAAGCTGTTGGGTGGGGTTTTTTTTTCCTGTTTTGTTGTTTGTTTGTTTGTTTGTTTTCCAAGGGCCTCCCTCTAGCCCAAGTTGATCTGGAACTCACCCTGTAGCCCGAGGCCAGTCTCCAACTCACAACTATGCTCCTTCCTCTGCCTCCAGAATGCTGGGATTGCAGGCGCACACCATCGCGCCTTCCAAATAATCGGTTCCCTTCCTCAATCTTTCCCCTTCCCCTCCTTCCTGGTGACCTCTCCCCAACCTAGCCTCCCCTCTGCTGTCACCTGCATGTTTCCTTTGTCCTTTCCCCCGCTGCCTGTCACCCTTCCTAGGGTCTCCTATCTAGAACGGCAGCCCGTACGCAATCTCACATCCTCTTACTTCTACACAGGCGAATATGAGAAGCTAGGGTCCACATACAAGAAAGGACGAATAGCTTGGAAGCAGAGGTAAACCAGATGTCCCTCAACTAATGCTGGATGATGGAAATGTGCTGGTACTGACACCAGGGAGTTTTACTTAGCTGTGAAGAAAAATGTACTTATAAAATTTGCAGGAAAATGGATGAAACTGGGAAAAAAAAAGAAAAAACAATTGTATGAAGCAAGATGACCCAAGCCCAGGATGGCAACTACATTTTGAAGTGGAGAAACACACTTCTTTTTAATGTGCCAAATTTAAAAAAGAAAAAATAACCCTGCCGTGTTAAAGGCAAACATTCAGGTCTGGAGAGATGGCTTAGCGGTTAAGCGCTTCCTTGTGAAGCCTAAGGACCCTGGTTCAAGGCTCGATTCCCCAGGACCCACGTTAGCCAGATGGACAAGGGGGCGCATGCGTCTGGAGTTCCTTTGCAGTGGCTGGAAGCCCTGGCGTGCCCACGTTCCTCTCTCTCTCTGTCTGTTGCTCTCAAATAAATAAATAAAGATAAACAAAAAAAATTTTTTAATTTAAAAATTAAAAAAAGGCAAACATTCAGAGTGACAGCCATTTGGGACACATTGGTGCTGGTTGTTACATCACTAAAGCAAACAATCTACAGTCTGGATTTCTTATGAAAAGCAAGGCAAGCTACCTGCGTGTCCCCAAAGTCAGCTTTCCTGTGGTAAGCCCTGACCTCTAAGACTGATGTCACTCTGAATACATCAGACGATACACCCAAGAAGCAACCCCATTTTGGGGTCCACTACGTGAGAAGACGCATCTCATGAAGAACACTTGGAAGTAGCAAAAAGTATTCACGCCATGATAATTTAAGGAAAACCAGAAGGAAAGTCTTAGCGCAGGATTCCAGTCATCCAGAACACAGTTACAAGGACTGCCCTCCGCTGAGGTTTCTTGACTGGTAAAAGTAATGTATCCCAGCTGAATGCTTTGCCCCAGCATGCTGCCCGCAAGGCTGCAGCCTCCCAGGCCCGGCCTGCCCCACCCCCAGAGGACCCCCTACAAACGGCCAGCACCCTGTGCCACGCCTCAGCCCTGTCTGTCACCTAACATTCTCCCCCTCTCAGCACCCCCTGTGTTGACAAAGCCCAGTGGTGTAGGAGACGGCCCAAAGTGGGGTACGGTGGAAAGACTGAAGCTGACATTGTCTGAAATCTTCTGGAGGTGAGAAGGGGATGGAGACAATTACGGGCGTGGTGGCGCACGGCTTTAATCCCAGCACTCAGGAGGCAGAGGTAGGAGGATCGCTGTGAGTTCGAGGCCACCCTGAGACTCCATAGTGAATTCCAGGAGAGCCTGGGCTAGAGTGAGACCCTACCTCGAAAAACAAAAATATAAATAATTATACATACACACACACACACACACACACACACACACACAAATGCATATACACACATGCATCCAGGCATGGTGTCGTACGCCTTTAAACCCAGAACTCGGGATGCAGAGGTAGGTGGATCACTGTGAGTTTGAGGCCACCCTGAGACTACACAGCTCAAATAAGCCTGAGCTAGGATGAGATCCTACCTCAAAAAACAAAAAAATAAAATAAAATGAAATTTAAAAAAGGGCTAGAGAGATGGGCTTAGTGGTTAAGTTGCTTGCCTGCAAAGCTTAAGGATCCAGGTTCGATTCCCTACTACCATGTAAGCCAGATGCACAACATGGCACATGCATTTGGAATGCGTGGCTAGAGGCCCTGGTGTGCCCATCCTCTCTATGTGGGCCCCCTCTCAAATAAATAAATAAAAATATGAAAAAAGAAAAACTAGAGGTGCTGGGGAGATCACTCAGTGGTTAAAAGCGCTTGCTCTGCAAGCCTGAGGACCAGAGTTCGAATCCCCAGAAGCCACACGAAGGCAGACACAGGAGTGCATGTGTCTGTAATCACAATGGGCTTCTGGCAATGGAAGGCAGAGCCAGGAGAATCTAGCAAGTTCCTGAGCAAAGGACCAAAAGTTAAAACTTTAACAAGACCGACCCTGTCTCAGGCACGGTGGGAGGAGAGGGGAGGACAGAGCCGTGGAGCTTGTCTCAGACCTCCACATGTACCGTGGCACATGCATGTTTCCCCCCACACACACACACACACAACTGACATGCAGTTCCTAGTCCACTAAGCTCCACCGGTCCAGAGTTGATCAGAATTCAGCCTCCTTCTAGAAGTCTGCAGTATCCCACTGTGAGCCCTCTCCCCTTACCTCCCCACCAAAATACGTAGAATGAACTTGAAATAGAATGCTGAGGGCAGGGGAGAAAAAAACACACACAACATTCACTAGTAGGCCTGTAGGCGTGTGCATACGTGTGGAGGGGGGTAACTATACAAACATGTTTCACAGTAGTAGAATTTTTTTGGTTTTTGTTTGTTTGTTTGTTTTTGATTTTTCGAGGTAGGGTCTCACTCTAGCCTAGGCTGACCTGGAATTCACTATGTAGCCTCAGGGTGGCCTTGAACTCACAGCGATCCTCCTACCTCTGCTGGGATTAAAGGCATGTGCCACCACACCCAGTTTAAGTAGTAGATTTTAAAAAAAAAAGGTGAGTTTGAGCTTCCAACAACAGGCACAGAATTGTGGAGATAGCTCGAAGCATACCACAGAACTCTGGTAAAAGAAATATGTCCTTTCATGGTTGTTTGTTGCAAGTCTGTAACCAAACCATTGCATTCAACTTTGTAATCCTTGGACCACAAAAGGGGGGGGCGGTGAGGGCAAGACAAGCGACATGTGAAACAGACCAAAAGCATGAACTTTGCCCCCTCATTCCGCCTCCACTGGAAATTACATCCTACAGCCCCAACATCAGCTCCAACAACAGCTGCTGGCTGCTGATGCCACAATCAGGGGAAATACTGGCCTTCTCCCCAATACACTCAGCACGTTGGCACTCACAGCGCTGGGGACAGAAAACCAGCCCAGGGCGCAGAAGCAGCCCAGCGGGCACAGCAGCAAGCCTAGAACCTGAACCTCGTGCCCGGTGAGACGCTGTGCAGGTGACACATTCACCACCCGCCAACAGAACGCCACGGGGAAACTGTCCTGGGACAACGTTCACCACCGCTATGGTCAAGTCAAGCTTCAAGGTCTGAACGGCCAGGTTCAGCTAGAACCCCGTGTTGACGGGGGGCCCGCGGGCTTACAGGGCACCGTGTGTGTGACACCTCCTTGGTTCCTGAGGTGGTCCTGGGCAGGGGGATGTTGGGCAGGTCGTGATTACCCCGGGTCACTGATGAGGAGCACCGGTTCAAAGGCAAAGCTATGACAGAAAGGCAGCCTCCCTCGGGTACACAGGGCCTGAGGGACTCAGTGAACTTGGGGTGTGAGTCATCACGCAGAGGGCACTTGTCAAGTAACTGAAAATTAAACAACGAACAACCAAGTGAAAAGGAGCGATTAAACCTATCTTACTGGCCACAAAAGACCGTGGACCTCTGGGGCCAGCCGGCCTGGATTCAACGTCGTGACCCTCCCTCCGTGAGCGACTTCACCTCTCCGAACCTTTTCTCTTCTGCAACATGGGGAGAGCACCAAGGTTCCCGCGGTCAGTTGCGTGATGAAACGCGTTACAATGCATGGGTGTTGATACTCTCAAGTCACTTACAAATAGTGCCACCTACACAGTCTATATATAACTTAAATGTTCGTGAAAATTTACAAACCTTGAAAAAGAAAAGAAGTAGGTGGGCTGGAGAGATGGCTTAGCAGTTAAGGCGCTTGCCTGCAAAGCCAAAGGACCCAGGATCCACGTAAGCCAGAAGCACAACATGGCGCATGTGTCTGAAGTTCATCTGCAGTGGCTAGAGGCCCTGGTGTGCCCATTCTCTCTTTCTGCCTCTTTTTATCTCTCTCAAATAAATAAATAATGTTTTTCTTTAAAAAAAAAAAAAAAGCTTTTAATAGAAGAAGCAAAGGTAGAGAAGCTTGCCTCAAGTCACATGGAAAGGCCAAGATTTAAAGCTGAGCTGGAGAGATGGCTTAGCGGTTAAGCACTTGCCTGTGAAGCCTAAGGACACCAGTTCAAGGCTCAATTCCCCAGGACCCACGTTAGCCAGATGCACAAGGCGGTGCATGAGTCTGGAGTTCGTTTGCAGTGGCTGGAGGCCCTGGCGGGCCCATTCTCTCTCTCTATCTGTCTCTTTCTCTCTCTGTGTCTATCACTCTCAAATAAATAAATATAAACAAACAAATTTCTTTTTAAAAAAATTAAAGCCATCACCTGGGATGACGGGAGGGCAGCTCAAAGCTAGCGCAGGCCAGGGACGTGTGGGGGGTTGACGGCAAGAAGGTGATGGATGCTCTTGACAGCTGCTGCGGGTACTGGGGGAGAAGGGGGTGCTGGGCTGGGGGAGGGGGAGGAACAAAACAGCTGCCTCACTGGGGACAGCTGTCTCTCTCAGACAGCAAAGCACACGCCATAGGTAGCACTGAGGTCCCAACTTTTAATAACTGCTTTCCTGAGGTAACTCCCATACCACACAACTCTCCTACTTTAAAAGTGCAAGACTCAGGCTGCTGGGTTGGCTCATTGGGTAAGGCACTTGCTGGCAAAGCCAAAGGACCTAGGTTCGATTCCCCAGGACCACGTAAGCCAGATGTACGAAGGGGTGCATGCATCTTGGAGTTTGTTTGCAGCAGCTGGGGGCCCTGACACGCCCATTCTCTCTATCTGCTTCTGCCCCCCCCCCATAAATAAATACAAGTAATAAAGTGCCAAGATTCAATAGGTTTTAATATGCTCAGAACTGGGCAACCAAAACCATAATTTGAGGGCATTTTAATATTTTCCTCCCCTCAAAAACACTCTGAATCCTCTCCGTCCATCCCCTTGACCAGGATGACATAACTGAAACCTTCTCATTGTCGGGAAACTCCAGTTTGTGCCTCACTGCGGGCCACGGACGTCCACTGCTCTGGTACCTGAGTGATGTTCATCTCAAGTGGCCTCTCTCCTTACACTGTCACCTTTATGCTTGCAAGAAAAGGACCAGGCCTGCAGCTCTGACTAGCTAAGGGCCCTGGAGGAGGCCATGTGGCAACTTCACCAAACTAAAGGGCACTGTAAAGCAGACACGGCCCCCAAATCGCCTCCGGCCCTGTATTTCTGACTGAGCTTCTTGTATCTTCCCCACAGCCCTGGGGACCCAGGACTGTCCATGATAATCATCCCCCTTGGGAGATGTCCAGCTGAGGCACCCGCAGGGTGACTTGCACAGGCGGGGGGGGGGGGGGGAGGGGGGTGATGCCTCTGGGCCAGATGTCACTCTCCGACCCGCAGCACAGAATCACAGGTGTCCCTGTGATGCTAAGGAAAAGGCAGTTCCAGGCATAGGAAATAACACGTGTCATTTAAGTAGACCTCACTTACTGCCTGGGACTGCCACTGGGCATTTTAGTGGCCATATAAGTAGTGACAAGTCAGATAACAGCATCCTTTCAGTGGAAAGGTTATCAGAAACAAGTCTGGGGCTGGAGAAATGGCTTAGTGGTTAGGACGCTTGCCGGCAAAGCCTAAGGACCCGTGTTCAACTCCCCAGATTCCATGTAAGCCAGATATGCAAGGTGACGCATGGGCAAGGTCATACATGCACACATCTGGAGTTCGACTGCCATGGCTGGCGGCCACAGTGCCCGAGTTTCCTCTCTCTCTTTCTCCTCTTTCTCCTTCACTCTCTCATAAAAAAAAAAAAAAAAGTAAATGAATAAATAAGGTAAAAACCAGTCTGGGGCTGGAGGGATGGCTCAGCAGTTAAGGCACTTGCCTACAAAGCCTAATTCCCTGGGATCAGTTCCCCAGTACCCATGTAAAACCAGATGCTCAAAGACACATGCTCAAGGAGAAGCATGCATCTGGAGTTCGTATGCAGTGGCTGGAGGCCCTGGTGTGCCCATTCTCTCTGTCTCTCTTCTCTCTCTCTATCTCTCTCTCTGCTTGTGGAGTGGACATTCCAAGTTTCTCAGTGACTCTCTCAAAGTTTCCAGGAACTCAGGGTAGAATTCCTTCCTAGCCCCTTCCACTTTCGAATATGGTTCTGGAGAGTGGACCTGCAGGCCAGTGGAGACCCGAGGGAGGAGAGACACCCCACACCAGATGGCCTGTGGGTTAAATACGTGTGAAATTCCCAACTCTATCCCTATACTCACACACGTATCAGAGATGCCCAGCTTATAAAAAGGCTCACGTCAGCCTCTCAGGGGGCCGAAATGGAACGTGACATGTCAGGCCGTGTGCCGTCAGCAGTGCTGGTGAAGGCGAGGCAGGGAGAGAGACTCTTACGAGCACGAGGACTTGACAAGCAGCTGTCAGCCCAGATCACACAGCCTCGGGCGCAGAAGGCAGATACTGGTGTGTGGGGTTCCCCAGCTGGCTCCCAGTTCACCGGCTCACGTCCAGACTTGCGTCTCCTACGCAGACGAAAACAAAGGCAGCATCGGACCCACAAAAGCAGGCGGAGCATCGCCATGCTGGGGGAGCTGCGGGCCCATGCAGCCATCTCCTCCTCCACCTAGGTCTGGGGCTCAGGGGCAGGCCTGGGGGCAGGGGAGGACACACTGAGCTCCTGCCCCTAAGAACATACAGGGCAGGGATGTGGGAGGCAGCAGAGAGCGGGCTTCCCATAACCTTGACAAGCATTCCCAAGCCCAGACCTTATAGGAAACAGCAGTTAGGGAAACCCTCTTCGTGAACCTCCCTTTTGCCCTCCACTCCCCCGGGATTCGCAGATATGTGACATCAGTCACCTCCATTCTTCCCTGTTTGGGACACGACGTCTGGGCCCTTCCAACAAAACAAGCACTTTCTGCTGAGGGGCCGGGGAAGAAGGACATTTTCCTCCGCACAGAGTCGATTCCCAGTTAATGTGGCTTCAACTAGACACCCGCGCACAGCCCAGGGTTAGTCTGTGCCGAGTGCGTGGGGACCACCGGGATGCTCAAGAAACACACCTGGTCGCAGATGGGCCTGAAGATGTCAGTAGCGCTTTCCCTGCTCACCACAGTAACTGTTTGAAGTCACCTGAACCAAATACCACGGGTGGTTTTCCCAAGGGGCTACCCCTCAAAGTGATTTCCGCCTTCGAAAATTACACATCCTGAGCTAGACAGGAGGCTCAGCGGTAAAGACACTTGCCTTCGGAGTGTAACGATCTGAGTTCAGTTCCCCAGTACCCACGTAAGGCCAGATGTGCAAAGCGGCACATGCATCTGGAGTCTGTCTGTAGAGGCTGGAGGCCCTGGCGCACCCATTCTCTCTGTCTGTCTCTCTTCTATCTCTCTCTGCTTGAAAATAAATAAGTGAAATAAAATAAAATAAAGAAAGAAAGTTACACATCTTGAATGAAAGTTGACTATAAAAAAAGTTGTATTTGACTTTTATGATAAATTATTTGTTTACATAGACTATATAAGTATGTACATCTTCTATTTAATGACAAGTATATATACATATACCATAGAAGAATCCACAGAGGAAATCACTGACCATCTCATCTGTAAAGGTCCATCTATATATCAAAGTCACTTCTATCACACCAGCTTTTAATTATTTTTTTCTTGTGCACCCATCACCATTCACAAATGCTCCATGTGTTAGGATAATGGCTGTCGGTCTGCTCCCACTGAAGCCACTTGGGCAGCAGCGACGCAGAGCAGAGATCTGCTCTTGTTATCGGGTCACCTCCACCAGCTGCTAGAGCACGTGTGCGCTCACAGGAGGTTCTTGGTCTGTGACAACTGAGGTGGGGACATGGAGCGGTCCACTCCCATCAAGCCATCGGGGTGTCGGAGGAAAAACAGGGTGGGCAGAGTCAGGCGGGGTGCAGGAGAGCCAGTGCAACATCTTTGTTTCCTTTGTGTCTCTCAAGTTCGTCCCTGTGTTCCTTGCCCTCTGGTTTAAACTAAAGCAGTGTGAAGAGCTGTGTTTGTGAGGCTATAAAATACTCCATTATTGCTACTGAAGTCACCCGTTACTGTGGTACCAATAAAAAAGTTCATCGGGTTGGAGAGATGGCTTAGTGGTTAAGGTGCTTGCCTGCAAAACCAAAGGACCTCAGTTTGATTCCCCAGGACTCACGTAAGCCAGATGCACAAGGTGGGGCATGCATCTGGAGTTTGTTCGCAGTGACTGGAGGCCCTGCCGTGCCCATTCTCTTTCTCTTTCTCTCTCTCTCTCTCTCTCTCTCTCTCTCTCTCTCTCTCTCTCTCTTTCTCTGCCTCATTCTCTCTCTCAAATAAATAATAATAATAAATAAAAATTTTTAAAGTTCATCAGCGCTGGAGGGATGGCTTAGCGGCTAAGGCAATTGCCAGCAAAGCCACAGGAATCAAACCCAGGTTTGATTCCCCAGGACCCATGTTAGCCAGATGCACAAGGGGGCGCATACATCTGGAGTTTGTTTGCAGTGGCTAGAGGCCCTGGCACACCCATTCTCTCTCTATCTCTTCCCCTCTTTCTCTGTCAAATAAATAAATTTTTTAAAAATATATTTTAAAAGGCTCATCAGAATAAATCCTTAGACAAGTATGTCATCAGCAACAGTCAGCTCTCTTGGGCTGTAGAGATGGCTTACAGGTTAAGGCACTTGACTGGAGATCCAAAGGACCCAGGTTCGATTCCCCAAGACCCGTGTAAGTCAGATAGATGCACAGGGTGCCTCATGTAGCTGGAATTTGTTTGCAGTGGCTAAAGGCCCATTCTCTCTCTACCTGCTTCTCCCCCCCCCCCCAATAAATAAAATAAATAAATTCTTTGGAAAAAAAAAAGAATAAGCTGTCTCATGATCAACCTGTTTTGCATCTGGCCAGCAACCTGAGTGATAATTTGTTTGCAAATAACAGTACCATGTAAAGATCTGGGTTCAAGTCCCTATCTACACATCACCCAACTTCCTGAGATCTCCCCCCAACTTACTATATATAAATAACAATACACAAATAGCCCTCAGCTCTCTCAGTGATACTGGTAAGACAAGGCTGTGCTTTGCAAAACAGGTGAGAACCTCCGTAAGTCTGCGTGTAGTAAGGTTGCATCTCTTAAGGTCAAGGTGTCCCACGGGCACATGTCGAGAGATTATTATCCTCACAGACAGACGGTGACACCAGCCCCAGCCCATGGGCAATGACACACAAGGCCTCCCAAAAGAGCAGCCTATGGGCTGGAGAGATGGCTCAGCAGTTAAGGGCGCTTGCCTGCAAAGCCTAACGAGCCAGGTTGATTCCCCAGTACCCACATGAAGCCAGATGCACAAGGCACATGCATCTGGAGTTCGTTTTCAGAGGCTAGAGGCCTTGGTGTGCCCATCCTCTCCCTTCCTCCCTCCCTCTCTCTCTCCTTGCAAACAAATGAATAAAATATTTTTAAAAAAAATCCTCCTATGGGGCTGGAGAGATGGCTTAGCGGTTGAGCGCTTGCCTGTGAAGCCTAAGGACCCCGGTTCGAGGCTCAGTTCCCCAAGTCCCACGTTAGCCAGATGCACAAGGGGGCACACGCGTCTGGAGTTCGTTTACAGAGGCCGGAAGCCCTGGCGCGCCCATTCTCTCGCTCTCCCTCTATCTGTCTTTCTCTCTGTGTCTGTCGCTCTCAAATAAATTTTAAAAAAAATTTAAAAAAAAAAATCCTCCTATGACCATATTCTCTTGTTAGCGAATATTTCTCATTAAAATATAATTCACTTATCATAACACTTACTGGTCTAAAGTGTCTAATTCATGTATGAAAGTTCAGAACAGGCAAATCCACAGAGATGGAAGGTATATTAGGGATTGTCAGCAAGGACTGACTAGTAATGGGTAAATGTTCCCAAACTGGAGAGGGACGATGGCGATACAGGTTTGTGACTATGCTAATAACCACTGAACTGTGCACGTTAGGGGGGCAAATCTTGGGCCAGGGAGATGGCTTAGCGGTTAAAGAGCTTGCCTGAGAAGCCCAAGGGCCTAAGTTTGATTCCCCACGACCCACATAAGACAAATGCACAAGGTGGCACATGTGCCTGGAGCTCATTTGCAGTGACTAGAGGCCCTGGTGCCCCCATCCTCTCTCTTCCTCTCTGTGCCCACCCCCCTCTCTCTCTCTCAAATAAATAAAATATGTGTTAAAAGGGGAAATCTTATGATACATAAGGGATCAAACAAGGTTCTTACGCTTGTGCAGGAAACACTCTTCCCCACTGAGCCATCTTTCCAGGTTGCTTAAATTTTATTTATTTTTACTTTGATTTATTTGAGAGCGATAAGGAGGCAGGGGACAGAGAGAGAGAGAATGGGCATGCTAGGGCCTCCAGCTGCTACGAATAAACTCCAGACACCTGCACCCCCTTGTGCATCTGGCTTCCATGGGTCCTGGGGAACAGAACCTGGGTCCTTTGGCTTTATAGGCAAGTGCTTTAACTAGTAAGCCATCTCTCCAGCCCATTCAGGCCCTTTAAAACAGCTTTAAATCACTACTATAAACTGGTACCATTTGCCATGAATATACAGTATCACATATATAAACATTGGAGGGCCAGAGAGATGGCTCAGTGGTTAAAGGGGCTTGTTTGCAAAGCCTGGTGGGATCAAGTCCCTAGTGCACATGCATCTGACGTTTCCACAGAGAAGAGTCCCTAATGTGCCCATGCTTACCTTCCACCCCCTCTCTCTTCCCCTACTTGCAAATATATACAAATGTTTTTAAAACAAATAAGTAAAAATACAAAAAAAAAAAAAAACTTGTAGAACAAAGCAAAAGTAACTGAACGTCCCTGTCTCACAAAGCCTGCTTCTGTGTTAAATTTGCAAGTGAAGAAAAGGTAGCAACAAACCCGGTCTTCCCTGGACCGCGTGGGCCTGGACAGACAGGAGGCAATATCATTAAGTGAGGAGTGATGTCCAGCCATCTGCCCGTCCCTTCAGCATCACCTCTCACACTGTCACAGCTCCTCACCTGAGAAAGCCCCACCCTGGCGTTAAGGAAGCGTGATTCCTGAAAGAGGCGAGCCCATAGGTTCTACAGCGGCCATCCCATTGGAGATTTACCAGATGACACTAAAATCACCCTCCTGCTCCGGTAGCCCTTGGTTGAGAGGTATCCCCAAGTCTGGGTTAACCAACTTCGTTCAGGAAATTTCCAATACATCTGCCCAAAGGACCAGCTGCAAGCACCTGGCTCTTCAAGTTTCAACAGAAACAACTTTAAGAGCAAATATACGTAATATGAATGAAAATCAAGAGCACCTGCCTCTGGCAGGCAAGCCCGGGCAGCGCTATCCATAAGGTGACAAAGTGCCTGGATGGGCCTGTCTGACAGAACTGGCCCCGAGTGTAATTTTAAAGAGAAGACACAACGCATTGTTGGCTGTGCTTGAATGAATTCAGCCGCCCTCAACCCAGCCCGGCGTGCATGCTACTTACACACAACGTAGATAAAAAACAAAGCCAGGGACAAGCACAGTTGGGCACATCAAGATTTGAAACCTAATTAGCATCTGTCACCAGCCAAGCTCAATAAAATAGTAAACAGCATGTTACATGAAAAGAGAAAGAGCTGTTATTAAGTGGGAAGGTTTCCACTGCCTCTTTGCCTGCCTGCTCCGAGTCAGCCGTCAGATCTCAGCCCGCTCCCTTCCACTGGGACGATTCCCCTGACCCTCGATGCTGAAACTCACTTCCGGCGAGTCCCAGGGCCCCTCTGCCTTCATTATACACCTCACTCTGGATGCAGCTCACCAACACAGCAGGCTCCATGAAGACAAAAATCGGGGTTGTCAGGCTGAAGAAATGGCTTAGCGGTTAAGGTGCATACCTATGAAGCCTAAGGACCCAGGTTTGAATCTCCTGTGCCCACATAAGCCAGACGCACAGGGTGGCGTATGTGTCTGGAGTTCATATGCAGTGGCTAGAGGTCCTGGTGTGGCCATTCTCTCTCTCTCTTCAATAATTTCTTTTTAATTTTTTCAGAGACAGCAAGAGAGAGAGAGAGAGAAAAGTGGCACATCAGGGCCCCAGCCACTGCAATCGAACTCCAGATGCTTGCGCCACCTAGTGGGCATGTGGGACCTTGCGTTTGTCTCACCATTGTGCGTCTGGCTTATGTGGGATCTGGAGTCAAGCATGGGTCCTTAGGCTTCACAGGCAAGCACGTTAACCACTAAGCCATCTCTCCAGCTAAAAAATCAGGTCGTTTAGTTTTACCACCATTGACACAGGGTAGGTGTTCAAGAATTATTTGTGAAGCAAGTGAGTTCCTAGGATGTCAGGCTTTCATCAGGAATTGTCTAAGGCCCAGCTAGTGCTATGGGTTGAATAGACTTTTTTTTCCCAAAAGTCATGGTGCGATATGGCCACCATTGTAGTGGTGGGCAGGTGGGGCCCTTAAGAGGTGATCAGATTGTTAAGAGGAATTTAATGCAGTTCTCATGGGACTGGATTGGTTACCAAAAGAGGACACTCCTTGTATTTTGTCTGCCTCATAGGCCTAGTGGCCCTACATTATTTTTTTCATCATGATATGATCCAGCAACCTCAAGATTTGAACCAGGTGTGACTACCCAACTATGGCTTTCCAGCCTCCAGCACCATGAGCTCAATTTTTTTTTTTTTCTGTATAAGTTACCAGACTTGAGTAGGCCTCAACAGTAAAAGAGACTCAAAGAGCCAGCATGAGGCTTGGCCACATTAAGAACTACAACGAAGCACATTTCCAGGCATCAGAACAAGACTGCATGACTTCCTAGAGGTCCCTGACAGCCGACTGCAACCACGTGTGGTCCGTGCAACGGAAACCCCGCTTTGCTCCAGGGCAACTTCCGGACACACTACGTGAGGTGCTAGAGTCTTTAAGCTTTCATGGAGAGCCTGACAGCCAGCGGAGCAGATGGCGGCGAGGGAAAGAAGGCAAGAACACTAAGCTTCACAGCGCACTTACCATAGTCCACATGGTCTTTCCTTAATCCACAAAGAACCACAAGCTAGGCGTGGTGGCGCACACCTTCACTCCCAGCATTCAGGAGGCAGGGGCAGGGGGATTGCTGTGAGTTCAAGACCAGAATGGGACTAGAGTGAGTTCCAGGTCAGCCTGGGCTTGTAAAACTCAGTACTTACCCCAAGCCACACAGCTAGTGCATAATCAACAAATAAGTCCCGGGTGGGCTGAAGACAGCCGAGTATCAGAGGGCACTTCAAGAGAGAAAACAGACCTAAAGGAGTGGGCAAGTTGAACACACCAGGGAGATCTCCCAGTAAACTTACTTAGAAAGAACCAATGCTTATTGACCAAGTTCTCTACACAGGGCCGAGGCACCTGGCCTAACTGGTCACTTCTACCATCATCGCTGCACAGGGTAAGGCTGGGGCGCAGGAGACGTGACCTGGACAAGGTAGTTAGTGGACAGCTGGTAGGTGCCTGAGACTGGCATGTGTTCTGGTTTGAATGTGAAATGCCCTGCGCATGTTTGAACATCCTGTTCAAACCCAGCTGGTGGCACTGTTTTGGAAGGCTGCAAGACCTTTTGAGGAGGTGGGGCCTAGGGAGAGGATGTGGGTCACCGGAGGACAGGCCTTGAGTCTTACAGCCCAGCCCCACTTCTGGCCCGGGTCTCTCTTAATTTGTGCTCTGCAGAGAGGTGAGGAGGCAAAAAAAAAAAGCTTGGCCACACCCTTCTTCTACCACGGAGCTGCCTGGGGCTGAATCCCCTTAAGCCAGGAGCCAGAATTAATCCTTTCTCTCTTCAGTTGTTTCCGGCTGGGGTTTGGACACTGAGATGAGAAAAGTAACTAACACGGAACTCCAAGCTCCACGCTCTCATTCAAAGAGCACCTACCCCTCCCCCACCTGCCATCCATGAGCACACACTGGGTGTCTTCTGCACGTGTGCATTCACACGGTGGTGAGGACAGGGCCAGTCTTCAGTGTTGGTGTGTGGACACTTCGCCTGGGTTCAGGCACTGACAAGCTGTGTAACCCTAAACTGTCCCTGGGCCTGAGTTTCCACTACACAACAGCAGTAATGGTATTACCTCTACCTCCTGGGGCTGTTACCCACAAAATGGCTAACACCAACTCCTCCGAACATTCCTGGCATAAATCAATAAACAAGCAAACCCAACTATCTATGAGTGCTATGCTTGAAACAATGGAAGACAAGGTTAAGCCAGAAGCGGAAGACTATGGGGGACACAGAGGTCAGCCACAGCCGAAGACTGATCAAGGTGACAGGCTGCAGTACAAGACAGAGATGCCCTCGGAACCACTGCTTAGTGGCCCACATCTGAGCCCAGCCCAGACACAGCATCGTGAGAGACGGCGATGGGCTGACCGCTGAGCCAGAACCATCAACGGAAAGTGAAAGTTGACGGAACACGATGCCCAGGGCTTGGGCCAAGTTCAAACCCTAAGCAGACAGAAAGAAAGAGAGAGACAAGCATAGGAAGACAGTGAGGTTCCCCTGGCCCCGTACCTGCTGGGGGGGGGGGGGGACAGCGGCAGGTGAGTCAGAGAAGAGGCGGAACCGGTGAGCCCTGTGAGGACCAGGAGGGACCGGCCCAAGGAAGTCATCGCGGAGTGAGCGCACGCAACTACAAAGGAGCAGGCTGAGCAGAAGTGTCCCCCATTGTTCTGAAAAGACCTTGGGATCAGCCCATCTCCCTTTTACTCACGAGGAAACAGAAGCAGAGGGCCTAAGAAGGAGAGTGCTAAAGATGACACAATCAGAAGTGGCAGAACTGGTCTGCAAGGTCAGGTCCATCCAACTGCAGAAGCCACTGGCTCCCCTGGGAGGCTCACACAGAACAGCCAGGAAGGGACACACTGTCCTGGGCAGCGAGTACGTCAGAGTCACATCACTGGATCCCATCCAGTCCCGGCAGTCCTGCCCAACACCTCTACCCCGGAAGTGGTCCTCAGCGGACGAGAGTCAGTGATAACTCCTCCCATACAGGAAGTTTCCAAGGTCCCTTTCCCCAGCTCCATGGCCCTTTGCTGTGCCCACTCTACTGACTTGTGAAGCAGGGGTGGGATCTGGCCACCCCAGGTCATTCTACCAACTAACAGATGACACTAAACCTGCTGGGGAAACCTTTGGGGGCCCTCTGCCTTCCTCTGCGCCATGCATGTCACCCTGGAAGCTGTACCCTTAACAAATGTCCATCCGAAATCGTGGAGGACACTTGTTCAGCCACGGAGGTCTAGATGCTGAACTGCTCTGAGCCACTCCCCCCATTTTCAAGTCTGTAGGCTAGCTTGTCCACTACCTTCCCCTCCAAACTAGAATTAAACTTTGTCATGAAATATTGATTTATTTATTTAAGAGAGTGTGGCAAAGAGGCAGAGAGAGAGACAAACTAGAACTCAACTTTTTCATAAAATATTTTATTTGTTTGCTTATTTAAGAGAGAGTGACAAAGAGAAAGACAGAGACAGAGAGAGAGAATGGGCGCATCAGGGCCTCTAGCCAGTGCAAACGAACTCCAGATGAATGACTTAGCATGAGTTCTGGGGAATCAAACCTGGGTCCTTAAGCTTTGCAGGCAAGTGCCTTAACCACTGAGCCATCTAGCCAGCCAGCTTTTTAGAAAGAAGCTACCTGATCATATGAGATGTTCACTGTAGCTTACACAGGATAGATAGCCAATAAATAATCATTGTTGTCAAAGATGATGAAAATCCCTTCAGAACGGACATGCTTCCAGCACTCTCAACCTCATCCACCTTGGAACCACCATGTGAGCCAAGAAGCCTCCTGGCACGCAGAATGAGAGCTTGGCAATTCTTTTTTTACCCTCTGCCAAGCCCACAGCGCTGCCAAGGGAAGCAATGAGATTGAAATCCTTTCGTTTTCCAGATACGGATAGTCCGTTGTCAGAAAAATCTGAGCAATATGAAGTGAGTCTTCCTTCTACACTCGCAGCAAACCACACAGATGTGACTTAGAGACCCTGGCCCCAAAGCCTGCTCCCTTGTGTTTGAGAAACTAGTATGTTCTTCTGTTTCCAGCCTTCCAGAAGGACAAGTTGGGTAAGAGAGGCGGGGATGGGAGCATCTGCCACCCAAAGACCAACATGGCCTCCTGTGGTCACTTGGCAAAACAGTCATACAAGTATGAACAGGCCCTATCGCTGCAGAATTACACAGTCCAGTAACCGAAACTAGTTCATTCTTTCACAAATGAGGAATGGAATGAAGAAATTATTATCCCATGAACACTCTGAATGTGCCCTGTGAATACAGGGGGTTTAAAAAGGAAACATTTTTAAGTAAGATTTCCATGCAAGGGGCTGGGGAGCTAGCCAAGACAGTGAAGAGCTTTCGTTGCAAGTATGAGGACCTGAGTTCAATCCCCAGGACCGGTGTAACTGACTGGGCAAGGTGGCATATGCCCATAATCCCAGCACTGCGGTGCTGAAAACAGGGAGACCCACTCACTGGTCCACGAATGCAGTCTAATCAGTGAGCTCCAGGCCAGTGACAGAGCTTGTCTCAAAAAGAGGTGGAGTTTTGTTAGTAACTAATATCGAAGGTTTTCATTCTATTCTTTTTCTTTTCTTTTCTTTCTAAAATGAGCGCACCAGGGCCTCCAGCCACTGCAAACAAACTCCAGACACATGTGCCACCTTGTGCATCTGGCTTACGTGGCTACTGGGGAGCTGAACCAGGGTCCTTAGGCTTCGCAGGCAAGTGCTAAGCCATCTCTCCAGGCCCTTGCTCTATTCTTGGTCGATATACATCCTTAGTTGTACCTAACCCTGCCTCTGCTATTAGCTATAACTCACCATGTCAATAAGCTCAGGCCCGTCCACAGCAGCCCAGAGTGCAGAAATACTAACATGGTGGCCTGCCGCTCAGCATGCACCGTGGAGCTGGCCTCCATTCCCATGAACGACCAGCCATCAGCTTCCCTGTCACTCTTCCCAACACCCCAAGAACCTGGTATGACTCCCGCCCCCCCGTTTCCTCTCAGTGGCTCCCCAGCTGCCCCAAGAATAAAACTCAAACTCCTTAACATCACTCAACACCACACACTGGTGGAGTCGTCACCTAAGGTCGGCCCTTCTCTCGTGGGGCTCGCATCCAAATGCCAGGATGGAACAAGCAAGCCAGAGACGAGGAGAAGCCGGCCCCCTGCAGAGCCAGGCTCCCTCCTCTCCTCTCGGCCTCCCTGAGGTCGGATTCCTTCTCCTGCAGCTCCCTGCTGCCATCCACCCGCACTGCCCAGCTGCCTCCTCCTATCTGCCCTGCAGAAAAACCTCCCAGCCTCCTTGAGGCTTCCCCTCCTCAACAAAGCCCCCTCTGCACACCCCAACATCCCACCTCCTCCCCAGCAGGCTCATCCTTCCTTCCTCCCCCCCTTCCCGCCCCCGCCTGCCGCCCTGGCCCTCACGTGCCTGACTCCTTCACCAAAAAGAGCCACGATGCACTCCTGCATCTGCAGCCCTGAGTGCTTCAGGACGGCTACAGCTAGAGGGGCTCAGCTATGAATGCATGAGATGCCGTCTCGTCTCCTCCTCCAAAGCCAGCCTGCACTTAAAAAAACAAAACAAAAAAAAAAAACCTGCCTGTGAAGAAAGCCCATACTCATGAACACTCTTTTATGCTTTTATAGGAAGAAGAAAAAAAAAAACCAGCATGCTGCAAGTTGAATGTTTTTCAAAGTCCTTCGGGGTTCTCTTCCCCTGTAAGCGATCCTGACATGCAGCCGTGCACCATGGCACATGGAGTGGCCAGAAGAGACTCTATCAGCCAAGACGCTGAAGAAAGAAAGAAAACAGTCACAGGGGGCTTGCTGAGCCATGAGTGGACGCTGGGGCAGCGGCCTGTCCTCCCCTCTATAGCCTGTGGTCACTTTTCCAAGCACATCTCATGAATCCTGCAGGATCATGCTTTCTTTTCTTTTCCAAGAAGAGGATACATTGGCCAAAGGGGGGAAGGTATACTTTTTTTTTTTTTTTTTTGCTTGCTTTTTCTCTCTCTGTAGACTTTAACAACCCTGCCCCTTTGCCAGCCCCCTGATTCTCCCAAACAGATGGGCAATTGGAGGAAGGGAGAAAGAAAACAGGAGACATGTGCGGCCCCCCTCCAATAAAAGACGCAAGAGTAAATCTTCCCTCCGTTTAAGATTCCTTTACCATTACCCCAGCTCCCACATTGGTGTTGGGCAAAGGGCTGCAGAGCAAGAGCCTCCTGTTTCCGGGGGAGGCGCTGGGTTCCGTTCAGAGGGAGGTTACAGTGCTTTTATGCAGACCTCTGGGGGGGGCGGCCTGAGCCCTGCGGCCAGCTGTCCCTTCTCGAGCACCAGCTCCAAAAGTGAGAAACCCTTAAAACTAACAAAGCAGAGCGTTCAGCTGCTGCACCCTAACTCAAACAAGAAAGGGGAGGGGCGACGGGCATGGTTGCCATATTCCACCCAAACGCAGGCCTCGCTGGGACAGCCAGGAATGCGTGAGTCACCCTAGGGGCTCACAAAAATTACCACTCAAATGAAGATTCCCCCCCCACACACACACACACACTCCAATTAATGACAAGAACACGCCGCCACAGAACTAACTCATCGATGGACATCCCAGCCAGAAAAATGTTTGTGTTTAACCAATTTCAAAATGGTGTCTTTGAAAAATAAAATGTCCTGTTGCATGGGATTTTAATTTTTTACTTTTTCACTGCCCGAGCTCCGAAGGAAGCACCTGGGAAAAAAAAAAAACTTGTGCCAAAGTAACTTGAGACTCTGTTCTTGTAACTTACCTTACTGTGACCGTGCCTTGTCAGTTTCCCCCACCCCAGAAGCCTTCACAGCTTGGTGGGGATTAACTGGGGCCCTGGGACACACTCTGTACTGTGGTGCTTGCGGGGCAGGTGGGGGGATAAATTACAGAATAGCCACAATTCCCAGAGGGTCATCTGAGGGAAGCAGACTTTGTCTTTGTTGGCTAGGAGCAGCAGAGAGTGATCCTTGGGGACAGTGCTGAGGACCAGGAACCAGGGGTCTCAATGCTGGGCCATTTACTGCAGAACAAAGGAAATGAAAGAAAAGTTGGGAAAGAAACAAAAAAGTTGAGTACAATGGGCTGGAGAGATGGCCCAGCAGTTAAAGGCACTTGGCTTGCAAAGCTTGACTACTTGGGTTTGATTCCCCAGTACCCAGTAAAGCCAGATGCACAAAGTGGTGCACGTGTCTGGAGTTTATTTGCAGTGGCAAGAGGCCCTGATGCACCCATACTGTCTGCGTGTGTGACTGTGTGTGTGTGTGTGTGTGTGTGTGTGTCCCTCCTTTTCTCGCTCTCTCACTCATAAATGTTTATGAACAAAAAAAAAAAAAAAAGTTGAGTGCAACCTACAAAGTATCTTCTATTTTAAGTGGTAAGCTCACTCTTTCTCCTGGGGAACTGATTTCCACACATACCATTTTGTGTACCCATTTTGCAGGTGTGAAAGCAGAGTCCTCTGAGTTCTGGGTGCTCAGTCCTTGTTCCCAGCAAGTGCTAGGAGCAGGCTGCAACTCAGTGTTTCCTGCTCTGTCTGCCCTCTCCCTACGCCAGGTGCCGTAGTTTGGAGGGCGCACGTTCCCTACAGCCCATGCGTTCAGAACGCTCGGTCTCCAGCCTGGCACTACTGGGAAATGGTGGATCTTTTAAGGAGGGGAGCCTAGCAGGAATTATGTAGGTCACTGGGGGAGGAGGGGTGGCCTTGAAGGAAACAGTGGGGCTCCAGCTCCTTCGCTCCTCAACCATGAGTTGAGTAGTTCTGCCTAAGGTTGCCACCTCCACAGTGACTACCTCCACGACACCCTGCTGCTACAAGGCCCTGCCCAGACACAGGCCCCAGGACAATGGCCAACCAAAATATAGGCTAGATATATCATAGAAGGAAAATTGACTTTTCTTTCTTTTAAAAAAAAAAAAAGTATTTTCTTTGTTTGAGAGAGAGAGAGGGGCAGGTGGAGAGAATGGGCACACCAGTACCTTTAGCCACTGAAAACAAACTCCAGATGCATGCACCACCTTGTGCTTTACGAGCGTCCTAAGGAGCTGAACCTGGGGCCTTAGGCTTGGCCGAACACCCTAACCACTAGGCAATCTCTCCAGCCCTTTCCTTCCTTTTAATTTGATGATCTCAAGTGTTTTGGTAAAGCGATGGAAAGCTGACAACTCACCAAGTCCAGGAGACTGTCCTGGAGCGTGGACATCCCGAGGAAAGACTGGGACCTTTCCTGTATCTGCATAAGGAGAGACCCCAGGTTGGGGGGCAGGGTGGAGCTATCTTGCTTGCTTGTTCTTCATGGAATCAAACTGGCCAATGCTTAGTAAGTGAATGCAGATTTAAATTTAGTATCTGAAGAAACTGTACTGGCCACTGTGGGGCACAGCCCGGGTCCACACTAGTGAACTGCGAATAGCAATTTCACACATGGCAGACCACCCTCCCATGTTCTTAACCCCTTTCCCACGAACCCTAGTTTCCCTGAAAGCAAGACAGAAATAATTCACAGCGTATGTGACACGATATGTCATGATTAGGGTTTCTTTATAAAGCCACATCTTCAGGAACTTGGAAGGTTTTCCAACACTTAACACTTATTGGATAGTTCTGCAAAACATCTAAGTAATTGATCCCAAGTCACTTCCCTGGAAGAACGTCCCTCTTTGCAGAACCAAGCGACATAGAACATATGAGTCCTATGCTGCGGAGTACAGAAGGTTAGGATAGTAGGCACATGTTGCCTGTCTACTACATAATTATACCATTTACACTGAGTGGTAGTTTGAATGGATGTTCCCCAATAGATTCAAGAGTTTAGATCTCCAGCCCTGACTGGAGCAGGTGTCCCTGTGGATGGATGCTGGGGTCTAGCCCCAACGTTGTAGTGGGGGGCAGATCTGAATTCCACCTGCCTGAGCTCTGCCTGGGGTTCCTGTAGCGTGCTTGTGTGTGGTATTGCTGGTGGTGCTTCTCTCTGCGTGGACCTGTGAAAGGGGGCAGCTTCTTCCACCATTGTGGAGCTTCCCCTGGATCTGTGAGCTTCAATAAATATCCCTTCCTCCCACAGCCTGTGCCTGGTCTGGACGTTCATCCCTGCAACGTGAAGCTGACTGCGACACAGCATGAATGTATGCGTGTGTGTGTCTCACTGTTGTTAAAGACACTGAGCACCAGGTGCTGACCACCTTCAGACGCCGGAAGAAAGAATGGCAGCAAGTGACTTGAGACACCAAGACGGTATCTTGCCTTTCGGTGTCAACCACACATACTGAGGTCACAGAGACAGCATTCCAACAGCGACGGACGCTCCCAGGGCAACAGCTGCCATCCTTCAGCGAGTGGCCGAGAACGTCAAGTCCAGGTCTGCTGGAGAACTCAAGTGTACTTGATAGTTTCCCATGGTGTCTCCAACCCATGACTGTCATGAAACAAAGTCCCGTCCTATTTCCCCCTTCCAATCCTGCCTGGGTCCCACATCTCAGCCCTACGATGTGAAGAACGCTACCTTGACCCGTAGGTCAAAACCTGAACCACCTGTCTTCAGAAGGCTTTGCAAAATGATCGTGAGCTTCGGAGAAATCCTCAAGTCCCACATTCTTCCTTCGCCTCGTTGTCAGAGGTCTCAAGGATCCTGGAGTACCAAGTCACCTTTCAATATAAACCTGGCATAAAAAAATGATTTGCTGCTGGTTTCAAGCAGAAAGGGTGGCACGGTAATGCCCTCTTGGAGCAGATGTGTTCTCCCCTGTCAAGCTGACCCAAGACATTTTGCCAAGTGCCAGACACAAAACATCCTGGATCTGCTGTCCCGACCAACATAGGTGGCTGTTGTGGGACCTACCAGCTCCTAAAGAGGCACCCAGACTGCCACAGATCCTGTCCTACATGATAAAGAGTTGATGACATAAAAATTACACTTTTTAAATTTATTTTTATTTATTTATTTATTAGAGGGAGAGAGAGGGAAAGAAAAAGAAGGAAGGAAGGAAGGAAGGAAGGAAGGAAGGAAGGAAGGAAGGAAGGAAGGTAGGTGCAAGTGAGCAAGCATGCCAGGATCTCTAGTCACTGCAAACAAACTCCAGACGCATGCGCCACCATGTGCATCTGGCTTGGCTGGGACACCTGGAGAATCAAACCTGGGTCCTTAAGCTTCGTAGGCATATGCCTTACCTGATAAGTCATCTTTCCAGCCCCTAAAAATTACTTTTAAAATGCTTTAAATATAGTAACATGAAAAGAGCTATATGACAGTGTTCAACATGGGTCAGATTGAAACAATGTGCAAGTCTATTTATACAATAGAAAGTAATTAAGCATGAGTATGTATAAACATGTACAGGAATGTTAAGGGAAGGTTCTAGAATGTGCCGGCACTTAACTTTGAGAAATGGTTTAGCACAGAGGGAAGAGGGAGACTGTCTTTGCCAACCTAGCTGGAGCTATGTTGTTTAATTTTGTTTGTTTGTTTGGTTTTGTTTTTCGAGGCAGGGTCTCACTCTAGTCCAGGCTGACCTGAAATTCACTATGGAGTCTCAGGGTGGACTTCTGATACCAAGCATGGTGGTGTACACCCTGAATCCCAGCACTCAGGAAGCAGAGGTAGGAGGATCACTGTAAATTCAAGGGCACCATGAGATTGCAAATTACATAGTGAATTCCAGGTCAGCCTGGACTAGAGTGAAACCCCTGCCTTGAAAAACAAAACAAACTAACAAAAAAAAAAAAAAAAAGCTCTTCTGAGCCAGGCGTGGTGACGGACGCCTTTAATCCCAGTACTCGGGAGGCAGAGGCAGGAGGATCGCCATGAGTTCGAGGCCACCCTGAGACTCCATAGTGAATTCCAGGTCAGCCTGGGCTAGAGTGAGACCCTACCTTGAAAAACAAAAAAAAAAAAAAAAAGCTCTTCTGGAGACTAGTTGGAAATAAGGAGATTTCGGAGGAGGAAACAGAAGGGTGGTGGAGGTGATTATGATCACGGTATATGGTTTACAATTATGGAAGTTGTCAATAAAGTTTTTAAAAGTTTCTTTTTTAAGAAAAAAAAAAAAGCACTGCCGTATTATTTACAAGTAAAAACAAAACCCGCAGACAACAGAAACACAACGGGGAGTCTGAAAACAAATCACATTCCACCGCTCCCAAATGTTTAATCAGAGGAGTTTCCGCTAATACCCCTGTGATCACTAAACTGCTCCGTGCAGCGCCCTTCGGCCTGCCATGGGCAGCTGTTTCCTATCATTCATCCTCGACTTCCTCCCCGGCCCTGGAACCTGAAAGGTAGTTTCTGTCTGCTTCCAGAGGCTGACACGCAAAACAAAGCTGTCTTCTCCTCCCCCACGTAGGCATCGCTGACCAAGGGCTGGACGTCTCGGATGGACGCTGCCGTTGGGTTCCGGGTCTAAGGCAAAGCGTGCCGACCTTCCACCTGGGCCACTGAGGCTCCGGCACGTGACCCTGGGCCTAGGTGACCACCAGGCACCACGCCAAAGGACTAAAGTCTTCGGCGGAACACTCTGCAGTTACAGGCTCGCTGCGAACTTGGACACCGCCTTCTGTTCTGCAGTGTCTAGAGAAGGTGAACGTGACTAATGACGCCCGTGCCCTGCCGTGAGACACACTGCGGTGGTTCGAAGCAGATGTCTCCCCATCAACTCGTGTGCTCTGATGCCTGGTCCCCGGCTGTTGGCAGCTTGGGAGGGAGAGCTTTGCTGGGGGAGGTGTGTCGCTATGGGCGCACCTTGATGGGTTTTGTTCTTTATTGACAACATCCATAGTTACAGACAATAAACCATGATAATTCCCACCCTCCCCCACTTTGCCCTTTGCAAATCTACCCTCCATCATTCCCCCTCCCCTTCTCAGTCTCTCTTTTTTTAATTTTGTTTATTTTTATTTATTTCAGAGCGACAGACAGAGACAGAAAGAGGCAGAAAGAGAGACAGACAGAGAGAGAGAGAGAGAGAAAATGGGCCCACCAGGTCCTCCAGCCACTGCAAACAAACTCCAGATGCATGCACCCCCTTGTGCATCTGGCTTACGCGGGTCCTGGGGAATTGAGCCTCGAACCAGGGTCCTTAGGCTTCACAAGCAAGCGCTTAACCGCTAAGCCATCTCTCCAGCCCTCTCTTTTATTTTGATGTCATCATCTTTTGTTTATAAGCCCAAACTTGCCAGGGTTAGCTTAGCTCACTCTGCTGCTGCTTGCTGTGGCAGAGGTCGATGCCCAGCCTCTGCTCACGCCAAGTCTTCCCCTGCCATCATGAAGCTTCCCCTGGAGCCTGTAAGCCAAATAAACTCTTCTCCCATCGCTGCTTTTGGTTGGGTAACTGCACCAACTACCCACTTCACCCAGCACTGCTTGTTGGTTTGGTTGGTGGGTGGGCAGCTGTTTGGTTGGTCTGACTGATTTCTGAGCCTTATGCTCTATCTCAGACTGGCTGAGGTTTTTAGGGTTCCAAGACTCTTTTCCTAGGAAGCCCTATGCCCTGTTCCCAGCCAGCTGGCTAGCAAACGTCCTTTAATCCTTTGAACCCATCCTCAAAAGCAACTGTCTGCTGAGCCACATACACACAAGTGCCGTGCGCATGCCCACACACACGCACATTTCATGTCGTGCTCCTGCCCCGAGCACACACCCACTGCATGACCAGTGCTGATGCCCCAGCACAATGGAGGAGCACTGCATGCCCCAAACCCAGCCCTGAACCTGGTACATCCCAGGTAGCCAGCCAAAGTGCACTACTCAACAGGAGACAAACCATGATGGGCTAACTACTGCCGGTGGATAGACCACTGGCCCCATAATATTTTCATATTTATTTATTTGAGAGAGAAAGAAAGAGAGAGAGAGAGAGAGAGAATGGACATGCCAGGGCCTTAGCCACAATTCCAGAGGCATGCTCCCCCTTGTGCATCTGGCTTACATGGATCCTGGAGAATCGAACTGGGATCTTTTGGCTTTGCAGTCAAACGCCTTAACCACTAAGCCATCTCTCCAGCCTCTTCCCCCCCCACCATAATTTCTTCATAAGACTTTCCGGACTAGAAAAGGTTACCTGCCAACTTTCTCAAGGGCTGCAAGGGACCTTCTTTGACTCTTACAGACTTTTCCAGTTTTAAGCCAACTTTCTACACTCTGGGGTCCTATTCCATAAGCCATGGCCTTGCTAAAAGCTAAGAACCCTTGACTCAAAGATGCCTTGCACAAAGTCTACCGCAGCTACTGATAACGTAAAATCAGGTCAACACTTAGGCTGTTCACTTAGCCCCATGCCTCACAAAACAAACCACAGGCCTGAGTCTTGCGCGCTGACTGACAGACAATTGTACACGGGTCATGCTCAATGCTCTCCTGGTCCAGCGACTTCCTCTCCCCCAGGGATCCTGGCACCGGAGCCTCTGACACAGCAGGAGCCACTCGCAAGAACGTCCACCTCCCCCTGGCACTCCCCACCCAAGTCCCGGAGTCCCCTGAGAAGTTGTTCTGTGATTTGGAAACGCAGGGAAGGGACTGGGTGACTAAGGAGCAGGGGTAATCACCGTTCTGACAGCTCTTCCCACAGTGCTTAGAGGAGCCGACCTTACGAAATCACTTCTTGGCTCCCAAGAAGAAACTGGGCTGGTTTCCTTAATTGGGCTTGGCGAGACGCAGCGCCTTCTGCGAGGGGCTGTTCTGCCAGGGCGATTACTCAGTGATGTGCACACCACACTGCCGTGGACACACCCGCAAGCTACTGTCACACCCACCAGTTATCAAATGCCAACGTGAGGCAGGGATATAGTAAGTCTCGGGCACTGACTGTGATCAAACGAGAAATATGGCCTCGGAGGGCTGTGGGCAGGGTATCCCCTCTGCAACTTGAGGGGTTCACACCAGCAGAACTGGGGGGGACACTTAAGAAGTCACTGTCCATTCCCTACCACATGGGGAAGGATATGAAGTGAGCTGACTTCTCTTCCCAATGTCCTTCCACCTCAACACCGTCCACAAACAATATAAGATCCGGTTTTCTCTCTTCCTCTGCACCCAGTGAGGTGTCATTTACTATCTGCAGGGCGGAGTGTGCTTGTTTGATGTGAAACGGAAGCTGTCCTGCTGGGAGAGGTGACTTTCTGCTAGGGGATTCCTGCAGTCCTTGTAACAGACATGGAGGCGCACTCCATCAAGCACCCCCATGCAGTGGGCACCCATTCAACCTTCTCAGCTGGAGCCCGGGCAGTTCAATAACAGCAAGACTAGAGGCCCGAGCAGCGGGTACAGCCTGCCCTTCTTCGTGCATGGGAGAGTAAAGAACTCAAACTGCACAGGGCTGGCACGTGGCTGCTGACCACTAGGCAATACCACAGTGGCCACCATGGGGGAGGAAGCTTGGAGAGAAAGAAGGGAAGAGGAGGGAGGGAGAACGGGACGAGGAAGAGGAGATGGTGAGAAAAAAAAAAAGGAAAGGGAAGGAGACAAGACAGACAATGAATGAATACATTAATGCATTTTTCTCTCCAGGCAAAATCTGTAAAAGTAACATAAATATTCCTTTATTTTAGGCAATTAACTAGACATCTGCTCCTACCTTGGGCCCAAACATACCCAATTCCAGGACAACCATTATTTTTAGAAGCTTGAAACCAACTTTGTCAGACAGACTCTCATGGTTTACCAAAGACCTTCCCTGCAAGGTCTGATAAACTAAGCCTAGACCCTCCAAGAACCCAAGGCAATGCTGTCTACCATTTGGATTCTGGACGAAAGTGATTTCTGCTCAAAGGGAAAATGGAGTGAACTACACGGAACAAGAAGTAAAACGAAAATCCTATCCCCGATGTCCTGTGGCAACCGTAAGTCACGATCTCCACGTCTAAAGAAAACCAAGGGCTAGAGAGACAGCTCAGTGGTTGGTTAAGCGCTTGCCTGTGAAGCCTAAGGACCCCGGTTCAAGGCTCTATTCCCCAGGACCCACGTTAGCCAGATGCACAAGGGGAAGCACACGTCTGGAGTTCATCTGCAGTGGCTGGAGGCCCTGGTGCAGCCATTCTCTCTCTATCTGCCTCTTTCACTCTCTCTGTCTGCCGCTCTCAAATAAATAAATAAAAATAAACAAAAAAATAACAAACAAAATCAACAAAAGCCCTATACTATGCAGCCTGGTTTTATAGGAAAACTAAGAGTATGGTTGTGCTTAAACACCACCAGTTACACAGTTACCACCAAGAATGATAATTATCTCCCTTCAACCACAAAAATTGTTTGGAGAGCTTTTGATGACAATTAAGTCATTATGAAGTCCTGATCCCACCTCATTCACCACTTCCAGGAAGTCTGCCACAATTGCTCTTAACTGGGCAGATTTTCAGATTTTTCTCCCTAAATTCCTAAGGTTGTGTACAGGCCTTTATTTTTCATTCCTTTGTTATTATTCTTTGGAGAAAAATATTCCTCTTCTGGATTCAAGAGAGCATAATTTTAGAAGATAGGATTTTTATTTTATTTTATTTTATTTTTTTACAGCAGAGGAAAGATTATATAGCATCTCAAGTTAATTTAAAAATGGCAGCCAGTATTTTGGTCCCAGTTACTCAGGAGGCTGAGGGAGGAGAATCTCTGGGAATTCAAGGCTACCCTGGGATTACAGAGTGAGTTTCAGGTTAGTCTGGGTTAGAGTGAGACCCTACCTTGAAAAAAGAAACAAATAAAATGAAACAGGAAAATGTGGAAAAGTGCTAATCTACATGTTGTGTGTGTGAGTTAGAAATTGTATCTGGGTTTTTTCATTAAAAATTAAATTAAAATTAAAATATTTTGGCCATAATGTGGCATATTTTAAAGTTACTTTTTTAACATTTTATTTATCTATTTTATTTACTTATTTGAGAGAGAGAGAATGGGCATACCAGGGCCTTCAGCTACTATAAACAAACACCAGACATATGCGCATCTGGTTATGTCAGACCTGGGGAATCAAATCTGGGTCCTTAGTCTTCTCAGGCAAGCACCTTAACCACTAAGCCATCTCTCCAGCCCTAAAGTTATTTTTGTATAATTTTATTTTTCATTTATTTATTTGAGAGAGAGAAAGAGGCAGGTAGAGAGAGAGAGAGAGAGAGAGAGAGAGAGAGAATGGGTGTGCCAGAGCTTTCAGCCACTGTAAACGAACCCCAGACGCATGTACCACCTTGTGCATCTGGCTTACATGGGTCCTAGGGATTTGAACCTGGGTCCTTTGGCTGTGCAGACAAGTGCCTTAACCGCTAAGCAATCCCTCCAGCTCACTGTAGGCACTTTTTAAGACACAGGAGGAGAAACAAAAACTCCCTCAGAACATGTGCGAGCCCACTGATACAAAAAGAATTTACAAAACAAAGTTTCAAACTGCTAAAAGATGTTACACTGAAATTTAAAATAGAAGCCACGTACGTCCCCCAAGGGACCATGTAGTCAAAACTTATGTTGGGATTAAGAGGAAAGAGAGAGTAAAAGCAGAAAAATTGGGGCTTTTTTTGTGTTTTTTTTTTTTACACAGTAACTATTAAAAAGTTATTCCGTAACGTATTTAAAACCACATTTCACTGAATTATAACTCTGGCCTGTTGAGAATGGAAGGCTTCCCGGAATCGAGTATAGGCTTAACCGTGAGAAAGATGAGGAGACGCTATCAAGTTGCACACAAGCTAAAAAACAATGCGGAGGAAGACCTTAGAGGGGGCTCTCACACTGCCTTTTAATTCAGCCATAATCCTGGAATCCATTGGTTGTTTTTTGTTTTTCTTTTTTTATGGTTTTTGAGGTAGGGTCTCACTCTAGCCCAAACTGACCTGGAATTCACTATGTCGTCTTAGGGTGGCCTCAAACTCTCGGCGATCCTCCTACCTCTACCTCCCTCCAGAGTGCTGGGACTAAAGGCGTGTGTGGCCCGTCAAGTTTTAAGTATAAACTGTGTGCTTCTGCAGATGTGGGAATTCCAAAGTGGTTGACACCCACGTGGACTGGGACGAGCCAGGAGCTGATTCAGCAGAGCCCGGGTCTACGACAGTCACGACAGTCACGGTAGCCAGGAAGGTAGAGCTGGAAATACTGGGCTCTTCTCTTCATCCCGTATGCCTGAGCACCCCAGCCTCAGGGAGGAAGCGGAGGGGGGGGGGGGGGGGGGGGGGGTTCTTTCTTAGCCCTGCACGTATTCCTGACCACTTGCAGAGCAAAAATCCTAAGCAAACGCCATGCTCTGGCTTTGGTGAGCTCTCAAGCACACAAAGATGTCATTCTACTGAGCTCCAAACCATTATTAATCATTAATCAGCACAGGCCGCCAATCACAGAGGACAACACACACAGAACCCTGAGCTAAAGGTGTGACCTGCAAAGCACACCCCACAGTACTGACTTAGTCTGGGGTTCCCTGCTTCCCTCCAACCACCCCCCAGCCCATCTCCCTTCCCCCTCCGCTCCCCAGAGGCTTCATTTTCACCTCCATCCTCCATCAGCCCAAATGCCTAGCTCCTTCTCAGCTCACGTCAGCCAGTACTCAATAGATCTTCTTTTCGTAAAACAAAGACTTTTTTTTTTCTTTATGCTTAAGGTCAGATCAGTCCGACCAAAGGAAATAAACACCTATAAAGTCAAGTTCCTCTTTCACAGTGCCCTTAAAGTGGTATTTTCCCAAAATTCAGGGTTTCCCCTACAAAAGTGTGACTAGTCCTCTTGAGGTCTAAAATCCCAACATGTCATATGCTCCATAAGTGACAAACCTCACGGGTTAGAATTCTGAATCAAAAAACCTTCAGAGGCCTAGAAATAAGTGCATTTATGCACGTTTACATGTATGTGTTTGAGTACATAATAAATTCACATACACTATATATGCACTGTATACACACACACACACACACACAGAGTCCTCCACAAGAAAGATCACTAGATACAAGGTTGTTTCCTGGCTTCCAGCACCTCAGAGACCCAGAAAGGGTCCTGGGGATCTAACGCCTTCTCTCCATGCTCCCCGCTTTTCACTCTCCACCCCAGCATAGACCCAGCCCAAGTGAGTTCTCTCAGGCGCTAGGGAATGTCGTGCTGTTTCTTGCTCCCTGGTTTGCCGCCAAGAACATTCCTTCTCCTACTACTGTAGGTCTAGCTACCTCTGGCTCCCCGGAGGGTCTCAATCTGGGTGTCTTTCCTGCAGGAAGGCCCCTCAAAGCGAAGTTGGACAACCCTCCTCCGTGCTTCCGGGGTGCCCAGGGCCCTCAGCTGGCGTGTCTGCACTCCACCTCACTCGTCAAAGGCGTCAAAGAAACGGGGACCCTTTCCTGGGCACTGCACCTGGACAGGCTTACCAAGGACAGGTGCTCAATGCACAGGTGATGAACAACACCCAATCGTCATTTTAGTTGCATTCAGTTTCTGCTACCAAATGGTTTCTACCCATGGACTATAGCAGACATTATTTATATGCGCTTTTATAGCATTCTGGGTGTTCCCCAGAAATCATACAATCCACAACAAGGAACCCTTCCAAGGGTTTGGATCTGACCGTAACAAGTTTTCTCTACCTAATTAGGCAAGCTGTAGATTGACACAGATCCTGAGCAAAGGGCTACTTGCATCTCACTTCCAAATGTTCATTTCTAAGGCAAGGGGGGGAGGGAGGGAGAGAGGAAGATGGTTTCTGCTGAGTAACTCTCTGTCAGCTGCGGGGAAGAGCCGTTAACTAAATGAACGGCTTTGTTACAGTTAAGAGACTCTATCCAGCACACTACTCGTTACCCTTCAGGGAGGGACATGGCCCGGTTTATCAACTATCTAGAGGTCCAGTAGTTATCTACTACCAAAGCTGATTACAGGTTTTAAAGAAACCGGTTTGAGGGCTGGCAGGATGGCTCAGTGGGTAAGAATGTCTGACACAAGCTTGAGGGTCGGAGAGGGTCAAGACATCTCAGTTTGATTCCCAGCACCCACGCAAACAGCTGGGCTCTGGCCACGGAGCTGAGACTGGAGAATCGGTGGGGCCAGCAAAAACCAGAGCTCCATGTTCAGAGAGACCTGGTTTCAAGGAAATGCAAGGATGAGTGATGGGCGAGGGCACCAAACGTCTTCCTCCTGCCTCCACGTGCCTATGACAGCATTTGCACATGTGTATAAACCCTACACACACATACACACACGCACGCACGCACGCACACACACAGAAGGAAGAAATAGAGAGAGAGAAAGAAAGAGGGGGGAAGCCGGGCGTGATGGCGCACGCCTTTAATCCCAGCACTCAGGAGGCAGAGGTAGGAGGATTGCCATGAGTTCGAGGCCACCCTGAGACTCCATAGTGAATTCCAGGTCAGCCTGAGCCAGAGCGAGACCCTACCTCGAAAAGCCAAAATAAAAGAAAGAAAGAGAGAGAAGGGGAAAAATGAAAAGAAGGGAGGGAGACAGGAAAAGAGAAGGACAGAAATAGGTTTCAAAACAAAAATGCCAGCCGGGAGTGGTGGCGCACGCCTTTAATCCCAGCACTCGGGAGGCAGAGGTAGGAGGATCGCCGTGAGTTCGAGGCCAGCCTGAGACTCCATAGTGAATTCCAGGTCAGCCTGGGCTAGAGTGAGACCCTACCTCGAAAAGCCAAAATAAAAGAAAGAAAGAGAGAGAGGGGGGAGAATGAAAAGAAGGAAGGGAGAGAGGAAAAGAGAAGGACAGAAATAGGTTTCAAAACAAAAATGCCAGCCGGGTGTGGTGGAGCACGCCTTTCTTTAATCCCAGCACTCGAGAGGCAGAGGTAGGAGGATCACCATGAGTTCTAGGCCACCCTGAGACTACAGAGTGAATTCCAGGTCAGCCTGGACTAAAGTGAAACCCTACCTCGAAAATAATTAATTAATTTCTTTAAAAATGCCTTCAGCGCTTGGGTCACCCTAAGAATCCAGCAGACCTGTGCTTTCTCAGGAAGACACTTTGGTTTCATGAGAGTCAGTCACACTGCAGAACCCTGGATGGCCAGCAGCTCACAATCCTCCCGCCTGAGCCTCCTGAGTCCTGGGGTTACAAGCCCCCCCCCCCACCCCGCTTCCATCCACATCTATTTGTCCTTGAATGTAATCAGCTATTTCCCTCCACTGATCAAGTTTACCACTCCCATGTCCAAGGACAATTAAATTCTCCATCTTCTGGCAGTGACCTTGGGATGATTCAGAAGGCGCTATGGTGCTGAAAAGACGTGACAGAGGAGTGCTCGGCACTGAAATATCTCTATCACACCCTCCAAGGCTCAGGGTCCATTGCGGATGAGGTGGTGGAAAGAATATAAGAAGCCAAAGGAAGGGCAGGACTCTTTACAATGTGCTCCTCCAGACACGAAATGGCCTGGATATCCATGACCTCACAGTGCCTGACGCTACCTACACAAGACCATCATAAAAGGAGGAAAAGACCGTGACATCAAAATAAAAGAGAGACTGATTGAGAGGGGCAGGGGATATGATGGAGAGTGGAGTTTCAAAGGGAACAGTGGGGGGAAGGAGGGAATTACCATGGGATATTGTTTGCAATTATGGAAGTTGTCAATAAAAATAAAATTTAATTTTAAGAAATCCTCCATCTTCTTCCTGTCCTGATAGCAGTATTTGGGCCTCTGCTCACGGCCTCCTTCGGGGGACCCTTTTCTTCACAGGCCTTTAGGACACCGCTGGCTCTTTAGTTTTCCTCCCACCTACGGGGAGAAACTTCACAGCAATGTGGGCTGTTTGCTCAGCTCCCAGACTACTACTAGAAGTCCGTAAAGCCACCCACGGTCCTGTCCAGCACATTCCCCGCCTTCCCTAGCCTCTTCTTCCCTGCCCCTCCTCCCCTCTCCCTCCCCTCACTCACTTAAAGACATCCTGTAGCCTCAAGTGCCCTGTACACACCGATGGCCACCACCCTCCGCCTCTTGTATCCACACCCCCATTAACCCAGACTCGGTATCCAAATGCCCACTGCCCCAGATGGGACAGCCTTCGATGACTTCCCTAAAACACTGTAGCCACACGGGGTCACAGAGCCCTGGCTTCAAAGTTCCCACATCCAGACCCCACCGAGGCAACGCTCAGGGAGAGAGCTCCCCAGCAGCCTTGCAGCTGATCTCTGGCCCCCACGCACACCTCCCCTCCCAGGCTTCCTTGGGTCCCGTTCTGCAGCACAACACCACCTCCCGAACTTTCTCATAATCCAGTTAACCAAGAACAGACTTCTTCCGCGGGTCACACAAGGTCCGCATAAAGACACATACCCGACCGCCTGCTAAACCACGCGGTCCTCTGGCCTGAGGGAGACGCATCTTGCAAAACGGTACCAAGAGCCTGGCACTCCAGGAAAGAGTCTCATAAGCTGCATCCACCCCATGCCCACCAGGACACCAGCTCACTAGGAGAGAATGTGTGTGTCAGTGATGGTCCTCGTTCACCATTCTAAGCCGTGGAGCAGGCAGGGTGACTTTCACAAGAGCTGCTCACAGCGGGTCATCTGTTCACGGGTAGTTCAGAGCCCAGTGAGGGTCCGTGTGAAGGGGGCACCAACAGCTCCAAAGAGGTGTGATTAGAAGTGGGTCCTCACAGCAGCCTAGGCTACTTACTGCTCGCTGACTCGACCCTGCTGAAGACATTGATATGAAATCACTCTAGGAGCTTGCAAGACTATTCAGTAACATATTTAAGTTGGAACCGTGTGTGTGTGTGTGTGTGTGTGTGTGTGTGTGTGTGTGTGTGTTCGTGTGTGTGTGTGCACGCGCACACACACAAACACTTCCCGAACCCAAAGCACTAAAGTTCCCCTCTCTGCAAATCTTCTAAAATAGGAAATAGAATGTTTCCTTTCACTACAAGATTTTCCTCAGGAAAGCATGACTCAGATGACTCCATGCTGCCTTTGCTGAGAGATAACACGTAGGGGTTTCCTCCAATAGGGCTGAATCTCCTTGAAAGTGACCTGGAAGGTGGGTCTGTAGTGAGATTAAAAACTTCAAGATTATTCACCTTCAATTCCTTCCCCACAAGCCCCTCCCTATGGAGAAGTGATACATTAGTTGTTAAAAAAAAAAAAAAAATGTGCCCAATTCTTACTTGCTGAGAATTTCCCAAAATATCATCTATTCAACCAAAATGGCTCTCTTTTCTATGAGCAAAAATTAGAACAGTCCATCAGTAGAGCGAAATATTTTAAGTCAGATCTGTCAGGTCCTGTACTGAAATACTTTAAAAGTATTCATACACAAAATATTCTCACCTCGATCAGCTACTGATCTGTAACCTAAAGGGTTGGTCTGTTCTGATAAACACAATCACATTGGCCCTTCTGTCCCAGGTTAAAAACTGTTCAATTTGCCATCTGATATCAAAGAAAACAAACTAGGCTGTCTACTTTCACAGAAACTCTATTCATAGATGACTAGGCACCTTCAGACACTGTTAGTCCAACAAAATGTGCCGGAAAAGAACAGCGATGTGACCAGAGCACGTGAAGGCAACGGAAAGGGAGCTCTCTGGCTTGAGCAATGAAACAAGGCCATCAGGACAAGGGAGGAAAGGACATGGACAGACATCCCAAGTTCACTTAGAAAGTCAAAGCACTGAGATTTAAAGCGATTGATAATGAACCAACAGAATGGAGGTTGGATCCTCAGAGGCTAGCACATCCAATACCTTAGTCCAAGACAACTCCATCGACAGAACACCGTCAGGATGTCCAGCCACAGGACTCAAGATTCAGTACAGCCCCAGGAAGCCAGAGCGATCTTTTCAAAGACATGTCAGGCTGGGGGAGAGATGGATCAGTGGGTAAACTGCTTGCTGTGCAAACATAAGAACCTGGCTTCAGATCCCCAAGACTCCCATAGAGGTTCCAAGCGTGGCACCGCAAGACTGTAATCCCAGCGCCGGCACGCAGAGACAAGAGGGGTCTGGGAAAAGCTGATTAGCTAGTCTAGCTAAAGCAGGGAGCTCCAGGTTCAGGGACAGACCCTCTCTCCAACAATAAGGTGACAAGCAGCTAAGGAAGCTACCCAGTGTTGATTTCTGGACCTCTATACACATTTGTATACATGTGCATATATACCGGCCCACACACATGCACACAAACACATGCGCACCACATGTACAAGAAAAAGGAGGGGGGGCGAGATCTGATGGCGTTATTGTTAGCCTGCTTTCTGTCACAAGCAGAAAAACACCAATGTCTGTCCGTGACACCAGACCTGGCCTCTTTCTCCTTCACACCTCCATCTCCTTCTCCACCTACCACCACCCATCGCTCTTGCTCTGCATGTCTCCACCACACTCCTCTCTCCCACAATGCTCCTCAGCCACCACATCCACCAAGCTAAGGCGACTGGAAATCTTTGCCTAGAATGGGCTGGAGGGATGGCTCGGCGGTTAAACGTGCTCGCTTGTGAAGCCTGATGGCCCAGGTTTGATTCCCCAGTGCCCACGCAAAACCAGACATATAAAGTAGTACACGCAGCTAGAGGTGGCTGAGGCAGGAAGCCCTGGAGTGCCCATTCCTTCTCTTCTCTTTGTCATATATGGTAACTACATACACACATTGGGAAAAGAAAGCTAATCCTAGCATCCAGCTGGATCCCTGAACCTACAGTATCTAGAATTCAGAAATCCCTGTCCATCCTCCATAGCCACAAAATTCCCTTTGGCAGATTCAACCAACCACACATGGAAAACATAAGAAAAAAAAATTTTTTTTTCGTCTCTACTGAGTATATGTCGGCCAATGATTTTTGTCACTTAGAGGGGTTATAAATTAATCCTTAATAGTGAGTGTGTGACTTTATATGCAATACATTGCACAAAGCATTTTCCCTGTTACCTCTTTTAATTCTGACTAGAACACTCTTTCTTCAAATGAGAAAACTGTAAAGACAGGAACGGCAAAGTGGCTTATCAAAGCTTTTATACCCCCGGATGTCTAACAGGATTTCAGTCCAGTTCTGTTGTATCCCAAAGCCCATGAAGTCACTGGGGTCCCCAGCTTTCTCCCCCAAAGCAGCTAAGTGAACACATTGGGGGGATTGAGACAAACAGCAAATGGTCAGGTGTTGTTTAAGGATGTGAAATGCATGTGTACATGATTCTACCAAACAGAAGTGCCAATTAGATCCCACAGACAAAAACTTCCAAAGTGACACTCAAAAATAAAAATTGCTGGGCGTGGTGGTGCACGCCTTTAATCCCAGCACTAGGGAGGCAGAGGTAGGAGGATCACCGTGAGTTCAAGGCCACCCTGAGACTACATAGTGAATTCCAGGACAGCCTGGGCTAGAGTGAAACCCTACCTCAAAAAAACAAAAATTAAATAAAATTAAGCTAGGGGAAAGACATTTGTATTTATTTATATCTATACATGCATCTAATGTATATGTAGATACACACACATGTGACTAGACAAGTCAAAAGAAAAACTATTTCATTGTCAAGCTTCCTTCAAAAAAAACACAACAGACAAACTTTACTGCAATAAGTGGTAGGTAGTTAATGACCCAACTGCGAAAAGGGTAAGTTCATAAGACCTAAGATTTTGCTTAATCTGCGTACTGCAAACCAGAAAAGCAATGTGTTCCAGAACTGCAAATCCTAATGGAGTGACGAGGAAGGGAAAAGGGACCCCTGGAAGCTGCAAGTTCATTCCCACGCACACTAGGAAGGAAGGAACCAGAAGTTCAGACCCACGTGGTCTAGGGGAACCAGGGACTGGGTGGGGCAAAGGAACCAGCTCCTTCCCTCTGGACCTGGGACATATCAACAAACTTCCAAAGCACTGGTGATGGAGATGTGTCTGCTCTCGGCAGCTCCGGCTGGGAAAAAAGGAGTCAAGAAGGAAGGAGTCTGGAAACGCTCTACAGAACTCGCATCACTAGATCTCCACCTAGATAGCGCAAAGCCAGAACATGGCCAAATCCAGGGTAGAACTCCAGAGAGAACAGGAATGAGAGGAGGGAGGAAAGGAGAGAGAGAGAGAATAAAATAAAGCAGGATCACAAACGCTAACTATAGAGAGGCAGGAAAACAGGCACAGAGAGGTGAAGGTGGAGGGTGACAGCTGCACCCAATGACATGAGCCCAACAAGCAAGTCTGATGGTGGCAGCTGGACAGGAAGAGACCCGTCTCTGTGACGATGGATACAGAGTCAGCCACAGCAGAGTCTGGAGGTTTTATTTTTGTTTTGGTTTGGATTTTGTTGTTTGGGGGTTTTTTTTTGTTGTTTTTTGCTTTGTTTTTTGTTTTTTGTGTGTGTTGCTTTGTTTTGTTTTGTTTTTTGAGGCAGGGTCTCACTCTAGCCCAGGCTGGCCTGGAATTCACTCTGTAGTCTCGGGGAGGCCTTGAACTCACGGCGATCCTCCTACCTCTGCCTCCCGAGTGCTGGGATTAAAGGTGTGCGCCACCACGCCCGGCTCACAGCAGAGCTTGGCACAACATAAATTCCCCATAAATTTTGAAAACTGCCTTGGATACTTTTTCCAGAAATGATATCCAGTGTCACTTCCCATAAATTTTGAGAACTGCATTGGATACTTTTTCCAGAAATGATATCCAGTGTCACTTCCCATCAACAATGACACACACACACACACACACACACACACCAAAATCAGCTGTATGTGGTAAACCCATGCAATCCCAGCCTATAGGACACAACTGGCCAAAGGCCCTTCTTGTCCCCCAAGTACCAGTGAGGAACTGGAAGTTCGCGCCAGTCACAGCGGTCACAGTCCGCTCACACCCCCCACATACACACAATGCTTACCTTCAGGAATAAAATATGATAAATAAAACAGACAGTGGCTTGGGCACTCTGCAAGTCCCAAGGGATAGGTGGGTAAGGCCTCGCAGGGGAAATGCCTCAATTACCTCACCAACAGTTACCTGGCGACGTTGCCAGGTCGTTTATAAATCCTTGCGTATGCTCTCTGGCTGTTTTTCTGTTTTAGTGAGTGGCCAAGTCAAGCAGCATCAAACCAAGGGTCAGTACTCCAAACCTAAGCACTGAGCGCATGTGAAATACAAGAGTCCGATCAGGCGGAGGCAGGACCCGCCTGCAAAGCCTGCAAGTGTGTTTGCTAGTGCGCACTGCGACACTCCTTCTCCATCTGCAACCCGCCCAGGGGATCTGGTTCAAATGCCACTTCTGATGTAGCAGACCAGACCGAGCATCATTTGGACCAGGTGCCGCACGGGAATAGATGGCACTAAGAAGGGCCATCTTAATGTTATGCTCACTAGAAGTTGACTTACTGTTTGTTTGTTTGTTTGTTTGTTTGTTTGTTTATTTGTTTAAATGGGACTGGGGGCTGGAGGGATGGCTTAGCCAGTAAGGCATTTGCCTACAAAGCCAAAGGACCCAGGTTCGAGTTCCCATGACCCACACTGGCCAGATGCACAAGGGGGTGCACACGTCTGGAGTTCATTCGCAGTGGCTGGAGGCCCTGCTGAGCCCATTCTCTCTCTCTCCCTCTTTTTCCATCAAGTAAATAAAATAAAAAAAAAAAATTTAAATGGGACTGGGCCGGGCCTGGTGGTGCACGCCTTTAATCCCAGCACTCAGGAGGCAGAGGTAGGAGGGTCACTGGGAGTTCTAGGCCACCTTGAGACTACAATAGTGAATTCCAGGTCAGCCTGGACTAGAGTGAAACCCTACCTCAAAAAGAGAGAGAGAGAGAGAGACTAGGCTAGAGAGATGGCTTAGCAGTAAAGGCACTTGCCTGCAAAGCCTAAGGATGCAGGTTCAATTCCCCAGGGCCCACATAAGCCTGATGCACAAGGTAGTACATGCATCTAAGTTCATCTACAGTGGCTAGAGGTCCAGGCATGTACATTCTCTCTCTTTTCTCTCTCTCATTCATTCATTCATAGATAGACAGATAGATAGATAGATAGATAGATAGATAGATATGTATGTATGTACATATACACATATATGTGTGTGTGTATACATATACATAAACACACACATATATCTGCATCTTTCTAATAAATAAATTTACTTTTTTTACAAATAAAATGGGGCTGGAGAGATGGGTCAGTAGTTAGGAGTGCCTGCTATGCAAGCATGAGGGCCTGCAGCTACCAGAGTGAGATTTCCCATCCTCACTGTAAATAGCAGGACATAGCCACCAATGAATATAGTCCCGGTTCTTCGGGTGGAGGGCGGGGGCAGGGAACAGAGAATTGCCGGGATTTGCTGACCGAAGCCGCAGCAAACACGCCAGCAGCTCAAACACTCCCTTCTCGAGGAAGTGGCCTCGGCACACGTGAGCACTGGGTGTGCACATCTACACACATCACATCACACACTATACCACCCATAACGCTGCACGTGCACATGACAAAAAAAAAGAGAGAGAGAGAGAGAGAGAGAGAGTTGAAAAAGCATGGTTTGAAAAGACTGACCCAAAGAAGGCTCATCCTGGTTTTCATCAACTGCCGACCTAGACCCTTCCTGACCAGCTGAAGGCATTGCCTGATCCTCTGACAGGTTTGGCAACTAACAGAGATGTCTCTTCAGCAGAGATCGGTGTCCTTGCTGGTCAGAACCCACTTAGGACAGAGTTGATCCTTCAGACAACAGCTCGTGACCTGAAGCTATAGGGTAAAGGAGAGGAAGTAATAAAAACAGAGTAGCAATTTGTGGAGCACTTACATAAGATCACAGTCAGGGGCGGACTGGGATGCCAACCCAACCTGACTCGGGTGCCCACGCTACCAGCCACCCAGCTCTGCTGCCTGGCGCGAGGCTCTGTGGAGATGAAACGATGGCGGAGGGCTTCAAAGCACACACTGCTCGTAAATCCATGACCCTCCCTCCTGCCCTCTGCTTCCTGCACATCCCTAACAATGTAAGTACATCTCCCTGGGGAGGATGAAAGAGAGAGTTGAAACCGGGCGCTCAGAACAGCATCTACCACATCATACTTGTTCCAATTCATGTTTTTTCCAGTATCATGAAGAAGAAAACTTTACTGAGCTAGAGAGATGGCTCGGGGGTTAGTGAGCTCCTTGTACAAGCATGAGGGCGTGAAGGGGCCTTAGACCACCAGAGTTTGGATCTCCAAGCACACCCGGGACCCCAGTCCTGCAAAGGGGAGGGAAAAAACAGGAAACTGTCAAAAGTGCTGCAAACTCCAGAATCAGTAAAGAGACTCTGGCTCATAAAAAGACCGGGCAGAAATGGAAAAGCAATGGAGCCAGACACCCAAATGTTCCACTCTGGCCACCGTAGGTGAGCACACCCAGCCCCTGCCACAGGTGAGTGAGTACACACGGTGACACAAAATACCACAGACACAAAACACGCCACATTTCACACGAGCAAGGAGGAGGAAGGGAGGGAGGGAGGGGAAGGAGAAAAGAAAAAGGGGAGGGGAGGGGAGGGGAGGGGAGGGGAGGGGAGGGGAGGGGAGGGGAGGGGAGGGGAGGGGAGGGGAGGGGAGGGGAGGGGAGGGGAGGGGAGGGGAGGGGAGGGGAGGGGAGGGGAGGGGAGGGGAGGGGAGGGGAGGGGAGGGGAGAGGAGAGGAGAGGAGAGGAGAGGAGAGGAGAGGAGAGGAGAGGAGAGGAGAGGAGAGGAGAGGAGAGGAGAGGAGAGGAGAGGAGAGGAAAGAAAGGAAAGGAAACTATTGTCTAGGTCCAGCAAACCAAGTAAGATGGAAAGAGGGCACTACGAGTAGAAGAAAGTTTTCTGAACTGGTGAAAAGTGGTCCCATCGCCGCTAGAAGGACTCCCCTTTTCCAGTGACCACAGAGGCTGTAAGGAAAGGCACACACAGCAAGCTGGAATTAGGACGGCACGAAAGACCCGGGCTGTCCATGAACGCTGGCAGGAAGGGCCAACAGCACTCAGTAGCACCCTGTCATTGACCTGCAATGGACCAGGTCCCTTCGGCTAACATGGAAATCCAACAGCTCCTCCTGAGGCACACAGTGAGGCACTTTAAGACGTGACCTACGTCCACCAGCATTACAGGCAAAAGCACAGCCCCTAGACCGATGAAAGGAAGGAAAACTTCCTTGAATACCACCTGCTCCGCCTTTGAAGGGGAAAGATCCCTTTGCTTTCTCTGCTGGAGATGCAGAGCGACCAAGGCTAGAAAGGCCCCTGGTGGCTGGTCAGGAGGAGGTTGTCCAAACGGACTTGTCCAGCATCACACGGACTGACAGCCGCTGGTTCAGGTCTCGCTCCCTGTCGAACACACTACCGGGCGGTGGGAAACTGGAAGACTACTTGAGGCAGCTGCTTATTTGAAAATCAACATTTGAACCAAGCTTAGAGACAAGAAAAAAAAAAAAGAAGACGACGACCTCGGCTGGAGAGATGGCTTAGCGGTTAAGCACTTGCCTGTGAAGCCTAAGGACCCCGGTTCGAAGCTCAGTTCCTTAGGACCCACATAAGCCAGATGCACAACAGGACACATGCATCTGGAGTTCGTTTGCAGTGGCTAGGAGCCCTGCATGCCCATTCTCTCTCTCGCTCTCTCTCCCTCTCTCCCTCTTTCTCTCTCTGTCTGTCACTCTCAAATAAATAAAAATAAACAAAAAATTATTTTAAAAATCACTTGTTAAAAACAAAAAGACCTCATATATGTTGAGGCTCTAATATGAGAAAACTCAGAAAGAATGAAGACCTAACTGTTTCTAAGACAGAGCTGGCCCGTGGACTGTATTTATACTTATGGTACATCTTGTTAGAACAGATCTATGACAGTCAGTCCACGTTCATTAACATCAGGTAATGTGTGGGAGACACCCCTGCTGTCCATCAATATACTTTCCATCTCCCTTACTGACTACACACAACTTTTTTTTTTTTTTTTTTTTTTTTTTGTCTATTTGGGGTTTTTTTGTTTTTCAAGGTAGGGTCTTGCTGTAGCTCAGGCTGACCTGGAATTCACTACGTCATTTCAGGGTGGCCTCAAACTCATGGCAATCCTCCTACCTCTGCCTCCCAAGTGCTGGCATTAAAGGTGTGCGCCACCATGCCTGGTGACACCCAACATTTTTTTTTCCAAGACTACAATGTACCTAGTTAAGAAAAAACAAAAATCTGTTCTGGGCAGCATCCCTTGTGGCATGAGACGGCCATGTGACAGGACTTAGCAACTAAGATGGAGATTTGATAGAGTTTGGCTGTCACTGGTGATGATTTTCTACAGATCTCTTTTCTCCTGCCTAGCCCAGGAACGGAACCTGGGGCAGAGCAGCCATCATGCAGAGGCATCAAGTGTGAGAATCGACACCACATGCTCTGCCGTGTATACACCAGCTACAGACCAGGATGACAGAGGCCCCATTCAACCCTGGACACTCATCTTCAGATTCTTATACAAGAGAAAAAAAATGAAGCTTGCACTTGGTTAATGCGCAGGGTTTCTGTTACATGTAAAATTTGCAAAACCCTTTAAAACAGTTGCTCAGCTGGAATGGTGCCACGAACTAGGAATTAATCTGATTCACACATAACTTTCTGACACAAAGAGACAAACTAAGACATATGTAATGCTATGCGGTTCTCCTCCACCAACATATGACTTTAATCACTTACATCATGAGAATCCTGAAGGCCTGTGCATAAATGTGCTGAAGATTTTCAGCGTGGTCTAGGCTTGACCTTGGGAAGAAAATCCTGACAAGAAAGAATGATGTGAGTCTAACCATGTGGGGATCAGATGCTGTGCTGCTATGCCCCAGCTGGGTGACACAGGTCCAGGTGTTTAAATTCTCTGTGCCTCAGTTTCCTCAACTACAAAGCGAAACACAGTTCCTACCTCAGAGTAGTTATGCATATTAGATGAGTTGACAGTTGAACCAGTAACTATTAATATCATGGTAAACCTAGTGACAATGTAGACAAAAGTTCATAGTAAAAGCCAGATGAAGCATGGAGAGATGGCTTAGCGGTTAAGGCACTTGCCTGTAAAGCCTAAGGACACTGGTTCGATTCTCCAGGTCCCAAATAAGCCAGATGCACATGGTGGCACATGCATCTGGAGTTCATCTGCAATGGCCACAGGCCCTGGTATGCCCATTCTCACTCACTCTCTCTTGCTCTCTCTCTCTCCTTCTCTCTCTAATAAATAAACAAAAATAAAAGCTTTTAAAAAGTCATATAAATTAGTTCTTCAACATACAGTATTTTTTAATAAAAGATATTCTTTTCTTTTTTATGTAAATATTTTATTTATTTATTTGAGAAAGAGAGAATGGGCATGCCAGGGCCTCTAGCCACTGCAAACAAATGCCAGATGCATGTGCTACCTTGTGCATCTGGCTTACGTGAGTACTGGGGAATCAAACCTCGGTCCTTGGACTTTGCAGGCAAGCACCATAACCGCTAAGCCATCTCTCCAGCCCCAGCAAATTCTTTTCGAATGTGAGTGTGTATCTTTATGGGATACTGACATGAGCTTGAGCTGGAGACATGAGCGGGTTCCGACAGCACTTTCTACCACGCTCATAATCACCATTCTCATATTCATGCCATACCAACAGTGGCAATGTCTTCATGTAGAACCATTTATCATAGGGGTGTGGTTATAAAATGAGCAAAGACAAATAGGCCTATAAGGAAAGAAGTTCCCATAGGTCAATTGTTTATTAAAGAGTCAATACCTGGGGCTGGAGAGATGGCTTAGCAGTTAAGGCGTTTGCCTACAAAGCCAAAGGACACTGGTTCAATTCTCCAGGACCCACGTAAGCAGATACACAAGGGGGCGCATGCATCTGGAGTTTGTTTGCAGGGGCCAAAGGCTCTGATGTGCCCATTCTTTCTCTCTCTCATAAGTAAATAATTTTTTTTAAAGTCAATACTTATACATCAATATTTCAAGGAATATTCAGGTAGTAGTTCATGTGATCTGGAAGAAGGTGGCCTCTTGCTATCTATGAGTTAGGCAAGCATTTCCTCCTCCTTTTTGTTTTTTAGATTAGAACATAGAAAGTATTCAGGTCTTGCTATGAGGCTGTACTTAAGGGTCCAAAAGGGCACAAGCACTTGTGGGAGGCTGCCAAATGCCAGCCACAGGTATGCAACTTAGTAAGTGTCAAAGGTATTGAGCCACCTCTAACTACTCACTCGGGTCAATAGGAAACGTTTCCTAGATGAAAGCAATCTCAACTGGGTCATAACATCAAGGTAACTGGACGCTCCAAAACATCTTAATCTGCTCTTCCTTTTAAAATGCTCAGCAAATATAATGAGATATGAACTGACACCTTGGCCCAATCCCCAAAAGAGGCCAATAATAATAATAATAATAACAACAACAACAACAACAGAAATCTTGAGGGTGTGAAGAACTTGCTCCCTCATCCTCACACATGCCTCTGGTTGTACATTAGTCAACAGACTGTACCAAGGTCAGAAAAGCCAGTGATAAGCTGTGAACCATTCCTGATGCTGGAGCAGTACTGACCAACAGTAAGAGGACACAGGCCACAGGGGTGAGCTGCATACCACCACAAGAGCTTAGAGGCCATCATCAAGAAGGTAAAAGTAGGGACTGGAGAGGTGGCTTAGCGGTTAAGCGCTTGCCTGTGAAGCCTAAGGACCCCGGTTCGAGGCTCGGTTCCCCAGGTCCCACGTTAGCCAGATGCACAAGGGGGCGCACGCGTCTGGAGTTCGTTTGCAGAGGCTGGAAGCCCTGGCGCGCCCATTCTCTCTCTCCCTCTATCTGTCCTTCTCTCTGTGTCTGTCACTCTCAAATAAATAAATAAAAATTTAAAAAAAAAAAAGAAGGTAAAAGTAGGGACTGGAGAGGTGGCTCAGCAGTTAAGGTGCTTGTTTGCAAAGCCTAAGGACCCAGGTTCAGTTCCCCAGTATCCACGTAAGCCAGATGCCCAAGATGGAGTATGCCTCTGGAGTTTGTTTGCAGTGGCTAGAGGTCCTGGCATGCCTATTCTGTCTCTCACACTGCCTCTTTATCTCTCTCTCTCTCTCTCAAACAAATAAATAAATATTTTTAGAGCTGGAGAGATGGCTTAGCGGTTAAGCACTTGTCGGCGAAGCCTAAGGACCCCATGCTGAACTCTCCAGGTCCCAGGTAAGCCGGACGCACAAGGTGATGCAGGCACACAAGGTCGCACATGCACACAAGGTGGCACACACAGCTGGAGTTCAGTGGCATGGCTGGAGGGCCTGAAATGCCAATTCTCTCTCTTTCTCTTTAGCATAAAAAAAGGCCAGTCTTCTTGGCTTGCCTCAAATATGTACATAATACATATATATTTATATATATATACGAAAAATTAATATTTTATTCATTATTACTCCATATCTTCAAATGCCACTGGTATTTCACGCTTGGCACCCATGGCAATTCTGACTACCATGTGCAAGATTCAAGATCCAACGTGGCTACCACCTCCAGTACGGGACAGGAAAGCGCTACAGGTCAACAGGTACTGAACACGCCTCTGAGATGGACGTAAGGGGAAGGTGATCACCAGCTCAGTCTCGGGTCAAACAAGGGTGTGAAGGGCTGGGAAGACGGCTCAGCAGTTAAAGTCACTGCTTGCAAAGTCTGCCAGCCCCGGGTTCAACTCCCCAGCCATCCAAGTAAACCACATGCAAAAAGTGGCTCAGGTTTCTAGTGTTCATGTGCAGTGGCCAGAGACTCTGATGTGCCCCATACACATACACACGCATGCACGCACGCACATGCGCACGCACGCAAAATTTACAAGGGAATGAGCTTTCACTAGCTTTGCTGCACACTAGGCCTATCTACGCAATGGGATTTGCTGTTCACGCAGGCTGAGTTCCCAACACCCACACATTTGTTATTCTCATCTTCCCTTGACATGAGTCCAGGAAATTGTGGCCACTGGACAAACCCCCTTCTCAAGGAAGTGTATTCCTTCCTTCCCACACAAAGGTCAGAGATTCGGAGGTATCCCCTGAACACTTCCACACACCTGGAACATCCCCTGGCAGCCGACTAAGAAAGGTGTGTAACAGGGCTCCTTTAATCCCAGCACACTGGAGGCAGAGGTAGGAGGATAGCTAGAGTGAGAGACCTTACCTGGATAAGGGGGTGGGGGGGCACAGAAAGGTATGGAGTGAGAACTGAAATGATGGACTTCCACTGAGCCACAGGCATGCATGGGACCGTTTGAACGATGACCTGGGCTTACCATCACTGTCCACCTCTCAGCTCTACTGGAATGACCAGGGGCACCAACAGAGGCTGGGCTTAGTTTAGCAAACGGTGAGGCTCTACATTCTAGTTACTATTGCTGGGAATGGGGCGCCACTCCTCACCTTAAAGAGCTGACTTAGAAAAGGGGAGGGGGACCAATAACTTGAGACAGAGATGTTGAAGTGGGGAGGGGGCGGCCCTGAGGATCCACAGGTTGTTCTCGGCGGACTGTGTTCTTTGGAAAGAGTACAGAAAGCTAGGCTGCCTCTAGCAACTGACCCTGGCCGTCTTAGAAGCGCTGCAAAGTAAGGGAGACAGCTAATCTTCACAAGCACCCACCCGCTCGCCCCACTACGTTTCCTGCTCCCCAACACTGCACAGTTCAGGACATGGGTTCCAAAGCACGCTGCTCCCTCCCGGGACTTAAATGTAGCCTTGAAAAAGCGCTGCGCCCCGGTAGGCACGAGTCCGGGCGATGGGATTCCCACGAGCCACGGGGCTGGCTCCGGCGCCGGCCACCACCTCGTCCGCTTCCAACCCAAACAGACAGGCTCTGCGGGCCGCCAGCGTCTCCCCGTACCTGCCCGACCGCCCCGTCACGCCCGCCGACCGCTCCGGGCACGATGCATTTACGAGGTCCAACGGAGAGACTCACCCACACAAAGACGCCTAGTGCCACAGGCAACCAGGTCGCGGGCACGGTCCCCCGGGCACGGAGGGTACCCCGGCGTCAAGTCCTGAAGTCTGGCAACGCCCCCCCCCAAACCCGTCCATCCTCCACCGTAAGGTCTCCCCGAGTGTCTGACTACAAACAGGTGGCCCCCTTCATCCAGTCCCAAGCAGCATCCCCTTAAAGGAACAGTTCAGAGCCTAGGAGAGGGGCGCACGGGACCACTCGGCAGAAGTTTGCTGGGTCGCCCCTCTGCGCACCGGTGGCCGAGCACGCACGCCTGCCCCAGCTTCGGAGCCGCTCCATCCCCGGGGCTGGAGGACGCAGGGGTCCCCCCGTCCAAGGGCCACTCACCTCTAGTCCAGTCCACCACTTGCTTGGGGCTCCATTTGGTCACAGGTTCCATGGTAGGTGGCCTCGCTCCCCGCTGAGCCGGGGAGTCGGCGGTAAAGTGCTGCCGCCTGCGCCCGCCGCTGGTCCCCCTGCGCGCCCGAGCGCCCGGTCACGGCTGCATGGCCGCGGTCAGCGGGTCATCGCGGGGGAGGCGGACAGCGGCACCCGGGACGGCTGGACGGCTGCGGGGCACCTCTTCCTTCCCCAGGCGCACAGCCGCTGCTCGGACGGGACAAAACCGCGGCGACCCCACACCCCCGGAGCTCAGCCGCGCACGGGACTCTCCAGGCCCAAGCGCCCGTTCCTCGGCTCGCTCCCTGCTCCTCTTCCACCTCCTCCTCTTCCTCGCGGCTGCGGTGCTGTCCCCGGGACCCCGCTCCCCGTGCGCCGGCGCTCCCGGAGCCTTCCCGCCTCGGGTCCCACGTCCTGCGCCACCGTCTCGGGCCGGCCTGGCGGGGAGAAGCGCGGAGCGCGCGCGCTCGGGCTGCAAACTTGCTGCTCCGGTCGCCGCGGCCCGAATAAGAGCGGGGGCGGGGCCGAGCCCGGGAGCGACTCCAGGCGGGGGGCGTGGCCTGCGCGGAGGGGCGTGGTCTGAGCGGAGGGGCGTGGCCTGCGCTGCAGCGGGCTCGGGTTTCAAGTGACTTTCCCTCTGGGCCGGCGTCCCGGGCCCTACTTTCCTTTTCATGGGGCGGAGCGGGCATCCTGGAGAGCCGGTTGGCAAGAGAGAGTCCCCCGTCCTATCGGGAGCAGAACAGTCTGCCCGCCCCCCACCTCCCGCCCTGTGAGCAACCATACAGTGAAAATTTCCTCTAAAAAAGACCTGCAGGGTTTACCTGTTTTAAAAGCTTTTGTGTCACCAAAATCTTGCAGGTCCTGGGTAAGTCAGCTCTCTTAATGCTACTGCGATGTTCAGGCTCCTCCACTTAATCATAATAGAATGGCAGTTCTTCCAGTTTTTTTTATTTTCCTTTGCCATATTGTAATATTCATATTTGCAAAGTGAACTAATGCTCGTTTGGATTAGTCATTAACCCTGAGGGAAAATGTGGAAGTCAGCCAAAAAATGGAAAAAAATAAATCATGTGCATTTCATACACTGACAAGGGAAGGGAGGCTCTCACAGTGCCCAGAGCCTTGAACCCAGGAAAAGCCTACTATCCAGGGTTGATGTCTCTTTCCAGCCCTCCTATACTGCCTCCCACACAGCCATGGAAGCTCTTTTGCCCTTAGTCTTATTTTTGTTCTTTTTTTTCTCAGTACGGGTGGGGGGGGGGGGTTTGAACATAAGACCTGAGCTTGCAAGACGAGTGCTCTACCACTGGGCTATATCTATCTAAGCCCATGAGACTTACTTTACAGTTGTAATTATTAATTTCGTCTTCCCCCTTGGCGGCCATTAACCCTATCCATGGCAGAAGCTGCTTGGCATTATATGACAGATCTATCTCTCCTCGCCCACTTCCTACCAACCAGCTCCTGGCATCTAACACAAGGCAGTGATTGGTGGTGCTTATTCATTCAGTCAATGTCGGTGAGTTCTTCCTCTGAGCCAGCCAGAGTTTTCATTCGATAACCGTCGTGTTAGGATAGGTACCGTTTGGGTATATGTGAGGACCAAGGTTAGAACCGAAATGTCCATGGGATAGGATAATCAAACAGAAGAGATTATTCTAGACAGCAAACCGTCAGACCCTGTCACGCAATTACAACGTAGGACATACAGCAGCAAACATGTGGCGCTATCAGAGATAGTGATGTTTGCTTTTGACGAAAAGTAATGACCAACCCAGAAACTTGGCAAAGACAATGAGGAAATCCCCTCTTGAAGTGAAGTTATTCTCTTTGTGGAAAATGACCGTTGAAGCATGTATTATTAACCGCCTTGATGGGGAGAAGCGTGGAGAAGGACTTTGGCATTTGTTGATTGGCAACTGCAACCAATGTTGGTTTCAGCAGTCACTACACGTCCCGTCATCTGTGATTATGATTAGGGTGGCACATCATTTATCTCGAAAACGTTGCTGCAGACAAAGGGGGTAAGCCAATTATGACACTTGGGTAGCATAAGCCAGGCCGTATAATCCCTGCAACAATGAAGTCAAGTCAATGTTAATGATTTGGCTATAGAATTTTACTTGCTTTTTTTCCCACCATGTTTTCAAATTTCTGTGCCTTCCTCTTTTGTTCTCTCTCGGCTTTTTTGGGGGTTGGGCGCAGTGTTAAAAGCTAATATTAAGGAGTCAAACAAGAGTTTGTAGAATTTCATCACACCAAATCAATGCACATAATACAGAATGACAAAAGAGGAGGGCCATGCTAAAATCTCCAACCTGGATGACCAATTAACCATCTAAATGAATTAGCGTTTCCTTCGCCCTTCAAGTCCTGAAGGCTAATTACTATTTAAATAAGACCTTCTGCCTTAATTACAGCTCTCAGCCTGTGAAAGTTTCAGGGAAGGGCTTCCTGTCTGAAAAGCAAACTTTATTTCGAGAATCACTGCCGGCATAAAATACAAATAGGATTTGAGATACATAGTGCTGGAGCTTGATGTGACAAACACACACACACAAAAAAAATGCACATTCGTAAATTGGTCGTCTTTTCTTCTCTGGCAGCTAGCGTCTGTAGTTACAATGTTGTCTACTGCGTGCACACATCATCAAGACACATCTGTAGGAGCAACACTCTGCCTCCTTCCCACCCTGATATTTAACTACATCTCCTCCCACACACCAAGGAGCGGGACAAGAACTGATACTGGAACCTATTCTGCTAGTTTCTATCTTGCTTTTCTCTTTGAGTCCCCTTGCACGTTTAAGTCAATTGTTCAGTCCATAAAAATACAGTGAGGTGGGGCGGGGGGGCTGGAAAGATGACTCAGAGGTTAAGGCGCTTGCCTTCAAAGTCTGAGGACCTGGGTTCCTCACCCACTTGAAGCCAGATGCACAAAGTGGCACATGCCTCTAGAGCTCATTTGAAATGGCCACAGGCCCTGGTGAGCCCAGTCCCTCCTCACCCTCTCTGCAAATAAATTTAAAAAGATGTTTTGGGGTTTTTGTTTGTTTGTTGTTGTTGTTGTTTTTTATGTAGTGAGGACTTATGCTAACTATGATGAGGAGGATTCGGAAACCTGCAGCTAGGGACTTCTGTAAATCAAGGGCATCCTGTGACTTTCTGTAATCTTCAATAAGAAGAAAGGACCCTGGGAAACCTAAACCAGGCAGTTTTGAGAAGTAGGGATGGAATGGTTTGGGATGATCGTTATTAGTATATCTATTGAGTAGACACAGTAGACCTGGAAAGCCTAGACTCCCTTCCTCAGTTCAAAACAACACTTTCCAGAATAAAAGAAAAGTAATGAGAAGAAAGCCCTAAATATTCGATTCAACTTTTTCACATAATCTAGGGGCCTTCTCTTGGTGATTTTTTTTTATTATTTTCAGAATATTTAGAATTACTTAATTTTTTTCACATAAGAACTGTGTCATGTTATTTATGTCTTTTCATTTTGAGAGATACCAAAAGATTCTGTGAATGGCACCCTGGGAAACGTCCTGTGGTTAGAGCCAAGCGTTCTTATCTATGGCATTACGTCACTGCAAAGCCATCAGTTAATTTAATTACCCAGACTGCCCCATGAGCTTGCCTTCCACTCAGTTCTACTCTGGATTCTTCACACTGTAGTAATGAAGTTATCTCCCTGAATACACAAGTTTCCCATCAGATAACCAAGGTAGTGAGGTTCTCAAACATTTTGTTTTTGTTGAATAAACGTGGCCTTACTTATTTGAATTCTTTTGATCATCAGAAATCTTAATGAAGTCATTCTCCAGAAATTAGGAAAGCCCATACTGCTAATTGACTTTCTTTTACTGGTTCTTATCGGTAAACCAAAGACCCATGTCAGCTGCATAAAGCTTCAATTGCCTTATCTGCTTTATTATTTTTTACTATTTTATGTTTATTTATTTTTGCTATTCTCCTAGATGCTAAGCAAATGCTTTGCCACTGAGCCATATCCCCAGCCCTGCTTTGTACTTTTTTATTGTGTTTTGTATTGTTTTGAGGTAGGGTCTCACTCTAGCTCAGGCTGACCTGGAATTCACTGTGGAGTCTCAGGCTGGCTTCGATACTCCTACCTCTGCCTCCCATGTTTTTACTTTTTAAATTTTGAGATAAGGTCTTATGAAGTTGCCCAGCCTGGCCTTGAACTCAACTTGTAGCCCAGCCAAATCTTGCAGTTATGATCCTCCTGTCTCGGGCTCCGGAGTAAGAGGGATTGATTACCTGCATGCACCAGTAGAACCTACTTCTATTTATTTAGTTCTCAATGCTAAGGATTGAACCCAGGGCCTGGCCCACACCAGACAAATGCTCTGCTACTAAACTGTATCCCCTGGCCTCTACTTTTTTCCTGACTCACACATGCAAAAGTATATTCCACTTTTCTAGTAAAGAAACACTGGCACTGGTTAGACCTATTCTCAAGGATTGTTAGCTGTTGGTTGGAAGAGTTGTTATATGGAGTAATGCCCGTGTAAAGTTGGGCTTTCTCACCCTCAGTGCTGGATCAGCCAGCCATAGAACACATGCATACACAAAGAGAACAATCAGCCCTGTGTCCCCCCACCCTGCCCCCGCGGATTGATGTGCTTTATTGTTGCAGCTATCAAGTTGCAGAGTATCTAAAAAGAACAGAATGCCTTTCCCACCGGTTGTTCATGCAGTCTCCAAGTCCACATTCAGCATGAGAAAAAAACACCAATTTGAATGTCATAAACACACTAAGATGATTTTAAATAAAATTGGTGGACTTTTTCTTTTACTTTTTAAATTTTTATTTCTATTTATTTATTTGTTTAGAGAGAGAGAGAGAGAATGGGCCTCCAACCACTGCAAATGAACTCCAGACGCACATGCCACCATGCAAATCTAGCTTACATGGATTCTGGGGAATAGAACCTAGGTCCTTAGGCTTCATAGGCAAATGCCTTAACCGCTAAGCCATCTCTCTAGCCCTGAGATGATTTTTTTTTTTAAATCCTTGACAGTGTTAACAGGAAAGGCATAAAAATAACTATTTGTATACTATTTTATATTTTTATTATTTGAGTTTGGAATAACAGCTATGTTATTATGCCATTTCAAATCAAATAGTAATAACATATGTTTAAAATCTATAATGAAGCAGCTTTAATGAAATAAGCTTAGTTTAAAAATTGTTTATGGGCTAGAGAGATGGCTTAAAGGTTAAGGCACTTGCCTTGGAAGCCCAAGAACCCAGGTTTGATTCTCCAGGTCCCATGTAAGCCAGATGCACATGGTGGCACAAATATCTGGAGTTTGTTTGCAATGGTTAGAGGCCCTGGTGCACCCATTCTCTTTCCCCTTCTCTTTCTCTCCCTCTCTATCTAATAAATAAATAAAAACTTTTTAAAAAGTTGTTTATTCTTCCATTACTTAGCTAAAATTTCATAGTAGGAAGTTTTCTTCTAGATTCAACCTACTGAGTATTTAAATTCTGCAGCCACTTCTGATCAACACATGTAGATTCCACTCGAGGCACACTGAGATTTCCACCTAGGACCTCAGACATATGTGCCTGTAGGCAGACCTATCCCTCAGCTTCCCAAATTAACCCCTTGCATTTGGAAATATTTATAATCGTTTTGGGCAGGGGAGAGGTAGAAAGCAAAAGCACATGTCAGAAAGGCAGGAAGTGATTCAGTCGGCTTTAAATGAGAAAAGATGAAAATTAATATCAGTGTTTTCCTGCAAGAGTCAAATGATTCCACGGGATTCTGAGAGGATCCCCAAGGGTGTCATTGGACAGGAGAGTGCACACTTGCTGCCAAGAAGTCAGCAATATGGTGGTTAAAATCCATAACCAGCTCGCAGAATAAATGGTAGTTCTGCTCATATCCCATTACCAAGATATGACACGTCAAATCATTTCATCTCTTGAAGTCAGAACCAGACCATCAATGGAGTCTTGTCCTAGCTCCAGCTCCACATCATAAATCTAAGTTTCAACACTGCTTACCACTATTTAAAAATAAATATATCGCTTCTTGGCCTTTTGGCTAAGATCAAGTGTAAAAATCAACATAAATACATCTAAGGTTTGCCTCCTTCTATGCAAAAGAAACCCTGTGTATGTGTATTACATTCAGCAGACATTGCACACTTTATTTTCTTTCGTCCTGCACATAAAAATTATGTCACTCTGAGAGACCATCCATTCCCTTCAGTCAAGTTGTCACTTCATAACTCAAATTGTCTCAAATATCCAAGACACTGAACTCCCCACAACAGCGATTGAAACTCCTCTTCTCTTTAGCATGTGACACCATCAATGGACTCTTCTATTGAAGGCAGGATCTACTAGAAAGGTTGTGACCTCCACATGACAGGATCCAAAATTTCTCTGATTATCTTTACTTTTGTTGTCATTTCTACTTATATCATTTGAATCTGCAGTTATTTGTTGTAAAAAAAAAAAATGGGACTAATTCAAGAAGTGATGTTATCTTCAATTACTAATTAATCCACCAGGAAGCTTAAAAGCATTCCCTTCTGGGAAAAGAGAGCCTTGTGTCGTTGAGAAGAACCCATTATTTTCAAAGGTCCAGAGGCTAAGTTCTCATCAATCTCCAGTCCAGCTGCCATACTTTCAAAGACTCCCTAATGCCTTCCATGGACGGCTGCCCAAGGGGAAAACCAGTCGTGGAGACAGGCTGAGCCTGACAAACTCCAAGCTTACCATGCCATTCGCTAGGGCAGAAATCCTGTCACCGTCAACACATGTGGGTCACCAAAGCTGAGTGTCTCATCTGTCCCAGTCAAATGGGCACATATGACAGCCAGGTAGCCCAAGAATTACTCATTTACCCACATTTTTATATCTTATTTCTATCCTGTGAAGAACCATGCATCATAACCTGTCAGATTTCTGAGATAAAGTGCAGCAGACCACAATTTTACATTTTTGGTCCATTTGGCAGTGTTCATGAGGAGGCAATCACCTTAAGTGGGTTTGTGTATAACCCTGTCCTACAAATAGAAACATCCCTCCCAAGATAGGGGGGAGGGGAGAGAGACTTGGAAAGACTCAGGAAGCTAAGGCAGCTGGCAAGGTTCAGGAAGCTCATGAAACTTAACAACAGAAGCTCAGAGTGTTACAAGATTCACAAGCCCCAAGCTCACCCTCCCCCTCCGCCCACCCCAGCCCAGGTTATAGAAGCAGTAACAGTGGCTGGGAAGAGGAGATTCCCTGGTGCAGGTCAGCAGGTGGCCTCCTGTAGCAGTCCCAACTCACTCATGGGTTCACTAAGCCACACTTCAGTGGAATCATCAGTACTTTGGTCAGTTAACTCTATCCTATCTGGGGTGAGTATTAGTTTATTCTTGTCTCTCCAGGGAAACGCCAAAACCTCCATGGGGTTCCACGGACAACAAGGTATACCACCAAAATCCACTTGCTGGGGAACCACAGTGTTTTGTTTTTATTATTATTAATTTGACAAGTAAAAATTTACGAGAATCAACATGTTTACATTGTGGAATAAGCCAAGTCAAAGTATGAGGGAATTTTTACCCCTAGATCATGTAATTCCAGAAAATAAGTCACATTTTATATAAATGTGACTTAATAATGCATCTGGAGTTCATTTGCAATGGCATGCCCATTCCTTCCCCACTTCCTCTCTCTGTCTCTCTCTCTTACCGCTCTCTGCTCACAAATAAATGAATGATTTAAAAAATTCATAAAAGGGCTGGAGAGATGGCTTAGCAGTTAAGTGCTTGCCTGTGAAGCCTAAAGACCCTGGTTTGAGGCTCGATCCCCCAGGACCCATGTTAGCCAGATGCACAAGGTAGTGCATGCATCTGGAGTTTGTTTGCAGTGGCTGGAGGCCCTGGCACGCCCATTCTCTTTCTCCCTCTCTCTCTCTCTCTCTCCCTCTCTCTCTTTCTCTCCCCCCCCATCTCTCTATCACTCTCAAATAAATAAGTAAAAATAAACAAAATATTTAAAAAATTCATAAAAGACAACAGTATCAGATAAATCTTTCTGATTAATATTTTATCAGTAGTAAACTAAAGCAAAGAGGCTAAATGGTAAAAATACTTATTGTAAAAATGGAATAACCTGCCAGGCCTGGTGGTGCATGTTTTTAATCCCAGCACTCAGGAGGCAGAGGTAGGAGGATCGCTGTGAGTTCAAGGCCACCCTGAGACTCCATAGTGAATTCCAGGTCAGCCTGAGTTAGAGTGAGACCCTGCTTCCAAAAAGAAAAGAAAAAAAAAATATATATATATATATATATAAGTTATATATATATATAACTTCTCCAATGTATGATAACTTTGTTACAGTATCTAAAATCTATCCAGTGACAAGGGTTTGCAAAGGCCCACGTGAAGATAAAATTCTCTAATTTCAGTTTACTGTATTAGCCCATTACCAAGGATGAAAACAGAAAGTGCTGTGGAAAGACAAAAACCACAACAATGACCAAACACACACACACACACACACACACACACACACACACACACACACACACACGATCCCATGACACCTCAGACCCACAAAGACTGTGGGAAAACTGACTAAAAGACCCCTCGACACAATAACTCTATTGACGTCGGCTAATGCGGGGAGAACTCAGCTTGATGAGCGCCGAGCTGTGAGTCTCGGAGGGGTCAGGATACCCGCACGCTGCGCCTCCTGGGCTCCCGAAGCTGTTCCTTCCTGTGTCGCCGCAGCAGGCTGAACAGTGTGCCCCTTTTGTCTCAGCAGCCTCTGATGGGCATCTATCTAAAGACCCATCTAATGAATTTAATTATCTCCCACCATGTTTGACTGAATCCTCGGCTAAATGATTCTTTATTCAAGTAACATAATTTCCTCTGTGTCTGACGTTGTGTCTTCCCCCCCACCCTTATTTTCACTCACCAAAGAAACAGTAAATAGCCGGTGTGTTTTATCACTCAGGTTTAAAGCAACTTTTAAAAGCCTGTGCTTACCCACCCAAAAAAAAAAAAAAAAAAACTGGATGCTACGAGCAGCTCCTACCATTCAAAGGGTGTCAATGAAATTATGTTTTGAAAAATCAGATCATTTCTAAATTAAATTTTTTTTTTTTTTTTTTTTTGGTTTTTCAAGGTAGGGTCTCACTTTGGCTCAGGCTGACCTGGAATTCACTATGTAGTCCCAGGGTGGCCTCGAACTCACGGCGATCCTCCTACCTCTGCCTCCCAAGTGCTGGGATTAAAGGCGTGCGCCACCACGCCCGGCTTAAATTAAATATTTTTTTTAAATGTGGCTTTGTAAACAAGGCCCTCACCTTAGTCTCACACTAAGCGGCTGGAGGAATGCCCATGTGGTTTCTGGGCTGGATGGCGTCTCAGAGATGCGAGCTGTGGAAGTTCAGGGAAATCCGAACTGGTAAACCCTTTTGAAGGAAAAAAAAAAAAAGGTAATGCCATGTCTTGTATGGTTTGGTTGAATAAAACCAGATTGGCTGACATGTTTTTAAGGAAACTACTAAAAAATGAAATGTAAAATACATAATATAAATAAAAATAATGCAATACTATGGCTGGAGAGATGGCTTAGTGGTTAAGTGCTCGCCTGTGAAGCCTAAGGACCCCGGTTCGAGGCTCGGTTCCCCAGGTCCCACGTTAGCCAGATGCACAAGGGGGCGCATGTGTCTGGAGTTCGTTTGCAGAGGCTGGAAGCCCTGGCGCGCCCATTCTCTCTCTCTCCCTCTACCTGTCTTTCTCTCTGTGTCTGTCGCTCTCAAATAAATAAATAAAAAATAAAAAAAATTTAAAAAGTAATGCAATACTACTTGTGGGTACCACTTTTGAAATGACCTAAGTTCTTTATGAATTATTGCCATCTAGGGCAGTTAAGAGTTCAGAGCTGTTTGACCATCTCAAGTTTGGAAAAGATGGCAGCAGGGAAGAGGTGTGTAGTTGGTGTGATGGGATTTCTGTAATAACAACCACATTTCGGCCTTGGTTAGCAATTTTGAAAATCATGTGCTAGGTACAGATGGTACTCAAATAATCGTATTATTGGTAGGAAAAAAATTCATTTTAAAGAGAAAATGGGGGCTGGAAAGATTGCTTAGTGGTTAAGATGCTTACCTGCAAAGCTTAAGGACCTGGGTTCGATGACACAGGACCAACGTAAAGCCAGATGCACAAAGTGGTACATGCATCTGAAGTTCGTTTTCAGCAGCTAGAGGCCTTGGCACACCCATTCTCTCCCTGTCTCTCTCTCTCTCCCTCGCTCTTTCTCTCTCTCTCTTTGCTGACTGCTTGCAAATAAATAAGTAATTTAAAGAAATTTTAAAAAGAGAAAAAGAAAAGAACATGATGTGTAGCCTCATAAGCCCCCTTGCCTCACAAACGCTGCCATTCTCTGGTGTCTGAAGTCAACACCTTGCATAGATTTTGCTCGCACATTACACATGAGCGAAGACAGTCGGTAAGCAGATAGATGATAGGTGACGGAGATAGAAGATAGAGATAAATGGCAGAAGATGGTAGATTAGATCGATAGATGATAGAAGATAGATAATAGGGGCCGAGGAGATGGCTCAGCGGTTAAAGGCACTTGTTTACAAAGCTTACCAGCCTGGGTTCGAGTCTCCAGTAGCCACATAGGACCAGGCTCACAAAGCGGTGCATGCTTCTGGAGTTCATTTGCAGCGTCAAGAGGCCCTGGAATCATGCCCATGTCAGATTCTCCCTCCTCTCTCTCTCTCTTTGTGTTTCTGTCTTTCTCAAATAAAACAGTAAAAATGGGGCCAGAGGATGGCTTAGCCATTAAGGCATTTGATTGCAAAGCCAAAGGACCTTGGTTCGATTCCCCAGGACCCACATTAGCCAGATGCACAAGGGAGAGCATATGTCTGGAGTCTGCAGTGGCTGGAGGCCCTAGCACACCCATTCTTTCTCTCTCTCTCCTCTCTCTCTCTCTCTCTCTCTCTCTCTCTCTCTCTCTCTCTCTCCCCCTCTTTTTCTCTGTCAAATAAATAAATAAAAATAAAATATTTTTTTAAATACAGTAAAAATGTTTTTTAAAAGAAGGTATGTGAAAGATGTTCATGTATACATGCCCTCTCTCTCTCCATATATATGGTATTAATTCTTCACATGAAGCAAGTGACTTTTATTAAAACTTTAAGATGAAGAGGGAACGCCTGATTTTGATCCACATAATGGTTGTTTTCTCAGAATTCTCACCATGGGGTGAGTGAACCGAGGTCTTCTCATACGAACTCTCCTCAGTCATTGATTGAGCTGTCTGTCCTTCCAGGGGAACGTTTGTTCCTGGCACGAAGCAGTCTTCTTCAACACAGAAAGCCGTCTCACACGGGAGGATGTTGCTCAGAAATGGACAGGCTGAGGGGGCGGGGCGCAGTTTGCTTCAGCTCATAATTATATATGCCATATTATAGAGCGCATTACCAACAGGCACATTAGTGTGGGGCCCCTACGGTTCTTCTTCTGGCTCTGACACTCGCTGCAGGGAAAGGACCCATCTAGACGACGAAGATGCCAGCTTCACCTGAAACACACAACCGTTCTCAACTTTCCCAAATAGCTGGAACCCCTCTAATTGTGTCCCATAATAAAGATGGGCTAAAATCCTAACTCTCCAGTGCCTCAAACTGTGACTTTTCTGGAAACAGTGTCCTTACAAATATAATCACGTGGAAATGAGAGATCAGAGTGAGCCCTAATCCAATGTGACTAGTGTCCTAATTAAAAAAGAAAAAGAAATTTGAGGCTGGTGAGATAGCTCAACAGTGCACTTCCTACATAAGCATGAGAGCCCGAGACTGCCAGAGTTTGAATCTCCAGATCACGTAGAAAGAGCCAGTAACTCCACTCCCACAGGGGAGCAGAGACCTGAGAATTGGCAGAACTCCACAAGCTCCCGAATCTGTAGAGGGCTCCAAACAAGGCCTCTAGAGCAGAAGTGTGTTGGAAGGAGACATCCAGTGTTCCATTCCAGCCACACACACATGCACACACACGTGCACACACACACACCTTCACTCACACAGGAATCACTTCCTTCATTTTACATGGTTTATCATCCAAGCCTTGTCTTGTCTATTTTTCACCTTATACAGCTGTTAATTTAAAATTTCCAGTCTTTGCCCATCCATTCCTTTTCCTCACAATGGATCTATGGCCCACAGTCTGGGTATCATTACATATTCATTTTTTTAAAAGGATGGACATATTCCCTTTTCCTCCACATTTCATAATGACAGATTCAGAAATTTGATTGAACTGGGACACAAGTATGACCTTGAAAAGTCTGGAAGTGACCTGGGATCTCATTAGGAAAAACATCTTGTTTTAACCCTTTTATATGTTAGCAGTTACCAGAACTCAGGGTTTGAGTGAGGGATGGACGGATGGACAGATGGATCAGAGTTTGCAATAGGGTGGTGTTCTGATTCTAGCATCTTGCTTTCATCTACCGAATGAAATAATTTTATAGAATGATGCTTCCTCTCATGGGCTGTTTAGTTAGGAAAGACAGGATAAACACCTTAAGCAGTTTTTTAAACAAGCATAATGAGTTGGGTCTTGGTCACTGCAGGGGACGGCTTCATGTCTCTGGGATGAACATCCAGACCAGGCAGAGTTTAGGAGAGGAAGGGATTCATTTCACGCTTGCAGACGCAGGGAGGTTCCATCCACGAGGGAAGAAGCTCACGTTCCTAACTCGAGGCGAAGAGAGAAACCACCATGAGCCAGCCAGCACCAAAAAGCAAGCAGCACATAACCTGGACCTCAGCAGAATTCACACCACTCTCCACACACTCGGGCTGGAATTCAGATCCGTCCCCAGGGACACCTTAGGGCTTGGCTCCAGGATTCCCCCACAAAAGACCCGTCCTCCAACCAGAGGGCTGGAGATCCAAGTTACAAGTTTAATTTTAACACCTGAGCCAATGAGGGATATAGCTCCAACTATCACAGTCACCCTCAGAGGGTGGCTAATTTTTTATTTCTTTCGATCTTTTTTTGTTTTGGTTTGGTTTGGTTCTGGGTTATTGTTTGTTTGTTTGTTTTGAGGTAGGGTCTCACTCTAGCCCAGGCTGACCTGAAATTCACTATATAATCTCAGGCTGGCCTTGAATTCAGCAATAGTCTTACCTCTGCCTCCCAAGTGCTAGGATTAAATGTGCGCACCACGGCACCCTGCTTTATTGCTTTTTTTTTTTTTTTTCATTTTTATTTTTTTGGCTTTTTGAGGTAGGGTCTCACTCTAGCCCAGGCTGACCTGGAATTCACTAAGGAGTCTCAGGGTGGCCTCGAACTCACAGTGATCCTCCTACCTCTGCCTCCCAAGTGCTGAGATTAAAGGCATGTGTCATCACCCCCGGCTTTATTGCTTATTTTTATTATAGTCATTTCTCAGATCGCAAACTTTTGTTTTCAGACGGGGATTTTAGACTTTGGGTTTTTAAAAACTATTTTTATTTTGTGGCAAGCAGAGAAAAAGAGAATATGAGAATATGCACACCAGGGCCTCTTGCCACTACAAACGAGTTCCAGATACATGCTCCACTTTGTGCTACTGGTTTTGTGTGGGTATTGAGGAATCGAACCTTGGCCATCAAGCTTTGCAAGCAGGTGCTTTTAACCACTGCGCCATCTCTCCAACCTTGTTTTACTTTTTTATTTTCACTGAAGTTCAGGTTTTCCCAAACCGAGGTTCTTCAGCCTGTCTCACTGAGACTTTCCACATGATGCCATTGTCATTTAATCCACAAAGTGAGTCTCTGATATGTTTTTTTCACCTCTGGTTTGCAGTTGGGCTTAGGGCAGTTAAGTACTTTCCTTAAGTCCAAACAACAAATACTGGAAATGTAGTTAAATCCCAGGCAGTGTGTTTATAAAGCCTGGCCTCCTACAGTCTGTGATGCCCTTGATAGCAAGAATATGTCTAACTTTAGCTCTATGCACCTTCACTATGTCAGATAAGATTCTGTCACATATCTGTAATGCTCTGGGCTGTCCAGGAAAATAGAGTATCCATGACAGACCTATGATTTGAACATATTTACGTTCATTTATGTCCACATGTAATTTACATATGCTTATGTGTAGAGAGATCAACTAAAGGAAATGGAGGCCCATGATAGAGGCCAGACAATCTAAGATGTGTGGCTGGTCAGCTGCAACCTGAGGCGAGCCCATGGACTGTTTCAACCCAGTACAAAGGCCAAAGAACTTGGAGGACTGAGGGCGGATCTTCCAGCCCAAGTCCACACACAACAGTCACGTCTGTTCCAATCAGTGCCCAGGTCTGAAGGCACAGGAGATGCTGGATGACCCAGGTTTAAGGAATCCTTTCAGACTCTGCCTTCTTCTCTAGACAAACTTCAGCCTTCGGAGGAGACCCACCTCCACTGGGGACAGCGATCTGCTGTAGTCTACTGCTTGAAATGTTCATTCCCTTCGGAGATGTCCTTATAAAAACACTCAAAAACAATGTTTAACCGGTATTGGAGACTCTGTGACCCAGTCAAGTTGACCTGTAAAATAAAGCCATTACAACGCTTTGTATGTGCGGATGGATGGATGGATGAATAGATGTGTATGGAGACACATATATCACAAAATACAAGTGGAGGTTAGATGACAACCTCAGGGTGTCTCAACTCGGTCCTTACCTTCCACCTTCATTGAGACAGGCTCTTTCTTCTGGTGTGCTTGGCCCTAGAGAGTATGGGTGACAATTTAGCAAAGGCACTCCCCAGAGATGCTGCTGGCACTGTTTTTGTTAGATTTAAGACATTACTTTCCAAGTGACATAGATACTAAATTCAAACTATCATTCTGTCCTCAACATCAATTATGGTAGATAATTTTAAAACAATATATGAAGACAAGAAACAATAAAGACAATAGGCAGCCAGCCAGAGATTAGGAGGGATCTTTGAAGGTTGAATTTGTATCCTCCAAAAAGGAGATATGAAGGACTGGAGAAATGTCTCAGCAGTTAAGGCGCTTGCCTTCAGATCCTAACAACCCAAGTTCAATTGCTGAGTGCCCACATAAAGCCAGATGTGCAAAGTGGCACATGCATCTGGAGTTCATTTGTAGTGGCTGGGGGTCCTGGCATGCCCATTGTCTCTGCCTCTCTTCTCTCTCTACTTTCAAATACATAAATAACTATTTTTTTTTAAACAAGGGTATATTGGAACTCCCCACCTATAGTACCTGTGAATGTGACTTTATTTAAGGATGGGGCTTTGGGCTGGAGAGATGGCTTAGTGGTTAAGCGCTTGCCTCTGAAGCCTAAGGACCCCAGTTCGAGGCTCGATTCCCCAGGACTCATGTTAGCCAGATGCACAAAGAGGCACATGCATCTGGACTTCATTTGCAGTGGCTGGAACCCCTGGCGTGCCCATCCTCTCTCTCTATTTCTCTCTCTGTTGCTCTCAAATAAATAAATAAATAAAATGATCAAAAAAAATTTTAGAAAAAGAATGGGGCTTTTACAAATATAATCAAACAGCAATAACGTCGTTAAAGTGGGTCCTAATCCAATAAGGCTGATGTCTTCATAACAAGAAAAGATACAGAGGGCTGGAGAGTTGGCTTAGCGGTTAAGCGCTTGCCTGTGAAGCCTAGGGACCCCGGTTCGAGGCTCGGTTCCCCAGGTCCCACATTAGCCAGATGCACAAGGGGGCGCACGCATCTGGAGTTCGTTTGCAGAGGCTGGAAGCCCTGGCGCGCCCATTCTCTCTCTCTCTCCCTCTATCTGTCTTTCTCTCTGTGTCTGTCGCTCTTAAATAAATAAATAAATAAAAAAGAAAAGATACAGAGAGAAGATGGTCATGTGACAGGAGGGAAGCAGCTCTAAGTTAAAGTATTCAAGGACTGATTACTGGAAGACAGCAGAGGCTAGAGGCAGCATGGAAGGGTTCTTCTCCCTTAAAATTTTCAGAAGGAACACGGGCTGCCAACACTTTGATTTCCAGACTCAAAATCTAGAGTATCTGAAGCCCCCAAGGATATATTTGTGCTTTGATCTGGCCACCTTAGAAGCTAATACAAGATCATTCAAGACCTAATCAAGAGGCACTGGAGTAAAAGATTTGCAAAGGTCTCAGTGGAGCAACATAAGAATCCAGACCTTATGACTCTCCCGTGAGACCTCCATGCACCGTAACAACTGCAACTGGATCCAAGCGTAGAATACATCCTCTCCACATGTATTTGCTGAACACCTGCCAGTTAACAAGTGGATACGAGTGGATTGGGCCAGAGAATGTGCTAATCTCCATGGTGCTTAGAAACGCTCTGGTGAAAAAGAGATAATGATTAATAGTCATGCTAATAAAGCAGGTCAGAAGAGTAAGTAACAAGTAGGGTCATCTTGCATTCTGGTGCGGCAAACGGGAAAGGAAAGTGGCAATAGCGAGCACCTTAACCACTGAGCCATTTCCCCAGTCCCACAAAAGTGGCGATAAATATGACAGTAATAAAGCCCCACAAAAATTTTAAAAATTAAGATATTGTGTCAGGCGTGGTGGCGCACGCCTTTAATCCCAGCACTTGGGAGGCAGAGGTAGGAGGATCGCCATGAGTTTGAGGCCACCCTGAGACTCCATAGTGAATTCCAGGTTAGCCTGGGCTAGAGTGAGACCCTACCTCGAAAAACAAAATTAAAAAAAAAAACAAAGAAAATAAATTGAGTCGTATTTGTAGATCCATGTCTTCTGGGTGCATGTGTGTCCCGAGACACATGGATAGACATGCATGTAGCTGAGTGTGATGTCAGAGGTTGACATTCAGCGTCTTACTGGATCTTTGTCTACTGAGGCTGGCTGTCACTTGGAGCCAGGGCTTGCTGGTTCAGCTAGCTTAGCTAGCAGCTTGCCCAGGAGATCCCCGACTCTGCCTCCTGTGTGCTGGGATTAGCAGCAGGCCACCACACCCACCTAGCATTTGATAGGTGCTGGACATTCAACCACCCGTCCTTATGCTCGATACCAAACACCTGATCCACTGGACTGTCTCCTCAGCCCCCGTTCCTCTGATCCATGTGACCTGTAGACAAAACTTTGGCTATACCATGACACACATAGGACGGCTCCTCTCAACTGTTCTCAACAGAGTGTGATTTTGCACCCCAAAGGCAAAGACTGAAGATGTTTGTGACGGTCATAACTCGGGGGATGCCACTGGCATCTAGTGGATACGTCTAGAGATGCCACCAAGATTCAATAACACACAGGACAGACTCACAACAGAATTATCCACACAAAATGCCAATAGTGTCTCTGCTGTCAGAAAAGACTAAAATTAGGCTTTTTTCTTAGACAAGTATATAGATTCATCCCTATTTCCTTGTTGAGAAAGGATGTTTTCCAGACCCACTTCAAATTCACTAGAATTCATTTATTCCAAGCCTACAGAGGGTTCACATATTTCTCATGCCTTATCAAATTACTCCGTCTTCTTAATATTGAAATATATTCCTATTATTTTACACATATATCTGAACTAGGTGAGCTCATAAATGAGAATTTCCTTCTTTTTTAAAAATATATTTTATTTATTTAGTTATTTACTTGAGAAAGAAAGAGGCAGAGAGAGAGAATGGGCACACCAGGGCCTCCAGCCACTGCAAATGAACTCCAGACGCGTGCGCCCCCTTGTGCATCTGGGTACCATGGGTCCTAGAGAATCGAACTGGGGTCCTTCGGCTTTGCAGGCAAACTGCACCTTAACCACAAAGCCACCTCTCCAGCCCACGACTGACAATTTCTATCAAGTGCAAAGTGTATATGAGCTGCTGAGGGATAACGGTCACCAACAGCATGAATGAGCAAGCTACAAGAATCAATCCATCCCGGCAAGATGTACACACCGGCGCCACAGTGACACACACACACACACTATGGGGGTAATCAGCTGCTCTGTGATTGCATATGAGGTGTGCTCAGTGGAAGGAAATTCACACCTGCTGCTGAGAACAAAGCCTCCTCTGTTCCTTTGCTAAAAGGAGAGGATATGCCCACCAAAAAGTTCTGTACGTGTCTGTGGTTATCCCCTTTGATCCACACTATTCTCGGTCTTGGTTAGGAAATCTGCTTTTTACAGATGGCAGCAAATGCCAGCAAGATCTATCAGCACAACAACAAAAGAAAACGGCTGCTTAGCCTGAGAAGAGTCCTCTCTACCACATCTGCCAGGGCCCAGGAAACATCACAGAGGGAGGGGCACATTAAACAGAGTGCCGCTCTCACTGCTAGCCTGACAACCTCCTCCAGGGAGATGGCAGTAGACATTGAGGAGCCTCAGAACTCATCCAAAGCAGAAAGTCAGGCTGCTGAATGCTCAAGGTAACAAATGTGTCTGGAGTTTGTTTGCAGTGGCTAGAGGCCCTGGCACACCCATTCTCTCTCTATCTGCCTCTTTTTCTCTCTCTCAAATAACCATACATATATATATATATGGAAGAAAAGTCCCCTCCAAAAAATGATTATAAGAGCCACATGATGGGAAGGTGTATTCTAAGGAATTCCCCCCCCCCCACACACACACACCTACCACAGAGTCTATGGTAAATTCATGACCCCACAGTGATTATTGATCACCCATTGAGAAGGGTGTGCAGTGAAATCAAGATAGGGGAGAGGAAACATAAGAGTACAACCCAATGGGAATATGACCAATATGCAAGGTGGTCATACAGTAAAGTTCTTAATTAAAAAAAAAAAAAGGTTGGGCTGGAGAGATGGCTTATTGGTTAAGTGCTTGCCTGTGAAGTCTAAGGACCCCGGTTCGAGGCTTGGTTCCCCAGGTCCCACGTTAGCCAGATGCACAAGAGGGTGTACGCATCTGGAGTTCATTTGCAGAGGCTGGAAGCCCTGGCGCGCCTATTCTCTCTCTATCCCTCTATCTGTCTTTCTCTCTGTGTCTGTCACTCTCAAATAAATAAATTAATTAATTAAAAAAAAAAAAAGGTAAGCCGGGCGTGGTGGCGCACACCTTTAATCCCAGCACTCGGGAGGCAGAGGTAGGAGGATTGCCATGAGTTCAAGGCCACCCTGAAACTCCATAGTGAATTCCAGGTCAGCCTGGGCTGGAGTAAGACCCCACCTTGAAAAACCAAAAAAAAAAAAAGGTATATCAAAATCTAGTTAACAGCACTCTTTGTAGAGTGCCACTTCTCTAGATCCATCTTTTTCTAGAATATAATATGCGTTCTGCATGTATCAGTGATTGGTATGTCTACACTCCTCCTTCTTCATCAAGTTATGTAATTTAAAAAAACATTCATTCATTTATCATTTGAGAGCTAGAGGGAGAAAGAGAAAGAGAGAGAGCATGCCAGGACCTCTTCCTAATACAAATTGTGCCACTGTGCATCTGACTTTATGTGAGTGCTAGGAAATCAAACCTGGATCGTCAGGCTTTGCAAGCAAGCACCACTGAGCCTTCTCCCCAGCTCCCCAGCCACATCATTTGCTTCTTATATAAACCCATACCTTCTTGAGGGAAAAGCCTTTAGACTTGCTAGGCACCAAGAGCCAGCAGTTGGAGATGAGATAAGCACCCATGAGGTGGCCGGCCACCAATGATCCAACCCAAATGAGGGGAGAGAAAACAACCAATAAGTTATATGTGGCCATTAGGTGAAGAGGGGAACAAGTAATGCGTGTAAAAAAGAATGTACTCATAATTGAAGCCAGAGATGTGGGAACTCACACACTCATCTTAGCCAAACAGAATAACCCAAGAGATAAGAACTTTCCTAAGGACAGATAACTCCAGATCCAACATAGAAATGACTGTACAGTATGAGACACAGTTAAGGGAAAAGGGCTGGTACAGACCAGATGACCTAGAAGCTAGAGACGTTGCCCTTTGACAAAGGGACCATGGGGGTCCTTGAAGACCAGGATCTAGGGTTAAGTCTAGGTTAAAGCTAAGGTTTAATCAGGTGTGTTTATAAAATTCTAGCCCACTGTTAGGTAGAAAAACAAGATAAAGCTGGGCGAGGTGGCGCACGCCTTTAATCCCAGCACTCTGGAGGCAGAGGTAGGAGGATCGCTGAGAGTTCAAGGCCACCCTGAGGCTACAGAGTTAATTCCAGGTCATCCTGGACCAGAGTGAGACCCTACCTCGAAAAACAAAAAACAAAAAAACAACAACAACAACAACAAAAAACAACAAGATAATACAATCAACAACTGGTAGAATAATCTTGTTTTGAACAATCCTGAATGGGTAGATGGAGACTGTGATTGCATTATCCTACACATGTACTCATCATCCAGAATCACCAAGTAAAAGGGAATTGTTAAATGATTATTGACTCTCAAAATAAGCCTTTGACTGCAAGATGCTAATAATTACAATAATAACAGTAAGTAAAACATCTGCTCCTTTAGGCCAGGAACAACACATTATTTTATCTCATTTTCTTATGTGATACACTGTGTGGTGGTTTAAATATAAAATGTCCCCCATAGACTCATGTGTCTGAATACTCAATCCCCAGTTGGTGGCGCTGGACAGGAAGATTGTGGAACTGTTAGGAGGTGAAAGTGTGTCACTGGAAGTAGGCCTTAAGGTTTTTTTAGCCTGGCCTCATTTGTCCTCATTCTCCTTCTCTCTCGCTGTCTCTCTTGCTCGCTCTCTCTCTCTCTCTCTCTTTCTCCTGTTGTTGTGAAGATATACCATCAGGTCCCTGTTCCTGCCACGTTTTTTCCACCGTGATTTTGAAACTATAAACCAAAATAAGCTCTTTCCTAAGCTCTTTCAGATCAGGGTAGTTTGTCCTAGCAATGAAAAAGTAACTGATACACACTGATTCTGTTAGTTGAGTAGTAACAATAACTGCATCTTATGGCTGAAAAAAAAAAAAAAAAAAGAGGATTGAAGAAGTCACATAATCAGACTCGAGAATGTAAAAAATTCAGGTATAATATAATAATAATTGTATGTGTGTGTGTATCTTGTTGTTGTTTGAATGTAAATGTATGTCCCCCATAGACTCAGGTATTGGAGGGAAGGGGAAGTCAAGGTAGGCTGACCTGGAATTCACTATGTATTCTTAGGGTGGTCTTGAACTCACAGTGATCCTCCTACCTCTGCCTCCCAAGTGCTGGAATTAAAGGCATGTGTTACCACGCCTGGTACTCAGGTATTTTTGTTTTGTTTTGTTTTGGTTTAGTTTTCGAGGTAGGGTCTCACTCTGGCCCAGGCTGACCTGGAATTAACTATGTAGTCTCAGGGTGGCCTTGAACTTAGGGCAGTCCTCCTACCTCTGCCTCCTGAGTGCTGGGATTAAAGGCGTGCACCACCACGCCTGGCTCAGGTATTTTTGATAAGCTTTCTACTTAGTCTTCAGCAGGCAGAGCCCTGCTGAAGGAAGTGTGTGACTGGGGGTAGGGAGCTTAAGTCCAGCCCTAGTAGGTATGTTGAGAGCCAGCTTGAACTAAGTCCCTTCCTGCTTGCCGGTGTTGGCTTTTGTCTCTTGGCTATGGATGTGTGGAAGTAAGCCAGCTTCCTCCACCATCATGAAGCTTCCCCTGGAACCTGTAAGCCTGAAATAAACCCTTTCCTCCCATAAGCTGCTCCTGGTTGGGTGTTTGTCCCAACAACTCAAAGGTAACTGCAGCAATATTATTCCAGTTAATATAGTTATCTTAAATAAACCATAGATAAATATTTTATACTTTTCTCAGCCTTTTTAAGTCCTTTTTTATATTTTATTTGTTTGTTTGAAGGCAGAGAGATACAGAGAGAGAAAAAAGCTGAGAAAGAGAGTATGGGCACACAAGAGTCTCCAACCACTGCAAACAAACTCCGGGCCCCATGAGCCACTTGGTGCATCTGGCTTACACGGATATTAGGGAATTAAACTTGGGTCATTAGGCTTGGAAGGCAAGTGCCTTAACTGCTGAGCCATTTTTACAACCCTAGTTTTCTCGGTTTTAATTTACATTTTCTTTATTGACATATACAATCCACATAAACCCAAAGAAGAGCTCTCCAGGTCCTCAACCAGTTTTAGGAATCTAATGACATCACTAGACTAAAAACTTTGAAAAACCACTGATCTGGGGACTCAGAGATGTACTTACCACATTGTAAGTAGTATAATCTTGACTCTTCTTACAGAAAAATGATCTGAACATGGAAATCACAAAGCAAGAGCAAACAGCAAGCAAAAAGAAAAGTCCCTCAAAAGAACAACTGTTCACTAACTTGAAAACTGAGCCAAGTATATTTTATCATCTATGAACAACAGGCTTTTCTCTCATTATAAAAATTAAATATTTTGGAAACCAGCAAAAGGTCAGCAGAGAGCAGTGCTATACACCATTGTGAGACAGGGCTGAACACAGGGATTAGGTACCAGGACTAGACGCCATTCCAGGGAAGCTGCCTGCGAGGAAACAAACCAGCCAAAGATGACAGAGAAAACAGAGGAGTGCCAAGATCTATCCATAAGACATGAAGATAGCTGACTGCTCACTATGAGATGTGCCATCTCTACCACATCTTCCAAGGCCCAGGAAATTGCAGAGTAAGTGGTGATATGAATGCTGCTCTCACTGCTAACCTGACAACCAGCTCCAGGGTGATGGTGACAGACACAGTGATCAATCAAAACCTATAAAAGCAGAAATCCAGAGGCTACAGAGAACTCAAAAAATCAGACTGCCAACAGTCTTGCATGGCTCAGGGAACATTGCAGAAGAGGGAGAAGAAAGATTGTAAGAGCTACAGAGTGGAATACCCTGAGGCATGGTCATCCTCACCCTGAGTACCCCTTAGGGACTGAGTGAGGCATTCATGATCCCACAGTGAATAACATAACCCCATGGAGGAGAACTCTCAGGGTCTCAGGAGCTGGTGCTAGGGGGTAAAAGAATATAACCTGTTATATATAAAGTATATTTTTTAAAACTTCAAAAAAGATTAAAGAAATAAAATGTCAGAATAGTAAATAGCAGGATATAGGTGGTGCATATCTTTAATCCCAGAACTGGGGAGGCAGAGGAAGGAGAATCCCTGTGGGTTCAAGACCAGTTTCAAACTACACAGTGAATTCCAGATCAGCTTGGGTTAAATAGAGCAAGACCCTACCTTAAAAACCTAAATAAATAAATAAATAGTCAACCACAAGTATAATTTTACATTTTTCTAGAAGTCAGATTCTTAAAAAGAAAATGAAGGAGAATGATTTTAAAAAATATTTTATTTTTTAAATTAAATATTTTGGTATGAAACAGGAAAGAACAGAAATAGCAAAGCAGCACAATTTTTAATAATTTATGGAAGAATATTTCATAGATGACATTAGGAACAGCAGAATCAAGTTACTCCAAGCGGAAGAAAGCTTCCTGAGATCTTCCAGAGAAGCAACAGTGACGCGCCAGATGCCCACACAGTTGGAGGGGAAGCTGAATTCCTCCGTGTTCACAAACAGAACTGGGAGACATGGCCAGAATGAAGACTCAAAGAAGGGTTGTCCAAAAATAGGATACACTTTTTTTTCTTCCCAAAACTTCAAAATCGCAGCTAATCATCTTTGGGATGATAAAGTCAAAAGACCAAGGTGGCCTTTCTGTATACCTTTAACTAACTGGTCAGGGGCGAAGATGGACAGGTCGAGACCAACTACGCAAGGGAAAATAACGTATCTTCCAGGTCTCCTGCCTTTCCTTTTGTTTCTCTCGTCATCTTTTCTCGCCCTTCTCCCATTTCTACCTCCTGCTTATGGCCTTCCCCTGTGCTCCAGCACTCTTTTGACCTGGGCTAGGGTCTGGCTTGGCCATTAGCCAGCAGTGGAAACTAAACCCCCACTACATCATTTTCCTCATCCCTAGCTTTTTCATTGCTAAAACAGGAATGGCAATATGCCTACCATAGAGGATTATTAATTAGGCTCAAATGAGAATGCTCGAGAAATTATAAAACTCCAGATAAAACAACTCATGTCAAGACAGACTACATGAGCCTCCCCCCGTCCCTCCCCCCATCACCCCGTGCCCCCGTGCCTCCCTTACCGCCCCCCTAAAACCCCCATCCCCCCATGTCGGGCAGGTGTCAGGAAGCTCCTCACATCCCATGCTCTGAAGATGGGCCAGGAGAGAAATGTGGCTTTGGACCCATGGGTGGACGCTCTGGGCTAGAGGGCTAGTCGGGTACTTGTGCCTGGTTCTCTTCCTCCTCATTTCTGTTCTGCAGGACACCTGATCACTGCTCAGGGAGTCCAGGAGCTGGCCTTGTCTTTCACGAACCTTCTTACTCCCACATGACTGCCCGTGAACCCTGGCTTCCCTGTCCTTCCTCAGTATGGAATTGGCAGCTTCTGCCCAGGCTGTTTGCTGGGCTCCACAGCCCAGCTCCGAGACCTGCTCCAGCCAGCACCTCTGACTCTGGCTCTGATGGGCTGCATCACCCCGTGGCCCCCGAGGGGTGTGGGAGGGTGGAGGACACGGTGGGATCGTGTGCCTGAGCAGAACCCAGGCGTGGCAAATGCGGGGAGGGAGAGCAGGAAAGGGGGTTCCTACGGAGAAAAGAGCTCCCAAATATCCTGCAAGAAAATGCAGCTGTGGGCTGGAGAGATGGCTTAGCTGTTAAGGCGCTTGCCTGCAAAGCCTAAGGGTCCTGGACCGACCCTTCAGGACCCACGTAAGCCAGATGCACAAGGGGGTGCCTGCATCTGAAGTTTCTTTACAGTGGTTTGAGGCCCTGGCGTGCCCCCCATTCTCTCTCTCTCTCTTTTTTTTTCTCTCTCAAATAAATAAATAAGCAAAATGTATTAAAAAAGAAAATGCCGGGCTGGAGGGATGGCTTAGCGATTAAGAAGCTTGCCTGCAAAGTCAAAAGACCCAGGTTCAATTCCCCAGGACCCACGTCAGCCAGATGCACAAGGGGACACACAAGTTTAGAGGTCATTTGCAGTGGCTGGATGCCCTGGTGCACCCATTCTCTCTCTCTCTCTCTCTTTCCTCTCTGACTCTAATAAATAAATAATTTTTTTTAAAAAAAGAAAATGCCATTATGCCAGTAAAAAGCGGTGAGACTGGCTGTGGGGGACAATGAACCCCTCCCCCCAAAAGAATAAAGAATGGTTAAGTTTTACAGGGCACATTCTGGACTGATTCCAAATAGACCAAAGAAGGAAGGAACAGTTTGCGGGTCTTTGTAAAACTACGATAATAATTACAGAAATTTATGTAAAATTCTAACTTTCTGTGCCTAGGCCCTGTGCCTAGGACACACATCTGGGTTGGCCATGATGTGTATTAAGTGGTGTGAGCCTGTTTTCTCTGACAACAGCTAACAGCTGCATCCAGCGTTCACATGTCACCTGTAGCTGGCTGGTCAACAGTTGCCTGACCCAGCAAGACCAGGAGGGGTCCATAAAACACCCGCTGAGCCTGTAAGGCAGGGGAGGGGGAGTGCCTTCTATCGAGCTATGCAGGTTTGCAGAGGAACCAGGGCCACTGGTCTTGAATCTTCCTCCACAATGAAGGGATCTGGAATGGTGATTTAAGAGTTCTTTGAGCAGTAGTATCAAGCTAAAGCATTCTAACTAAAGGGGCCTTGTGAGAATTTTTTTTGTTTTGTGTTGTTTTGTTTAGCTATAAAGAAATCTAGAGAGAATGTACTGATTGTGTCTCTTTTTTTTCCTCATTCATTCACATCACTGAAATAAACAGCTAATGAACATTAAAAAAAAAAAACTTCTCTTTGATAAATCACCTTTCAAGGGGACAATAAAAGCAGTGATGAAAAAGGTTTCCCACCCTCAATAATTTATGTGACAAGTTAAAAGCCAGGAGAAATCCAAAAATAAGTAAATCCAGTCCTGGTTTTAAAGGTATTGACAACACCCGGAGAGGCAGCCTGAGCAGTCACCTGTGACCTAAGGGAAAGTCAGTCAGCCACGCTCCAGGAGACGAGAGGACAAAGTGCTGGGTATTTTCATTGGAATCTGAGGTTAAGAAAAGGAGGGCTTAGCAGTCAAAGTGCTCGCCTGCAAAGCTAAGGGACCCCAGGACCCACACAAAACCAGATGCACAAGGTGGCGCATGCATCTGTAGTTTGTTTGCAGTGGCTGGAGGCCCTGGCCTGCCCCTTCTTGCCCAATCTCTCTCTCTCTCTCTCTCTGTCTCTCCCCCTCTTTCTGTCTCTCTTTCTCCCTTTTCAAATAATAAATAGAATTTTTTGTTGTTGTTTATTTTTTATTTATTTACTTGAGAGCGACAGAGAGAGAGAAAGAGGCAGATAGAGATTGAGAGAGAATGGGCGCGCCAGGGCCTCCAGCCACTGCAAACGAACTCCAGATGTGTGCGCCCACTTGTGCATCTGGCTAACGTGGGTCCTGGGGAACTGAGCCTTGAACCGGAGTCCTTAGGCTTCACAGGCAAGCGCTTAACCACCAAGCCATCTCTCCAGCCCCAGAATTTTTTTAAAATTTTTTTGGTCATTTATTTATTTATTTATTTGAAAGTGACAGAGAGAGAGGGAGAGAAAGAGACAGATAGAGAGGGAATGGGCGTGCCAGGGCTTCTAGCCACTGCAAACGAACTCCAGACGCGTGCGCCCCCTTGTGCATCTGGCTAACGTGGGCCCTGGGGAATTGAGCCTCAAACCGGGGTCCTTAGGCTTCGCAGGCAAGCACTTAATCGCTAAACCATCTCTCCAGCCCAAATAGAATATTTTTTAAAAAGGAACAGAAAAGGAGATGAAGAATGCTCACATTAAAATATGTTATTAAAATCTTGTAAACAGATTCAGCAATCATCAAGAAATTTTTTGTTGTTGTTTTTCAAGGTAAGATCCCTCTAGCCCAGGCTGACCTGGAATTCATTATGTAGACTGAGGGTAGCCTCAAACTCACAGCAATCCTCCTATCTCTGCCTCTCGAGTGCTGGGATTAAAGGTGTGCGCCACCACGCCCAGCTCCACCATCAAGAAATCTTAAGGAACAAAATTCTTTATTATGAAGTCAATTGAGAGCTGTTTTGTACATTTGCTTGCTTTTAGTTTTAAATACTAAATTCCTTTTGCAAACACAAGTTCTTTCATGCTCGCGTCTAGAACAGTAGATTTACTTTTATGAAATAGTTTTTTTTTTTTTTTAAAAAAAAAAAAAAGCCTGCAGTGCGCAGGAGTTGGAAGAGAATAATTAGAAAAGTCAAGGCTGTGGGTGGGGAATAGAGAAGGCAAGGCACAGCTGAGGGTTCTGCGGTGAAGGCCGGAGGAGATGTCAAAGAGCAGAGTCTCTGCTCGAGAGCCGGGACCTGCAAGCGGGTCCCTGGCAGGCCATCGCCACAGGCAGAGCTCAGGCCACACAACCTTGTTCTGGTAACGACTCAGGACGGAGCTTCGGGACACGGTGTCAGGCAAGGACTCCCTGGGCTTGTTTCATCTCAGGTATTTGCTGTTCAGTGGGAGTGGGGACGGAGGAGAGCGACGTCCCCAGCTCACAGCCACAGACTGAGCAAAGGGCAGGGTGGGGTGAGGGAAGGGGAGAGGAGCTCTAGGATCTGTTTACACTGTGGGTATGGTGGTTTGAGTCACGCGTCCCCCATACACTTGGGTGTTCTGAATGCTAGGTCCCCAGCTGATGGAGACTTGGAAATTAACGCCTCCTGGAGGCAGTGTATTGTTGGGGGCGGGCTTATGGGTATTATAGCCAGTTTCCCCAAGCCAGTGTTTGGCACACTCTCCTGTTCCTGTTGTCCGCCTGATGTTGGCCAGGGGGTGATGCCCACCCTCTGCTCATGCCATCATTTCCCCTGCCATCATTGAGCTTCCCCTCGACTCTGTAAACCAAAATAAACCTTTTCTCCCCCCCCCCCAAAAAAAAATCTGCTCTTTCTCGGGTGATTTCTGCCAGCAGTGCAAACCTGACTGCAACAGTGGATTTCCTTAAGATCTTCATAGAAGAAAGAAAAGAAAAGCTTCTGGTCACAAGCAGCAGGTGACAAGGACATGGGTCATAACTTATTAATGGGACATGAGATGCTTAATGTCTGCATGTCAACTTGACAGGCTATAGAATCACCCTGAGATGTCTATGAGGGATCATCTTGATTAGGGGTCACCCTCACTGTGGACGATGTCATCCATGGGCTGGGATTCTGGCCTGATTAAAAAGGAGAATGCTCCTTTCTCCTGCTGATGTGACTATGTGATGCTGGCTTCCTACTTCTGCTCTGCTTTCCCCAGATCGTGTACTTTTCCCTCAAAACTATGAGCCAAAAATAAACCCTCCACTTAAACAGATTTTTTTTTTGACAGCTGTTTTGTCTCAGTAATGAGAAAGTAACTAATACATACCCAAATATTTTTATTTAGTATACTCACTTTTTTTTTGTTTTGTTTTTTTTCGAGGTAGGATCTCGCTCTAGCCCAGGTTGACCTGGAATTCACTCTGTAGTCTCATGGTGGCCTCAAGCTCATGGCAATCCTCCTACCTCTGCCTCCCAGGTACTGAGATTAAAGGTGTGCACCACCACACCCGGCTCTAGTATACTGTTTTTGTTACTCGAATTTTGTTAAATGAGTTTTCTTTGCTTTTTAAAATATATATATATATGTATGTATGCATGTATGTATGTATGTATGTATATATATATGTATGTATGTATATATATATGTATGTATGTATATATATATGTATGTATGTATATATATATATATAAGTTTTTTAATATTTTATTTATTTATTTATTTGAGAGAGCAGAGAAAATGGGTGTGTCAGGGCCTTTAGCCACTGTAAACGAACTCCAGATGCATGCCCAGTTGAGTCATTCAGCTCAATGCATGGGCCCCCTTGTGCATCTGGCTAACATGGGTCCTGGGGAATCAAACTGAGGTCCTTGGGCTTTGCAGGCAAATGCCTTAACCACTAAGCCACGTCACCAGCCCTTTCTTTGCTTTTGATAAGCTTTTGCTGAGTGCTCATCAATGTCACTCGGGACTTTTACAAGCACTACTGTTATCCGATTGCACAGATGAGCAGACTGAGGTGCAACCGGCTGAGTACCGAGTGTAAGGTCCCTTGGTAAAGAGGTTAAGTCAGAATTGACAGTGAGGCAGCATAGCTCCCAAGCACATGCTCGTAACAACTGCACCCTGTGCTTATGCCCAGTTGAGCTATTCTGGTCCATGTATGTTGAGCACCTACTATGTGCTGAGCTCTTGTTCCACATGTGGGAGATGGAGAAATGACCAGATAGACCAGGCCTGGACTCTTAGAATGGACACTGTACTATAATGTAAGGATCCAAAAGCATTAGGAAGGGAGAGTGAGAAAGAGAAAGAATTGTGAAATTACCCCATCAGTTCTCTGATAAATAAATCAGTAGTTAACCACATAAGAAGCTGTCAGACAGCTGCGCGAAGTGGCTGCACCATTTTATGTCCCATCCATGTGGCTTGTGGGTTCACCTTCCTCTACACCCACACCAACACTTGCTACTGCCTGGATTGCTACTATGCCCATGATGAGGTAATCTTGAGTTCCTGCATACGATAGTTTCTGTGTATCACCAGATACTGTTACAAGTCAAGCAGATAAAAAGAAAAGAAAATCCTTCGTTTTGGAACCCTGTGTCCAGAACATCAGCTACAGAGTTCCCCTTTGGGCCACTGTGCAGACAAGGGGTATGCCCTTCTGGCCACTCGGGGACAAGTTTCCCAGATGGCCTTTAAGTGATTAATCAGGCTCCTTCTCATGACAAAACCTATCCTCCCATGGCCTCCTCCCTGCTGTGCTGGGTGGGAAAACAAGGTAGAATTCACAATGCTAGACAGCCAAGAGAAAGTCAGTCAGTATGCTGGTCTTGACTTTATTATCTTTGTTAAAAAATATATATGTATATATATATAACCTCACAAAAGAGATAGCTCACTAAGACAAAAGCAGAGTATAAATACGTCAGATATCTCAAGGAAAAAGAAAGTCATCGCCTTTTAAGAAACTTACTCAGGGGTCATTTTAAATTAAAGAAATATAAAATAATACATTATGTATTGGGGCATAACTTTACATCTTGTGTGTGCATGCATGTTCATGTGTGTGTGTGGCTGTGTGTACACATGTGTGGGATACCTGAAGGCGTCATTCTTTCAACCACCTTTTTTTAAAGTATTTTTTAATTTCATTAATTTATTTGAGGCAGTGAGAGAGAAAGAGGCAGCAAGAGAGAAAAAGACGGAGAGAATGGGCGCACCAGGGATTCCAGCCACTGCAAATGAACTCCAGATGCATGCACCCCTTGTGCATCTGGCTTATGTGGGTTCTAGGGAGTCGAGCCTGGGTCCTTTGGCCTTGCAGGCGAACGCCTTAACTGCTAAGCCTTGCCTCCAGCCCCAACCACCTTTTTTGAGGCTGAGTCCCTCACTCGCCTAGAGCTGGCCCAGAAGGCTACCCTGGCAGGTCAGAGAGCCCCAGGGATCTGCTTGCTCCTGCTTCCCCAGCGCTGAGATTACAAGCACGTACCACCTTGTTCAGCATTTTTATGTGGTTTCTGGTTGAACTCAGTCCTTGTGCTTGAAGGCAAGCACTTGGTCATATGAGTGAGCTCCCCAGCCCCAGGGTTTTTGTTTGCTTGCTTTTTGGTTTTCGTTTTGTTTTTAACCACCACATTTAATTTGAATATAACAAGGGCACAAGGGAGAAAAGGGCCAAGGGTCCGAGGGCTGAGGAGGAAGGGAAAGTCAGCCCTGGTTTTCTGTCTTCAATGTGACTCTTAAAAATATGACCAGGAGCCAGGTGTGGTGGCATATGCAGGTACTTGCCTGTAAACTCAAAGGACCCAGGTTCGACTCCCCAGGACCCACGTAAGCCAGATGAACAAGGTGATGCATGCGCACAAGGTGGCACATGTGTCTGGAGCTTGATTGCAAGGCTGGAGGCCCTGGCACGCCAATTTGCTCTCTCTCTCTGTCTCTCTCATAAATAAAATAAACGTTAAAGATATGATCAAAGCAGAGTGAGACTTCAAAGTTGGATGTAGAGGTGCACACCTTTAATCCCAGCACTCGGGAGGCAGAGGTAGGAGGATCTCCATGAGTTCAAGGCCACCCTGAGACTACATAGTGAGTTTCAGGTCAGCCTGAGCTAGAGTGAAAACCTTATCTCGAAAAACCAAAAAAGAAAGAAAGAGACTTCAGAAACCTTATCACTAAAGTAGTCTTATAACACACCCGCCGGGGCTCAAGCAACACTGTGGAAGAGGGGACGGGAAGATTGTAAAAGACCCAAGGTGGGAAGGAGTAGCCTGAACGCATCATGCCCTCCCCCAGAGTGACTAACTGCTGCATTCATGACCCCTAGTGAACACCAACAACCCCACTGAGGAGAGCCTAGCGGACTGGGAGCAAGAGAGAGAGGCTATGAGTGTATGACCTGATGAGATTATGACCAATACCTGATAGGGTCATGCAATGAAATTCATAATCAATTAACAAAATAGAAGCAGGACTAGCTGGAGGGAGGGAAAGACAAAGGGAGGTGAGATGACTATGATAAAAATACACTTTGTTCATATAATTGTCAGGGCTGGAGAGATGGCTCAGTGGTTAACATACTTGCCTGCCAAGTCAAATGACTCAGGTTCAATTCCCCAGTACCCACATAAAGCCAGATGCACAAAGTGATGGACACATCTGGAGTCCATCTGCAGTGGCTGGAGGCCCTGGTGTACCCATTCTCTCTGTCTACCTCTCTTCTCTACTTCTCTCTCTCTCTCCTTTCTAATAAACAAATATTGAAAAAAAATGTCAAAAAAATAGAAAAGGAATTGGCGGGAAAGAAGGGGACTTCGTGGAGGGGACGTATGAGGGGAGGAAAGGGAAGGTGGTGGGAGGGAACTAGGATCATGGCATATTGAATATATGTGTGGATGTTACCAATAAAAAGGTTTTGAGAGCTGGAGAGATGGCTTAGCAATTAAGGCATTTGCCTGTGAAGCCTAAGGACCCAGGTTTGATTCTCCAGGTCCCACGTAAGCCAGATGCACATGATGGTGCACACGTCTGGAGTTCATTTGCAGTAGCCAGAGGCTCTGGTGCGCCCATTCTCTCTCTTACACACACACACTCTCTCTCTCTCTCTCTAATAAATAAATTTAAAAAAAAAAAAGAAAAGAAATAAGCCAGGTGTGGTGGCACACACCTTTAATCCCAGCACTCGGGAAGCAGAGGTAGGAGGATCACCGTGAGTTTGAGGCCACCCTGAGACTCCATAGTGAATTCCAGGTCAGCCTGGGCTAGAGTGAAACCCTACCTCAAAAAACCAAAAAAAAAAAAAGAAAAAAAAAGTTTTTTTTAAAAAACATGTGAAGTTCTTGGGAATATTAACTGGTAAAAACCTGGCATAAAATAAACAGTGTATAAAAAGTAAGTGGGGGGCTGGAGAGATGGCCACTGCGCAGGCATGGGGGTCGGAGACTTCCCAGCCCATGTCAAACATTCGGGGGTAACCCCAGTCGCAGAGGCTCCAGGTCCAAACGAAACCAGGCAGAAGAGCAGCGAGGAGGGACACCTGATGCTCCACTCGGGACTTCCGAGAAGCACGGCTCGCTGCAGGGCGGAGTCCCACAAGGGCGCACACACGTGCATATACCACACACCATGATATGCACACACACACAAGCAAAATATTTTTTAATATAGTTTTTAATTAATTTATTTATTTATTTATTTGAGAGCGACAGACACAGAGAGAAAGACAGGTAGAGGGAGAGACAGAGAATGGGCGCGCCAGGGCTTCCAGCCTCTGCAAACGAACTCCAGACACATGCGCCCCCTTGTGCATCTGGCTAACGTGGGACCTGGGGAACCGAGCCTCGAACCGGGGTCCTTAGGCTTCACAGGCAAGTGCTTAACCGCTAAGCCATCTCTCCAGCCCAAGCAAAATATTTTTAAATATATTATATTTATTTATTTGAGAGGGAGAAAGAGTTGGGGGGTGGGAATGAGCGCCACTGCAAACAAACTCCAGAAGCATGCACCACCTTATGCATCTGGCTTTCGTGGGTCCTAGAGAATCAAACCAACATCCTTCGGCTTTGCAGGCAAGTGCCTTAACCGCTAAGCCATCTCTTCAGCCCACAAGCAAGAAAAAAAAGTTTTAAAGTAAGTGTTATACCCATTTAGCAATTAGGTGGCTCAGAACATAATGTAACTGTCATATTTGAGGCCCCAGTATAGCTGGTATCATCCAGCACATGTTCCCAAAGAAAGTGCTACAGGCAAAACTGAGTCTAACAAGAACAAGGAACCGACTGTTCATTTGGAATAACCCATTTTTCCTTGTTCTGATTAATGTACTGCCTCTAACTCAATTTTTAAAAACAAGCATATTTGTATTAAAGACCAATAAAGAAGAAAAGCAGAATCACAACAAAGGCTTCACGTCACTTTAAATATGAAAGGACATGAGCAAAATACAACTAAACTTTTTTAAACTTTTTACTTTTTTATTAGACAGCTAACCGCATGACATTTTTCTTTTTTTTTTTTTTTTTTCTTTTCCACATTTTCTTACTTAGTGCTTTGGTCTTGCAGCCAATTAATTTTTTCCTTGGGATTTCCACTGGCTCCAACTTAAATAAATAATGTTTATTTTGAGATTAGCTCTCATAGGAAAATGATACCAAAAGGACTATAAAGCCCAGAGTACAATACAGTTCTTCCTTGTTTTCTTTTTTGCCAGATCAGGAGAATCTCTCACATTCCTCTTAAAACATCCTTGTGGGTTTCCACATAACAGTATACTAAAACAATACTTCAAATGTGGTTTTTTTCACCTAAAGATCTCACAAAGCTAGGTTTCATTAACATAACCCCTCACTGACCAGCCCCTCGAGAGCTGTGAAAGGGTCAAATTCACTTTGCAGAAAAGATTAAGGTAAGAAGATTAAGAACTTTTTACATAGGAAAAGACATTAAGGATCATTTCTAGGTCACAGGTTCTCCAAACGTGATCCTCAGACAATGTGTATACTGTGACATGCAAATTCTCAGGTCCACCGGGGCCTTCGAAGCCGGGCTTTAGGGGGTCGGGTGCCCCAGGTGAAGTGGATGCGTGCTATGGCTGGAAACTCACCTGAGTCAGGCCGATCATCTCATTTAACAGCACAAGCATGCCAGCCACGGGCGGGTTAATGCTTTACCTGAAATTGTTAAATTGTCAAAACTGGAACTAGATTCCAAGTCCAGACTTGAAAGATGAGAAACAGCAAGGAAACTCTTTTTCCCCTTGACCTGTCTTGGTTAGCTACTCTTGGTTCAGAGTTCCGCATTTCACGCGAGGCTGCAGTCAGCAAAAAAAAAAAAAAAAAAAAAAAAAAAAACAACCTTGTGGCCTAGTTAAGTCCTCAGTACCCTTTGCTCCCTTCCAGGACTCCACATGAGAGTTGTACAATCAGCAGTGGGTCTGCACACTGGTTACTTTACACGCCGCCAAGCCAATTGCCTCTCCTTCCTCATCTGCCTACAGCATCTGTAAGAACAGGAGAGGCCTCTTCAAGAGCATTAGAATTTAAGATTCACCAACGCCCAAACATTTCATGATTCCCCGACTTCCACACACATGTTCTCACTGTGATCCTGCCGGCTAGAAGACATCCATCCAGGCCCTGCTGACCATAGGTCTGATTCTCAGTGTTTTGTTTGTTTGTTTTGTTTTGTTAATTTTTATTTATTCATTTGAGAGCTACAGGCAGAGAGAGAGAGAGGGCGCACCAGGGCTTCTAGCCACTGCAAACGAACTCCAGACGCGTGCGCCCCCTTGTGCATCTGGCTAACGTGGGTCCTGGGGAATCAAGCCTCGAACCGGAGTCCTTAGGCTTCACAGGCAAGCACTTAACCACTAAGCCATCTCTCCAGCCCAGTGTTTTTATTTATTACATTTCTCCCATCCCAAGTCTATATGCCCTACAGTGGTAACTTGCTCACAGGTTAAGCTATGCTTTGGTTATGATCAGGAAACAAAACTTCTGAAATTCCTTTTTAAATTATTTTTATTTATTTGAAACAGAAAGAGGCAGATAGAGAGAGAATGGGCTCACCAGGACATCTAGACACTGCAAACAAATTTCAGATGCATATGCTACCTTGTGCATCTGGCTTACCTGGGGAATCGAACCTGGGTCCTTTGGCTTTGCAGGCAAGGGCCTTAACTGCTAAGCCATCTCTCCAGCACTGAAATTCTCTTATGTTTAGTTAGCATACAAAGTATTAGACTTCATTATGGCATTTTCAAACAAAATTTGTTTTTGTTGATTCTCCACTCCCTTCTTGTCTCCTATACCCAGTAACACTTTTCTGTTTTCATATCTCATGTATTTTATTACACCCTATATTAGTCAGGGTTCTCTAGAGGAACAGAACTGCTAGAATGAATTATATTAAAAAAGGAATTGATTGAATTAGTTTACAGTAGTCCAATAGCAGTTGCAGGCCCGAGAATCAAGGAACCCAGTAGCTACGCTCTGTCCACGTGGCCAGATGCCCCAGCAGTCCCGATCCGGCACTGAAGGCCTGGAGGCTTCCTAAAGAGCCACTGGGTTTCGATCCACGCAGGTCTTCAGTTGACCCTGGTCTCTTCAGTCCACACTGGAAGGCAACGAGCAGCTCTGGCAGCCCAGTGGAAGGAAGGACGGGGCTGTTTTCACCCAGAGCTTCCTTCTATGAAGTTCTCCTCTGAGAGGGGGCCCTGCTCTTAGGGGAGGGCTCACTCTGGGGGAAGGACTTCCTCCTTCAGTGAATCCTTCCTGGAAGCAACCTTGGAGACCCACCCAAAAGGGATTTCTGTGGGTTACTAAACAGATCAAGTTGACAGCATCTTAACCATCACACACACCCCCTCCTCAATACCTTCCTTTCCCCCCTTTTGTTGTACCTTTTCTGGGCACATGAGCTATATCCACACACAAACACACATATTCGCATTTACACCTAGAATCCAGGGGCTGGTGAGATGGCTCAGTGGGTAAGAATGCTTCCCATGCAATCAGGAGGACCTGATGGGGCTTAAGACCACCTGAGTTCAATTCCCCAGCACCTGTGTAAACAGTGGGATGTGGCCATGCGCATCTGTAACCCTGCATCTGTAACCCCGGTCCTGAGGGGCACAGAGACCAGGGGATAGCTGGTGCTAATAAAAAAAAAAACAACAAGCTTGGGACTCAGTAAGAGACTTCCATCTGAAGGAAACATGTGGATGAGCAATGGAGTGGGGGGAGACCCGATGTTCTCCTCTGGCCTCTGCAGGTTCGTGCCTCAGCACGTGTGCGCTCATGCACACCCTTACTCATACACGTGTGCACACGCCACACCACACACCCTGTACACATACTGCACACAACCACCAAACTAGGATCCACCTATGAGAGAAAAATGCTGCATCAGCCCTTTCTGACTTACTTCATACACTACTTTTCAGGTTCATCCATTTTCCTGCAAATATCATTAGAAAGCAAAACTTAAAGAATGGATCATAAAACCATTTAGGAGAAAAATGCTGACAGAAAAATATGAACATTTCGACTGTCTTGGGACAAGAAGTGTCCTGTGTCTGAAAGTTCAATCCAAATTGATCTTCCTACAGCTACACTTCAGGTTCGGCCACAGTCCACAAAACAGCAAGAAGAAACTTCAAGTTGCTGAAAGCAGTGTTAAAATGTAAGTTCAGTATTTTTAAAAATTTTTCTAATATTTTATTTTATTTGAGATAGAAAAAAAGAGACAGAGAGAGAGAAAGAATGAGTGTGCAAGAGCCTCAAGCCACTGCAAATGAACTCCTGATGCGTGTGCCACCTTGTGTATCTGGCTTTATGTGGGTCCTGGGGAATCGAACCTGGGTCGTTAGGCTTTGCCGGCAAGTGCCTTAACCGCTAAGCCATCTCTCCACCCCATAACGTAAGTTAAGCCATTGTCCACTGGCAAAGCTGATGACGTTTCAGTTTGCTCACAAGATGTCCTATGTTTCTAAACATACTGCTCAGGATGCAGGCACCCCTCCACATCTACATAAGTGACAGCGTCATGTGAACAGAACAGGAACAGTCCAGAAAACAGCACCAGGTAGACTGCTAAAGAGAGTCACAGTAAAGCTGTCCGAGATGAGTATATTTGGAGAACTCTGGTCCACATTGCTCTCTGATCATATTTCTAAGCAGAGGATTGATCTGGGCACGCCTCAGCACCCTGAGTATTGAAGCATTTCTTGTGCCTCACAGCAGGGAGGTCACAATCTCCTGCATAGCGTTCTCCCATCTCTTCTTATAAATCTTCTAGTAATTATCATTATCACAGAACTGGAGAGATGGCTTAGCGGTTAAGGCACTTGCCTGTGAAGCCTAAGGACCAAGGTCCAATTCTCCAGGACCCCTGTAAGCCAGATGCACAAGGTGGTGCATGCATCTGGAACTCATTTGCAGTGACTGGAGGCCATGGCACACCTGTTCTCTCTCTCTCTCCCTCTCTCTTTCCCTCTTTCTCTCTGTCAAATAAACAAATAAATAAAATATATAATTATCGCTATCAGAAAGCTCTCTGTTCAAGAGAGGCCAAAGAACTACAGTGTTGATGATGTGTTTTGTTTTGTTTTGTTCCTACCCATCAACAATAAACATTGCCTCTTAAATTAAGCTCAGGTCCAAGGTCACAAGTTCACCCTAGTGTTTAATTCCTGAGGATAACTACCTTAACAGATACAGAAATAAAGATGTCTCAAGTTTCCAACTTAAATCTGAAAGTGTGTGTGAAAAGGGAAGGGATGAAGAAATAGCAGCACTTCTGGAAATTTCACAAGTTGTTTTTGTTAAAATAGGCTACAGCGATTTACAGAAGAGAAAAATTGTGACATCAGTATCAGCGAGGCTCAAATTAACTTCTGTTAATGAGCACATAAAAAAGGACTCACTGTTAATTTTCATACATAAAGACACTATGAAGTATAAAATAAGTTTAATTCATTAGGTGGCAGAGTCTAAAGGTAGTGGACATTGAGGAACTGAAAGGTGATGTTTGAGCAAAGAAAACCTCCTAGGAAGAAAACGGAATTTTAAAGTTGCCTCTAGTTTACGAACTTATTTCAGGAGCTGGGAAGATGGTTCAGTCAGTAAAGTGCTTGCACATAAGCTTTAAGACCTGTGTTTGGATTCCCGATACCCGGATCAAAGCCTGGAGTGGGGTGATGGCATGCACCCGGAATCCCAGGACTTGGGAAGTAGAGACAGGAGGGTCCCTAGGACTTGCTGGCTAGCTAGTCTAGCCAGACCAGTGACCCCGAGGTTCAGTGAGAGACCCCCACACACACATCTCAAAAAATACGATGAAGAAGCAATTGCACAATACACTCAACACTGACCTCTGGCTTCCCTGTGCATATGCACACACAGGCATGCACGTGGCCTCGGATACATATATGCCCATACCTATGTGGAATTCACACCACATGCACATGAAAAAGAAAGAAGGAGAGCCAGGCGTGGGGGCGCACGCCTTTAATCCCAGCACTTGGGAGGCAGACGTAAGAGGATCACCATGAGTTCAAGGCCACCCCGAGACTACATAGTGAATTCCAGGTCAGCCTGAGCTACAGTGAGACCCTACCTCGAAACCCGCCTCCCCCCAGCCCAGAGAAACAAGAAAGAAAGTAGGAAAGTTCGTTACCTCGCCCCTTTGTAGGATCCTAGCCTGCTACCTACTCTGGTACCAGGCAATTCCACCCACACACACACCATACATACATACACTGCCCTCCTCTCGCCACTGGCACCCCCCCCCCACCTCTTCTGAAGACTGTGCCTTCTGTTTGCTATAATCCAGAATTTCCTTTAAACCCAAATCCAGCCCATCATGGAATTACACCCAAAATATGTCCTCAGTTCTAATGTGTCCCCGTGTGCACCAGGACTAATCCAAGTCCCCACAGTCCTCACCCTGCCCTCCCCACAGGCCTCCTGATCAATTATCTCCCCTGAGTCTCCTCCTGTCCACGGCGAACTCTTGTCCAGTAGTCAGCAGAGTGCCTCCCAGACAAAAGTTACATCTGATGGATTCCTTGGTTTAAAGCCTCAACTGTTTCCCTCGAGGACTAGAATAAGAACCAAGCCCTAGGCTGGAGGGCTGGCTTAGTGATGAAGGTACTTGCCTGCGAAACCTGAGGACCCATGTTCAACTCTCCAGATCCCATGTTAGCCAGATGCACAAAGGTGAGGCAAGTGCAAGGTCACACATGCCCACTAGGTGGCGCAAGTGTCCGGCGTTAGAACGCAGTGGCTGATTTTCTAATGTGCCACTTCTCTCTCTCTCTCTCTCTCTCTCTCTCAGTCACTCTCTTGCTCTCTCTCTTACTCTCTGTAAAACGAAAACTAAAAAAAAAAAAAAAGAACCAATCCCTTTTCCCCCACAAGCAAAGCCCCATGGAGCTGACCACTGCCCACCTTCCACACCTCATACCCTACACGCCCCAGGCTTCCAGAGGCTGGGTCATCTGCGTGTGTGTAACTGCCCCCACCTCTTGCCTTCCTTGGGTTCAGCTCAAGTGTCCACCACAGAGAGGAGCAGCCTCCAGGAAGGCTGTATTGGCTAACATATGCGTGCTCTTCATTTGCTGGGTGTCTGTCTCCCTCAAAGAGAGTGGCAACACCCTAAGAGGCAGACTAATAAAACCTTACCCCAACAGTACCTGCTGGTCTTATGGGGGTCCTGGGAACTTGAACCCCGGGGTCATTAAACTTTGAAGGCAAGTGCCTTAATCACTGGGCCATCTCTCCAGCCTGAATTCTTTTTTAAAATAATAAAATTAACATCTTTACTAATGAAAATCTGCAAAACACATGCCAGGTGTGGTGGCGCATGCCTTTAGTCCCAACACCACTCAGAGGGCAGAGGTAGGAGGATCACTGTGAGTTCGAGGCCACCCTGTGACTACATAGTGAATTCCAGGCCAGCCTTGGCTAGAGTGAAACCCTACCTAGAAAAAAAAAAAAAATCTGCAAAATATATGCATCAAATTAAATTAAAGCAGTAATATTAAATCAAAAGCCTTAAAAAATATATACCACATTATTTGATTTTTTAAAAACATGATATAAAACTTGCGTTATAAATGCAAAGATAAACTATTTGGGTGCTAACAAGACTATTCAAATACAAATATTGAGGAAGCTTTATTTGGGTCCTTCTGGGAAAATGTAGGCTTATTTTTTAACATGACTCCATACATAAATATAAAATATAAGAGCTGGAGAGATGGCTTAGCGTTTAAGGCCCTTGCCTATAAAGCCAAAGGACTCAGGTTTGATTCTCCAGGTCCCATGTAGGCCAGATGCACAAGGTGGCACATACGTCTGCAGTTCTTTTACAGTGGCTGGAGGCCCTGGCACACCCATTTTCTTTCTCTCTCTCTCTCTCTCTTTTCTTTCTCTCTCTCTCTCTCTCTCTCAAATAAATAAATAGAACATAGCTACAACATTTTTGGTGTTTCTTCTTGTCATTTTTATATGTCACCAGTCATAATAGCAATGAATTCTTCTTGATTTATTTCTCCATTATCATCTTTATCAAATTCTTCTATCACAGCTCAAAGTTTCAATATCCAGTCTGTCACAACTCCATAACAATCTTCAAAGGTGATTTCGCCTGTGGCTTCTCTGTCATAATCTTTAAAAATCTTCCATACATCAGTGTTTTGTTTTTTTTTTTAACGTCAAATCTCAAGGCTTTCATCACTGCCTTTAATTCGGGATAATCTATTGCTTTATCTTTGTATCAAACAGCTTAAAAGCATGTTTAATTTTTTGTTTCTGTTCTTCAGAGAGATCTCTTCTTTTTTTCTTCTTTGTTTTTTCTACCACATACTCACTCCTCAGAGGTATGTTCCTCTGAAGAAAGATTTTACACCCACCACTACCCAACACAGCATGGCTTCCACTCAGCATGAATTCTATTTTTTTAATATTTTTATTTTTTTATTTGAGAGAGGGAAAGAGGCAGAGAGAGAGAGAGAATGGGTGCACCAGCGCTCCCAGCCACTGCAAACGAACTCCAGACTCATTTGCCAACTTTTGCATCTGGCTTACATGGGTCCTGGGGAATCAAACCGAGGTCCCTTGGCTTTGCAGGCAAGAGTCTTAACCGCTAAGCCATCTCTGCAGCCCCAGCATGAATTCTTGTTTCCTGACTCATTCCTGCATCTCATCACAGATTTGCTTGCCGGTTGCTCCTTCCCAGCCTCCTCAGCCACTGCAATGTAACCGCGGGTCCTGTGTGCTTCCCCTTGACAAAACCACAGTGAGCCTTCCTCATGACCACATTCCGTGACTTCCTACTTAATCTGTTCTGATGTTTTGGGGTTTGCATCTCTGTGGCCCCAGAATCTGATATCTTATTGGGTATGTGGTAATGGCTTCTTAATTTTTTGTTGAATGAATTAGCTAATTAATTTGACCCAAATGATCACAAAATATTTCTTGAAACTCTCTCTCTGCTGAGGCCAGATAGATGACTCTGTGGTTAAAGCCACTTTCTAGCAAGCCTGCTGGCTCAGGTTTAATCCTCACTACCACGCACATAAAGGCCAGACGAAAAATTTTAAAAAGGAGGGGTGGCTTAGCAGTTAAGGCATTTGCCTGCAAAGCCAAAGGACCCAGGTTCAATTCTCCAGGACCTACATTAACCAGATGCACAAGGGGCCACATGCATCTGGAGTTCTGTTTGCAGTGGCAGAAGGCCCTGGCGCACCCATTCTCTCTCTCTCTCTCTCCCTCTTTCTCTGTCAAATAAATACACTAAAAAAAAAAAAAAAAAGCCAGACCAAAGTGGCCCACACATCTGTAATCAGGCATCTCTGATGATGGGCATCCAGAAGCTTGTAGGCCAGCTAGCAAAACAAGAGGCACCCTGTCTCAAAGAAGGTGCCGGGAGAGGATTGACACCCTGAGGGTGTTCTCTGACCTCCAGCATGCACTGCGGCACATGCACACCCATGCACACACAGAAAATTATTTTTTATTGGTTTTTCAAGGTAGGATCTCACTCTAGCCCAGGCTGACCTGGAATTCACTATGGAGTCTCAGCATAGCCTCGAACTCACAGCAATCCTCCTACCTCTGCTTCCCAAATGCTGGGATTAAAGGCGTGTGCTACCTCCCCTGGCTTAAAGAAGCTTTTTGTTGTTGTTGTTTTAATCCACCAATACTGTCTTGTGTTTTCCCGGTTGGCCATTTTACTATTTGTTCCTTGGTCTTCATTGGCCTTTGACCTCCACCAATATGCACTGGTACTATTCATTAGAGGGGAACTTGTCTGTGGTGATTTGATGCAGGTGTCCCGCATAAACTAAGGTGTTCTGAATGCTAGGTTCCCAGCTGATGGAGATTTGGAAATTAAAGCCTCCTGGAGGCAGTGTATTGTTGGGGGCGGGCTTATGGGTGTTATAGCCAGTTTCCCCATGCCAGTGTTCGGCACACTCTCCTGTTGCTATTGTCCACTTTATGTTGGCCGGGGGTGATGTCCTCTCTCTGCTCATGCCATCGTTTTCCCTGCCAGAATGGAGCTTCCCCTCGAGCCTGTAAGCCAAAATAAACCTCTTTTACCTCCCCCCACAAGCTGCTCTTGGTTGGGTGATTTCCACCCGCAATGTGAACCTGACTGCAGCATTGTGCATCCCAATAGCTTGAGTTATCACTCCTGCATTGAAAACTCTGATCTACACCCCATGTCCCAGCCTCTTGCTTAAGGGCCGGGTAGCCACCGCCACCTTCCAACGCATAGCTTGAAACTGATAATGCTTGATACCATCAAGCTGAAATTGTCCAAAATGTCACCTGCAATTGCACCCACATCCAAGACCACTCTACGTATGCACGTTAGCGGGTGCCACTCAAATCAGTGCCCAAAATTTGGAATCTCAGGGTTTGCCTCCTGTGGTAGCTGTTCGAATGGGGAATGCACCCCCACCCCATAGACTCATGTATTTGTGATCGAGCCTCATTCAGGTGGCAATTTGGGAAGTGGAGCCCCGTTGGAGAAGGGGTGTGACTGGGGATGGACTCTGAGGTTGCTCCCCTGCGTTCTCCGCCAAGGTGAAGCTTCCCCCTTGAGGCTGTAAGCCTGGGCTAAACCCTCCCTTCCCATCAGCCGCTTAGGGAAAGAGACGTTCTTCTGCCCCCACAACAGGAAGCAGCTACTCCGCCTTTCATTCCCCAACCACTTTACCACCTGCTAAGGGAGACCCAGGGGGGTGGGAAAGAGAATCAGGACTACCGTGTGTTACCTTGTACTGTTGCCCTTAATTTATTTCTTTTTTGTATTTCAAGGTAGGGTCTCACTTTAGCCCAGGCTGATCTGGAATTCACTAGGTAGTCTCAGGGTGGCCTCAAACTCACGGAGATCCTCCTACCTCTGCCTCCCGAGTGCTGGGATTAAAGGCGTGTGCCATCATGCCTGGCTTGTTGCTCTTTTTATTTATTTAATTTACTTATTTGAGAGAGAGAGAGAGAGAGGCAGAAAGACAGAGAGAATGGGTGCTCCAGGGCCTCTAAACATTGCAAACAAACTCCAGACACCACCTCGTGCATCTGACCTTGCCTGGGGCACTGGGGTATTGAACCAGAGTCCTTGGGCTTTGCAGGCAAGCGCCTTAACTGCTAAGCCATCTCTGCAACCCTAAGGCTCTTTTTGTTGTTTGTTTGTTTGTTTTTACAAACATAGCAAGTTTGCAAAATGTCTCAAACACTCCAGCTGAGATGTGCAGAAAATTGTTTATTTCTTCAGCTTGGTCTTTTTCCTAAGCCTCCAACCGCTTGTTAATAAGAAAAACACATTGAGTTAATGCTCAAGTCTGTTGGGAACATAACACAGCCCGATCCTTGGAAGAGACCGTTCGCGGAATGCCAGGGGTCCCCTGGAAAAAGCGCCTGGTCTCTGAGGACGCTTCCCACGGCCCACGCTGCTCTTTGGCGAGGTGGCCCAAGCGCTCGGGGCGCAGGGCCGTGACGGACGTGTCCGCGTCCTGGGCGAGACACGCGCCCAGGTCCCGCCGCGTGGCTCCCCAGCTGCTGCTCCTACCACGCGTCCTTGGAACTTACAGCTTGGCCAAGACCGGGGCCCGTACAGCTGACTCCCCGGAGCCCCGGGTCACACGCAGGAGCTGAGGCCATCGACTTTACCGGGTACTTCTGGACCTCGTGCCGGGAAGGACCCCTCCATGCAACCCACCTGCAGAGCCTGAGCCCACCTCCCCCGGGACTCCCCCCCCCCCACTTTGCACAAGCACCGTCACAATCCTTCGGTGCATTCTCCTTGGGCATCCTCGACGGGTGCACAAGTGGTGGGCTGCTGTCGGCAAGTTACCTTCTGCAAAGGCATCCCAGCAGAAGCGGCTTATGACGGTTTGGAAGGGAAGCTTCACACTGAGAAGGTGTGACACCGGGCTCACACCGAGGGAGCCTGAGCAAGCTGGCTGGGAGCACCCAGTGGGCCAATGACTCCCGAGGTCCGCCCCTCCTCCCTCCCCCAGCCAGCAAGGGATCTCCTCCAGCCCGGGTCTAAGTAGGAAGCTTAATCGCAAATACTTGAGGCCACGGGACCCTTTACATTCTGGCCACCACAGTTTCTTATCTACCTGTGTGGGAGATTTCACAAACTCACTTCTTAGGACGAAATTGCTGGCATGCTTTAAAAAAAGAGCCGGGGGAAATGGAGGGGCTGGTGAGATGGCTTAGTGGCTCAGCGCTTGCCTGTGAAGCCTGAGGACCCCAGTTCGAGGCTCGGTTCCCCAGGACCCAGGTAAACCAGATGCACAAGGGGGCGCACGCGTCTGGAGTTCGTTTGCAGAGGCTGGAAGCCCTGGCGCGCCCATTCTCTCTCTCTCCCTCTATCTGTCTTTCTCTCTGTGTCTGTCGTTCTCAAATAAATAAATAAAAATTAAAAAAAAAAAAGACGGGGGGGGGCAGGGAAGGGGCTGGAGAGATGGCTTAGCCGTTCAGTGCTTGCCTGTGAAGCCTGAGAACTCCAGTTCGAGGCTGGATTTCCCAGGACCCAGATAAGCCAGATGCACAAGTGGGTGCACGCATCTGGAGTTCATTTGCAGTGGCTGGAGACCCTGGTGTGCCCATTCTCTCCCTCTCTCTCTCTCTCTCTCTCTCTCTCTCTGCCTCTTTCTCTCTCTGTCACTCCCAAATAAATAAATAAAAATAAAATTTATTTTAAAAGGCACTAAACTGGGGTATGGTGGCGCACGCCTTTAATCCCAGCACTCGGGAGGCAGAGGTAGGAGAATCACTGCGTGTTTGAGGCCACCCTGAGACTACATAGTGAATTCCAGGTCAGCCTGGGCTACAGTGAGACCCTACCTCGAAGAACCAAAAATAAAACAAATAAAAAAAATTTTTTTAAAGGAACTAAGGGAATTTGGGGAGTATTTTCCCATGAGAGCCTGGTAAACTGATAAAGAACCTGTCAGCTATATGAAGGCTAAGGAACTTGATTGTCCTTAAAGCAGCGTGAGGAGCTGTCGACTGTAACAAGCATGATTCGACTTACTTTTAAGGGTCACAGTGGCTAAGGTATAAAGACCTAACAGACACTGGTGCTTCCCAGATTTTGCATCCAAAATAATCATGGGAATGCTAATATTATGGCACAACAGGGGAGCAGAAGAAGTGCAGGTTGGGGAGACAGGAAGCTAGTTAAAATGCAGTGGTCATGCCCGTTACGTTCATGAACTCACGGCAAACCGCAAACAACTGAGCCTATCAACACATCGTCTTCCACGGGGAAGGGATACATGAGATTCCAGACCCCCAGAGTAGCTCATGGCAGCTGACGGCTGCTGAGAAAGGGGTGTCAGGTTCATCTTTTGTGTAGCTATTGGCAAGCTGCCTGTTCCACGGTGAATAACCGTCTCCCCATGACCATGTGAGCAATCCTAATTTAACTCAATGGGTTTAAAATAAAAAGACGTGAGAAAAAAAAAAAAAAAAACCAAAACGTGAGGGCCTGAAGAGATGGCTCAGCAGTTAAGGTGCTTTCCTACAAAGCCTAAAGACCTGGGTTCCATTCACCAGAACCCACGTAAAGCTAGATGCACAAGGTGGTACACGTGTCTGGAGTTTGTTTGCAGTGACTAGAGGCCATGGTATGCCCATTCTCTCTCTGCTGTTGTGGTGGTTTGATTCAGGTGTCCCCCATAAACTTAGGTGTTCTGAATGCTAGGTTCCCAGCTGATGGATATTTGGGAATTAATGCCTCCTGGAGGGAGTGTATTGTTGGGGGCGGGCTTATGGGCTTTATAGCCAGTTTCCCCATGCCAGTGTTTGGCACACCTCCTGTTGCTGTGGTCCATCTTATGTTGGCCAGGGGGTGATGTCCACCTTCTGCTCATGCCATCGTTTTCCCTTGCCATCGTGAAGCTTCCCCTCGAGCCTGTAAGCCAAATAAATCTCTTTTTCCCAGAAGCTGCTCTTTGTTGGGTGATTTCTAACAGCAATGCAACCCAGACTACAACAGCTGTCTATCTGCTTCTCTCTCTCAAATACATAAAATACTTAAAACAAAAGACATAAATATAAGATAAGGATAAATGGGAAAAAGAAAGGTATAAATGAGAAGGGAGATTTTTAAAAGGGGTCATTGAGCCAGGTATGGTGGTACAGGTCTTTAATGCCAGCACTTGAGAGGCAGAGATAGGAGGATCAACATGAGTTCGAGACCACCTTGAGACTACATAGTGAATTCTAGGTCAGCCTGAGCTAGAGCAAAACCCTGCCTCAAAAAAAAAAAAAAAAGCAGCCAGGTATGGTGGCACATGCCTTTAATCCCAGCACTCGGGAGGCAGAGGTAGGAGGATCACTGTGAGTTTGAGGCCACCCTGAGACTACATAGTGAATTCCAGGTCAGTCTGGGCTGGGGTGAGACCTTACCTCGAAAAACCAAGCAACCAAACAAATAATCAAAAAAAAAAAAAACACCCAAAATGCATAAAAGGGTAAAATAAAATACATTACATTTTTATATGAAAATGTCAAATATGGAAAAAATAAATAAAAATTTAGAAAACACAATTGCAATGACTCATGAAAAAAATAATAATTTTCCAAATAGTATTCCCTCCTTGTAGCTATAATTACGGTTTCAAAAAAAAAAAAAAAAACAACTAGTGGCTTTGAAGGATATCAGTTAGATTGAAGAAGGATGTTATGTTTGAGTCAGCAGTTGGACTAAAGCTGTTTCTACTTCATGGAGGCGCTGGAGGTCATTTTCAAAGCAATGGGGAAGAAGGTGATGTTTTTGCAAAGTTTGAAGTAAGGAAAGCAGCTCCAAGGAGGAAGGGATTGTTAACGTGACTTGGAAGGTATTCCTAACGGAAGAGAAGAACCTACGGCCCATACTGCTCAGTGTTTTATAGACAACAATTCTTACTCTTTTTAAGTTCTTCCCAGTTTTTAGGTTTTATGGCCTGTTTGTAACCTCTCCCTGCCCCACCCAAACCATATACTGAGGCCCTAGCTCCTAACATGATGGAAGTTGGAGATGGGGGAGGGGGTCTTTGTAAGTAATTCCATTTAGATTAAGTCATCAGGGTGGAGCCCCCTTCGTGGGATGACAGCTTTTACATGAAGAGGCAGCCAGGGACTGGGGTGTAGTTCAGTTGGAAAGCGCTTGCCTACCACATAAAAGGTCCTGTTTTCAATCCCAAACTTTGAAGGAAGAAAAAACAATGGGGGAGTAGATCATTTAAAAATAAGAAGGGAGGGGGCTGGAGAGATGGCTTCGATTCCCCAGGACCCACGTAAGCCAGATGCACAAGGTGGAGCATGCATCCGGAGTTCGTTTGCAATGGCTGGAGGCCCTGGTGCACCCATTCTCTCTTTCTCTGCCTCTCTCTCTCTCTCTCTCTCTCTCAAATAAATAAATAAAAATAACAAAAATAAATAAATAAGAAGGGGGACGGGTGTGGTGGCGCACGCCTTTAGTCCCAGCACTCTGGAGGCAGAGGTAGGAGGATCGCCATGAGTTCAAGGCCACCCTGAGACTGCATAGTGAATTCCAGGTCAGCCTGAGCTACAGCGAGACCGTACCTCAGAAAACCCAAAGACTAAAATAAAATAAGAATAAGAAAGGGAAGGTGGAGAAATCTTTCTCCGTCTGCATATATGCATGCACGTATGAGCCTGTGTGATGAGTCTCCCGGCCCCTTGATCTACAGCTATGATCCCGACCCCAGTCTTCCTCCAGAACTGCGGGGGACAAATATCTGCTTAAGGCACCCTGGTTATGGCATTTTTGTTACAGCAGCCCAAGCAGGCTAAAATACTGGGCAATGATGTAGTTGCGCTCCAAATATCATCTCATTAATTCACAGGCAACTCCGAGAGTAGCTGTCATTACTTGAGAAATGGAATCCCGAGGAGGTAAGTAACTTGCCTGGGCAACTGTGGAACAGTCACAGAGCCAAGATTGAGATCCTGACCTCTGTTCCCAGGACCAGGTACCCTCCCAGTATCTTAGCCCCATGGAAAGAGAGGCAGTTGCAAGTCTATGTTCGTTTCACAACTTCTCTAATGCATCCAGTTCATGCCCAAAGGCAGTGAGCCTGTTAATAGAGAGCCTGGATTAGACCCAGGCTTTTGCCTCGCCTTCCAATTTCCTTCTGTGGCCATCCTCTTACCTTACTGAGTAAATGAATCTGAGAATAAACGAGACTACACATTCGCAGCCCATGGAGTCTCTACGTGCGTGTGTGGTGTGTGTCAGTGTGTGTAGAAGTGGGTTCATGCTGCAACATGGATGTGGATGTCAGAGGACAACCTCACCATCCACCTTATTTTATACCTTTTTTTTTTTTTTTTTTTGTAACTTGTTTGTTTTTTGGTTAGGGTCTCGCTCTAGCCCAGGTTGACCTGGAACTCACTATGATAGTCTCAGGGTGACCTTGAACTCACAGCAATCCTCCTACCTCTGCCTTCCAAGTGCTGGATTAATGGGGTGCACCACCACACCCGGCCCCCTTACTTTAGACAGGGTCTTTTCTGTTGTTTTTTGCCACTGGGAAGACCACACTAACTGGCCTGTGAGCTCCAGGAGTCTCCTGACTGCTTGCCATTGCCTTAGGTGCATGGGGATTACAGACGTGTGTGCTGCTTGCATCCGACTTTAGGTGGGCTCTGGGCATCCGAACTCCAGGCACCAGGCTTACCCAGTGAGGGTGCTGACCTCTGAGCGACCGCCCAGCTCCCAGCACCAGGCTCTGCGCTGTAACTACAACCACAGGCACACCTGTAAGCGCCCCCTCGCACAGCAATCTGGGGCCTCGTGGTGCCCACAGGACCGCTGGAGCTGATGGGAGGAAGCTAGACAACTTCAGATCTTCTCTGGACCCATTCAAACCATTAGTTTCTTGTGTGTTTGGTTTTGGAGGTAGGGTCTCGCTCTATCCCAGGCTGACCTGGAATTCACTATGGAGTCTCAGGCTGGCCTCAAACTCACAGCGATCCTCCTACCTTCTTTTTTTATTTATTTATTTTTTTTAATTTGAGAGCAACAGACAAAGAAAGACGCAGAGAGAGAGAGAGAGAGAATGGGCGCGCCAGGGCCGCCAGCCACTGCAAAAGAACTCCAGATGCGTGCACCCCCTTGTGCATCTGGCTAACGTGGGTCCTGGGGAACTGAGCCTCGAACAGGTGTCCTTAGACTTCACAAGCAAGTGCTCAACCGCTACGCCATCTCTCCAGCCCCATCCTCCTACCTTCTAATTGGCTAGACTGTTACTTGAATCCAGTTTTATAAGCCATAGTTTTAGAAGTTTGAAAAAGACTTTATCTCATCAATTATCTTTCCCTCCTTATGACAAAAGACACAAGGTAACTCTCCCCATCATTAAGGGTGTAACATACATGAGCCATCAAATACCCAAGCAAAGTCAGGGTGATGTCATTCCTGTATCCAACTTTGCCATGCCCTAGCCCACGGGGAATGACTCCTTTCACTTATGATTTAAAAAGAAAAGCATCGCTTTGTCCCGGAGGGGAAAGGGGGGAAGTTTAAGATATGTTTGGTGATACGATTTCATTCTTGAGCCAGGACATTTGTGGTGCCTGACACTGTAGCTGGCTTAAGCTTCTTAATGGTGTGCGTTGTTGGTACAACCCGAGGCCAGCGTTACCACCAGCTCTGTCAAATTCCTTAGATGCCTGAGCACAATTAAGAGAACTAAGTTGATGCCAGGTAATTATTCAGGTTAGATTAATGTGTAATTGTGAGGAGTAATACACCACCATGCCAAGCACGAACGCTGCTTCATTGAAGAGAGGGGGAAAGAGTCTGGTGAGTTAGGACAAATTCCAAAGCAGGGACGTGTCCCCATCTGAGCCAGCATGGGAGACAAGTTGTTGTTTTTGTCATGAAGATAAGTAACGCTTCTGAATCCTTGAGCTAGAGCTGGGCACTCTGGGGAAACCCAGCCCACCCCTTGGCCTTACCACTGTGCCCAGGGTGTTTTCCTAAACACTGAAAGAGGAGATGGGTGCCCTGGCAACTTTTCTATAATGGTCGTTATTTATTATTTGGAGAAAAGACAGGATCTTTTTTTTTCTTTCCTGCTTTATTTATTTATTTATTTATTTATTTATTTATTTATTTCAGAGGGAGAGAGAGAGAAAGAGATAAAGAAAAAGAAGGAGATGGGGCTGGAGAGATGGCTTAGCAGTTAAGCACTTGCCTGTGAAGCCTATGGACCCCAGTTCAAGGCTCAATTCCCCAGGACACACGTTAGCCAGATGCACAAGAGGGCACATGCATCTGGAGTTCATTTGCAGTGGCTGGAGGCCCTAGCACACCCATTCTCTCCCTCTCTCTCTCTCTCTCTCTCTCTCTCTCTCTCTCTCTCTGTGCCTCTTTCTCTCTCTCTCTCTCTCTCTGCATCTCTTTCTCTCTCTCTCTGCCTCTTTCTCTCTGTCTGTCTCCCTCAAATAAATAAATAAAATAAACAAAAAAGAAAAAAGAAAGAGAGAAAGATAGTGAAAAATGGGCCATGCGTGCACCAGGCCCTCTAGCCACTGCAAAGAAACTCCAGATACATGTGCCACCTTGTGCAACTGGCTTATGTGGGTCCTGGGGACATCAACCTGGGTCCTTAGTATTCACAGGCAAGCACCTTAACTGCTAAGACATCTCTTTAGCCCTCTTTTCTGCTTTATAAAAGTTCTGACCCTGTCTAAATAGAAAAATCAGAGTTGTTCTTTTTTTTTGAAGTCACAATAATTGTTCTGGTTGCAATGTTTTCTACTTTTTACTACTGTGTAAAGAAGTCTTTGAAGGACCAATAACATAAGAAGAATTTCCCACATTCAAAGTAAGGCTCATGTTGGGGAGGAATCAACAATCAATATGTGAAACAGAATCAGCCATTGAAAAACAACTCTCTAGCCGGACGTGGTGGCGCACGCCTTTAATCCCAGCACTCAGGAGGCAGAGGTAGGAGGATCACTGTGAGTTCAAGGCCACCCTTAGATTACAGAGTGAATTCCAAGTCAGCTCTGGGCTAGGGAGAGACCCTACCTCAAAAAGCCAATATAAATAAATAACTAACTCTTTCTATATATTTGTTCCTCTGTGCTCTGTGAGAACTTTTAGAGTCCACAGAAGAAAATGTCCATAGATTTATGGAATTGAAAAAGAATGTAGCTCAAACGGCTTGATTATACACTGCTGGTCCCTTTGATAATAAATACGTTAGTACAAACAGGAATGAAACTTACAGGCACCAAGTAGAGTGGAAAGGCAAGTTGCAGATTTGCATACTGTGGTGGTTTGATTCAGGTGTCCCCCATAAGATCAGGTATTCTGAATGCTAGTCTCCCCAGCTGATGGCAATTGGAAATTAAAGCCTCCTGGAGGCAAAGTATTGTTGGGGGCGGGCTTATGGGTTTTATAGCTGGTTTCCCCTTGGCACACTCTCCTGTTCCTGTTGTCCACCTTATGTGGGCCAGAGGGTGATGTCCACCCGCTGCTCATGTCACTGTTTTCCCCTGCCATAGTGGAGTTTCCCCTCGAGCCTATAAGCCAAAATAAAACTCTTTTTTTTTTCCCCCTACAAGCTGCTCTTGGTTGGATGATTTCCACCAGCAATGCAAACCTGACTGCAACACATACAATGAGAAAGCTTTTAGTGATAATTTATAACAAGCAAATCCAAAAATATTTAGCTTGCAAGGTAAGTAAACTAAGGAGATGGATAGGCTCTAAAAAGTTATGCAAGGTCATGTCCACAAGACTGGTAAAGCATAACTTCTATGTCAGATGGCAGCTTCATTCACTTTGTTAAACAGACCCTACCTCAAAAAATCAGAATAAGAAAAAAAAAAAAAAAAAAAAAAACAAGCAGGGCTGGGAAGATTGCTTAGCAGTTAAAGCCCTTGTCTGCAAAGCTTAAGGACCCACGTAAGCCAGAGGGTGGTACATGTGTCTGGAGTTCATTTGCAGTGGCTAGAGGCCCTGGCATGCCCATTCTCTCTCTCTCATAAATAAATAAATTAAAAAAAAAATAAACATGGGTTGGAGAGATGGCTTGGCAGTTAAGGCATTTGCCTGCAAAGCCAAAGAACCTTGGTTCAACTCCCTAGGACCCACATAAGCCAGATGCACAAGAGGGCGCATGTGTCTGGAGTTCACTTGCAGTAGCTAGAGGCCCTGGCACACCCATTCTCTCTCTCTCCCTGTCTCTTCCTCTTTCTCTCTGCCAAATAAATAAAAATAAAGTTTTTAAAAAATAAATAAGTAGGTCTGGAGGGATGACTTCGTGATTAAGGTGCTTGCCTGTAAAGCCTAAAGATCAATGTTCAACTCTCCAGATCCCACGTAAGCCAGATGCACAAGATGATGCAAATGCTCAAGATCGCACATGCGCACAAGGTGGCATATGTGTCTGGAGTTCGATTGCAGTGGCTGGAGGCCCTGACATGCCAATTCTCCCCCTCTCTCTCTCATGAGTTCAAGGCCAGTCTGAGATTACATAGTGAATTCCAGGTCAGACTAAACTAGAGTGAGACCCTACCTCAAACCCGTTCCCCCCAAAAATCTTAAAATTGAACAAGGAAAAAAAAAAGTCAGGCAAGAAGTCAAGAAAGGTCGACCATCCCCCTGCACACACACATACGATCATGTCTGTCCACCTTTGCCAGAACTATTTGTCTAAGTTCTCACAGGGATGAGGAGCAGCATCGTAAAATAGGAACGCTCTGTGGACCTGTCTTCCAGCTACAAAGAGGGGCTTTTTCATCACTGCTTTTCATTCGCTGAATGATTTCTTTACTGTGCAAAAACTTTGAAATTCAGTTTTATTTACATGTTTAATTCTGATTTTGTTGTTGTAATTTTAAGGTCCTATCCATAAAGTCATTGCCAAAGCCAATATCAAGAAGCTTTCCCTTTGTGTTTAGGAATTTCGGGGTTTCAAATCTTAAACTTAGATCTTTTTTAATATTTTTATTTATTTATTTATTTGAGAGGCAGAGGGAGAAAGAGAGAGAGAGAGAATTGGCACGCCAGGGCCTCTAGCCACAGCAAACAAATTCCAGACACATGCTCCACCATGTGCATCTCTGGCTTACGTGGGTGCTGGGGAATCAAACCTGAGTCCTTAGGCTTCTCAAACAAGCGCCTTAACCACTAAACCATCTCTCCAGCCCAAACTTAAGTCTTTAATCCATGTCACAACAAGCCCTGTGGATTCCATGTGCTTTTATTCTCCTGCAGAGTTGCCATCGTATACTCTGTTTTTATTTTCCTGTCCTTCTGAGAGAAACTTCTGGGTCTCAAATCAATACCCTAACTCCCCTCTTTCTAGCTTGAAGACAGGTCTACGTTTCTACATGGGCAACAGGTAGAAACTGATTATCAGGGAAGATTGGGCGTTAGAGGTATTGATTTGGGACCAAGAAGGTCGTCTCAGAAGAAGGGGAAAATAAATAATGAATAAAAAGAAGAAAGTGGAGCCAGGCATGGTGGTGCACACCTTTAATCCCAGAATTTAGGAGGCAGAAGTAGGAGGATCGCCATGAGTTCAAGGCTACCCTGAGACTATATAGTGAATTCCAGGTTTGCCTGGACTAGAACGAGACACTACCTCAGAGAGAGAGAGAGGGAAAGAAAGAAAGAAGGAAAGAAAGAAAGAGAAAGGAAAGGGAAAGGGAAAGGGAAAGGGAAAGGAAAGGAAAGGAAAGGAAAGGAAAGGAAAGGAAAGGAAAGGAAAGGAAAGGAAAGGAAAGGAAAGGAAAGGAAAGGAAAGGAAAGGAAAGGAAAGGAAAGGAAAAAAAGAGGGCTGGAGAAAGGGCTTAGCAGTTAAGGCACATGGCTGTGAAGCCTAAGGACCCAGGTTCGCTTCTCCACGTTCCATGTAAGCCAGATGCACATTGTGGTGCATGCATCTTGAATTCCTTTACAGTGGCTAGAGGCCCGGGCACATCCATTCTCACTCACTCTCTATCTTTCTCTCCCTCTCTGTTTCTAATAAAAAAGTAAATCTTGCCTGGTGCAGTGGCACATGCCTTTAATTCCAGCACTTGGGAGGCAGAGGTAGGAGGATTGTTGTGAGTTTGAGGCCACCCTGAGACTCCATAGTGAATTCCAGGTCAGCCTGGGCTAGAGTGAGACCCTACCTTGAAACACCAAAAAAAAAAAAAAAAGTAAATTAAAAAAAAAAAAAGACACAAGAAAAGAATAATTTTTTTAAAAAAACAGAACAAAAAGAAAGAAGCAGAAAGTTGGCTGAGGACCAGCACCCATTGCTCTTTTTCCTGACCGCAGAAGCAACGGGACAAGCTGCCTTGGACCCCGCCTTCTCTGCCGTGATGGGCTGCGCTCTCGACCTGCAAGCCAGAACGAACTCTTCCTTCTTAAGTTCCTTTCCTCCAGTATTTTGTCACAGCAACTAATACGCCCTCCTGTTGACAGATGACCTCTGAGCTTCCTCCCCCACCTCCAAATGCTAGCTTTACCTGTGTCTGGGGCATTATCTACCATGGGAAACCAAGAAGCCAAGGCAAGAGAGTCACTGAGGCTGATATTTGGGAATAACACAAAGAAAAGGCTGACTCAAACTCACCACAGTACTGAGAAGCGACGGTGGAGTGTTCAGCACTGAGTGAGACATCTCTATCACACCCTCCAAGGCTCAGGGACCACTGCAGAAGAGGTGGTGGAAAGAATGTAAGAGCCCAGATTCCTTAGATTGTTAACCAACTGACTGCTGGAGCGCCTCTGCCGTTCTTTAACTGAGTGTGCACACATACCTATCAATAAATCTCTCTAACAACTGGACTTATCCTCTTTGATTCAAACTACTCTCTGTTCTATCTTAGAGATGGTGGAGAATACCGGGGAGAACCCGGATACATCAGTGCAACAAGAAGAGAGTGCCCACTGCCTACCGTGAGATGGGTCACCTCCACCTCATCTGCCCGGGCCCAGAAGTTGCTACAGAGGATGTGGTATCATGAATACTCTTACGGCGGCTAACCTTAAGCCAGTTCCAGGGAGATGGTGACAGACACTGTGATCACGCATTCCTCATCAAAACCGAGATCCAGAATCGGATGTAATGGTGCACACCTTTAGTCCCAGCACTCGGGAGGTAGAGATAGGAGGATCACCATGAGATCGAGGCTACCCTGATGCTGCATAGTGAATTTCAGGTCATCCTGGGCTAGACTGAGACCCAACCTGAGGGTGGAAAAAAAAAAAAAACACAGATCCAGAGGCTACAGAGAAAGTAAAACTAAATCAGATTTCTCTTTTTTTTTGGTCCCCTTTTTATTAAAACTATTCATCTGAAGTACAAAAATTAATCATTTACTTTTACCAAATGACTACAAAATATGAATTCTATTGCCTCCAATAAAGAACCAATAATTAGTTTGAAACCCTTAAGGTAATTAAAGTCATTTGGAAAAGGAATTAACAATTGAAAATTTTTGTATTTATGACTAATCCATTATAAACAAAGCCAATCTGAACACTATCATGGCTGCCAAGGTTCAGGGAACATTTTAGAAGAGGGGCTGAGAAGACTGTAAGAGCCTCAGGGGGAATGGGAACAGCCTGAGACACCATGTTCCTCTCCCCCCCAGACTGACTAGGGTCTTGGTCCCCACAATGAATACCAATAACCCCCCCCCCAAAGACCCTTAGCGGAATTGTAGTGGGGGGAGGGGTCTAAAAGTACAACTTTTTATTTTAAAAAATCAATAAATAATTTAAAAAAATTTTTTTTTGTTTTTTTGATTTTTCGAGGTAGGGTCTCACTCTAGCCCAGGCTGACTTGGAATTCACTATGGAGTCTCAGGGTGGCCTCGAACTCATGGCAATCTCCTACCTCTGCCTCTTGAGTGCTGGGATTAAAGCCGTGCGCCACCACGCCTGGCTAATTTTTAAAAATATTTTTAAAGAATGTGGGCTGGAGAGATGGCTTAGCAGTTAAGGTACTTGCTTGCAAAGCCAAAGGACCCAGGTTTGATTTCCCAGGACCCCTGTATGCCAGATGCACAAAGTGCTGGATACATCTGGAGTTAGTGCATCCCCTCTCTCTCTCTCTCTCTCTCTCTCTGTGTGTGTCTCAACACATACTATCTGCCATTTTCTCTCAAATAAAATATTTTGAAGAAATAAAAAAGTGTAAGAGCCACAGGAAGGATAGGACTGCTTACAGAGCTGTCTTCCAGGCACAGAGGGGCCACGATATTCATGACCTCACAGTGGCGGGAGCTACCAGCACAGGAGCTGCATAACAGGAGGGGAAATGATGACATCAACATAGGAGAGAGACTAGTTGGAAAGAAGGGGTTCAGTGGAGGGGGATTCAGGAGAGGGATAAAGAAGGGTGGTAGGAAGCCGGGCGTGGTGGCGCACGCCTTTAATCCCAGCACTCAGGAGGCAGAGGTAGGAGGATCGCCATGAGTTCGAGGCCACCCTGAGACTCCATAGTGAACTCCAGGTCAGCCTGGGCTAGAGTGAGACCCTACCTTGAAAAAACAAAAAAAAAAAAAAAAAAAAAAAAGGAGGATGGTAGGGGTAATTATGATCAGGGTATATTGTCTATACATCTGGAGGTTGTCAATAAAAAGTTTAAAAAGAAAGATTTTATATATATTGCTGCTGCAAATGAACTCTAGACACATGCGCCACCTTGTACATCTGGCTTAGGTGGGTCCTGGGGAATAAATAAAACCTGGGTCCTTTGGCTTTGCAGGCAACTGCCTTAACCACTAAGCCATCTCTCCAGCCCAGAATATATATAAAGTCTGTAGTAATACCAATCTCAAGGCTGTATGTATCAGGTTGAGACATGGATCATGAATGAATGCATAGATGAATGGATTTGGAAAAAAAATAATTCAAAAATCTTATAAAATTTATCCTAGCTCCCCCCAAAAGCAGAATAAAGCATTTCTATAGACTATTATGAGGTAATTCAAAGCAAATATTTTGGTTTGAAAGTGTGAACTCATGAACAACAAATCAAGTCAGATGAGGTCATTTCATATAGTCCATCAATTTAAAAAATATATAAAATTTAGGAGACTTAAGTATGTTCACTTTAGCCTTTATGTCTTAAACAGCTGCTCAAATAGCATTTTATGACAGACTCTTGCAAACAAGCTTTATGGAATGATATGTTCAGATCTTCCTGTGCGTGCCAGCTGTTATGTTTAGGGGGAAGGTATTTTGTTTGGTTTGTTTTTGGTTTTTCGAGGTGGGTTTCACTCTAGTCCAGGCTGACCTGTAATTCACTCTGTAGTCTCAGGGTGGCCTTGAACTCAGGTGATCCTCCTACCCCTGCCCCCCGAGTGCTGGGATTAAAGGCGTGCGCCACCACGCCCAGCTGGGGAAGGCATTTTGTAATTTGGGGACACGTTAAACTTAACGGCTTCCTAAGGTTCATATTTCCGCCTCAGCTGGATGGCTGCCAGATGTGAACAGCATCCAGGAAGCTTTCAGTCAGGGAGCAGAAGCCCGCATGGGGCAGTTTCTGTTTCAGTAACGGCTTTCCGGACACAATGAAGGGAAGTGACAACATCTGGACAACATCATCCAAACGTATTTCTCCAGACCGAGTCAGCTCTCATGTCACAAGGATGAGTGTGTCATTTTTTTTTTTAAATATGTTGCACCTTAGGGGCCAAATGAAATTAGAACAAGAATGATTCCGTGTGATTAATGTGGTCTCCTAACATGCTAGAGAGTAGGATTTGTTTTCTCACGTGTGTAGACATAACTGGCTGATTCTATGTTCTTAGTCTGTGTTCCAAAACGTCACCTCCCACCACCCCAAGAAACAAAAACAAAAACCTCTCAAAGCCAGTGATGACCAGAGCAGGTGGCCTTTATTGCACCGGGAATCTGGCTGAGGTGGAAGGAAGCACGAGCCTGACCTCCACGTGGAGGCACGCTTGCCAACTGTGTGAATTTAGTCTGATGCCGAGACCTCAGACCTGAAGTGTTCTCCGATATCACATAGTCAAATCACGCAGTCTCTCCTATTCATAAGTTGAGGGCAAAGAGCAGTGTGATATCATGTAGAAGGTATTTTTTTTTCTTTAACCTATAACGGGTAAATTAAGCCAGGCATGTGGGCTCACACCTGTATTCCCAACCCTTGGGAGGCTGAGGCACGTGCATGCGTGTGCGCACACACACACACCTTTACATCCGCAAAATATTCAGGCACTGACAACAGGGAGTCAGTGGGCATGACTCTATTTGGAACTGCGTGGCACCTCCATTGCCACACGCTCTCACAAGGGCCTGCTAGGGAGCTTCATGGCTCCCACTAGCTGACACTTCAGGTGCCCCAAGAACGTAAGAAAAGGTTGCTTCAGTCAGCAGTTGGTACAGCAGGTGACATGCCAAGTGGAGAGCTGCCAGGATTGAGAAGTGCCTCAGGTTCAAATGAGGCACTCTTCAATGATGGATCTTCTTATTTTTTTTTTTTTTCTAAATTTAACTTATTTATTTGCAAGGAGCCGGGTGTGGTGGCGCGTGCCTTTAATCCCAGCACTGGGGAGGCAGAGGTAGGAGGATCGCCGTGAGTTTGAGGCCATGCTGAGACTCCATAGTGAATTCCAGGTCAGCCTGGGCTAGAGCGAGACCCTACCTTGAAACAAACAAACAAACCCTATTTATTAGCAATGAGGGTGGAGGGATGAAAACATGGGCACACCAGGGCCTCTTGCCACTGCCAACAAACTCCAGTCACATGTGCCACTTTGTGCATCTGGCTCTAAGTGGGCACTGGGGAACTGAGCCTGGAATGGCAGGCTTTGGGAACAAACACCCTTAACCACTGAGCCGTCTCCCCATCCCTTTGATGATTAATCTTGTCAACTTGATTGGAGGATTGAGAAATACCTGGAAAATTGGTTAAGAACTTTGAAGTATGTGAGGGTTATTTCTGGAGATGATTGGCATGTGGGATAGCAACCTAGGAGGGAAATGTGTTGGCACCATCCAGTGGCCAGGAGTCCAAGAAGCCAGCCACCACAAGCATTCAAATATCCTCCCTCCCTCTCGTTCTCACTCTCTTGCTCTGCAAGCTGCTCCGTTCCACCGTGCCCTTCTGCCATGGTGGACTGGAACCTCTGAAACCATGAGCCAAAGTCAGTCTCCCCTTTGAACTGTTCCTTACAGGTTGTTACAGTAAGGGAAAGTCTGACTCACCCAGAACTGTTCTCAGATGATTCTGTGATACAGGAGACACTTGCTTTATCAGTGACTGTGATAGACAGCCAGAAATTGTACTGAATTCTAGTTGGTCTTTCGCTTTTAAAAAATACTCTATTTGGGCTGGAGAGATGGCTTAGCGGTTAAGTGCTTGCCTGTGAAGCCTAAGGACCCCGGTTCGAGGCTCGGTTCCCCAGGTCCCACGTTAGCCAGATGCACAAGGGGGCGCACGCGTCTGGAGTTCATTTGCAGAGGCTGGAAGCCCTGGCGCGCCCATTCTCTCTCTCTCCCTCTGTCTTTCTCTCTATGTCTGTCGCTCTCAAATAAATAAATTAAAAATGAACAAAAAAAAGAAAATACTCTATTTGGGCTGGAGAGATGGCTTAGCAGTTAAGCGCTTGCCTGTGAAGCCTAAGCACCCCGGTTCGAGGCTCGGTTCCCCAGGTCCCACATTAGCCAGATGCACAAGGGGGCACACGCGTCTGGAGTTCGTTTACAGAGGCTGGAAGCCCTGGCGCGCCCATTCTCTCTCTCTCCCTCTATCTGTCTTTCTCTCTGTGTCTGTCACTCTCAAATAAATAAATAAAAAATTTTAAAAAAAAATATTTATTTATGAAAGAGAGAGAGAATGGGCGCACCAGGGCCTCTAGCCACTGCAAATGAACTCCAGATGCATGTGTCACCCTGTGCATCTGGCTTTACATGAGTACTGAGAAATTGAACCTGATCCTTGGGCTTTGCAGGCAAGCGCCTTAACCACTGAGCCATCTCTCCAGCCTGTCTTTTGACTTTTTTAAAGATAGTTTTATTTATTTATTTATTTGCAAGGAAAGAGAGAGAATGAGAATGGGTACGCCAAGGCCTCTTGCCACTGTAAACAAACTCCAGATACATGTGCCACTTTCTGCTTCTGCCTTTATATGGGTTCTGGGGATCCAACCCAGGCCAGTAGGCTTTGCAAGTATGTGCCTTTAACCACTGAGCCATCACTACCAGCCCATGCCTTTTGATTCTTAAATCTTTAATAGTGGTGGAATTATTCAATCCATCTGGACCCTTGAGGTTGTCCATTAGAAGCCAGGAAGAAGCCGTGGCACGTGAGGTTCTGTATTGCTGCAGGAGTCCAGTGGAGTTGCTCTTGCTACAGATGATTAGTGGCCCAGAACAGAGCAGAGCAGACCAGGGAGAGCGCAGGGGGGGCTTCAAGGGCCCATGGCGCCCTGGGAGAACCCAGCAGCCAAAAGCTATGGCTCAGTATGGAGCGGGAGGAAATAGAACATGGAGCAACGAAGTCATTATAGAAAAAGATAACGAGTTTGGTGAAATCTGACTCTTCCAGTCTCAACTCAATCTCCCATTGCCTTCTCCCTGCTTAGTCCCACAGTCAGTGCTTGATTTGAACAAGGCTTCACCAGGACAAGACATCACTGGCAGGGACAAAGGCTATCCCTCCCGGAGTCACTGGAAGGGGGGCAGAGCTTCCTTGCATCTCTGAGGAGGACACTGTGTAGTGGCTGAGAGAAAGAAGCATGCCCTCAAATCCATGTCTCATTTCCACTTCCCGTCTGAATGACCTTGGGCGAGTGGTTTAAGATCTTTAAGTCTTACCGTCTTCATCTATAAGAGCATGGCCACAAATAACAGGGTCCATCTCAGAGGTGTGTGTGAACAGCAAACAGTGAATAATAACACCAGGCGTGGTGGCACACACCTTTAATCCCAGCACTCGGGAGGCAGAGATAGAAGGATCGCCGTGAGTTTGAGGCTACCCTGAGACTACAGAATGAATTCCAGGTCAGCCTGGGCTGAAGTGAGACCCTACCTTGAAAAATAAAACATGAATAATGAGTAAGACAAGTGTTTGGTATGTGTTAAGAATTATTATTAGATTATTCTTGAGCTGGAGGGGTGGCTTAGTAGTTAAGGCATTTGCCTACAAAACCAAAGGACCTAGGTTCGATTCCCCAGGACACACATTAGCCAGATGCACAAGGGGGCGCACATGTCTGGAGTTCGTCTGCAATGGCTGGAGGCCCTGTCACACCCATTCTCGCTCTCCCTCTGCCTCTTTCTCTGTCAAAAATAAATAAATAGAATAAAAATTTTTAAAGCTTGTTCTTGCATTTACTGCTGGGCTTTGTGTGCAGGGAGCTTTTGGGGGGGGGATAAAATCTAGCATTGGAAGAAAGCCGTTGTTGTTGTTTTTCTAATGCTTCAGGGGAAGTTTGATTGAAAGAGGAGAAAAGTCAACCTTAGCTTCGTCAAGAGAGCTCTGATCTCAATCGACTTCTTCACTCATCCTCAAGTCCAATGACGGTATATCAAGTACTAGAGACCAGATAACAGTCACTGTCCGTAAACCTCTCCCAGGGTCTCCATCCACCACTGCGCCCGTGTTCAGGTGAGCTTAGGACGCGCTGCTTTTGTCCATGGGCTTCGCAGGCTCCTTCTCAACCTTGGGTGAATCCAGGAAGCGTCTAAGTTTGAGTATTTGCTTCTCGTCATCCTTTCACGTTCAGGTTTTCATACCAGCCACTCTCCGTCCTGTGAAACCTTTCATAAACGGAGCATTGTTTCAAACTCTGCTTATTTATATTTCTCATGGAACTTTCTGTGGTACGCCCTGTTCAGTAGGAAACATCTGTCTTTGGGTTTTGGTCACCACGAGGCGACCCACTGTGGGGCCATGACATGCCTGCCTGCAGAGATAATTGTCGCTGGGAGTGGCCAGTGCGAGTGCGGTCACTGTGACCTCCACAGTCGTATTCCCAGGTAAAGGCTCACACGCAAGGAGCACACTGAGGCGTGCTCCAAGTGGAAACGTACCCAGCATCCCCCCAAACGTGTGTGACAAGAGTCCAGCCCGTTACTGGGGCTGAGTCTTCGATACTTGACCAGCATCACAGCAGTATTTTTAGTAAAAGTTGCCTGGGGCTGGGGAGACGGATTTATCAGTTAAACGTGCTCGCTTGCAAAGCCTGTTGGCCTGGGCTTGATTCCCCAGTACCCGTGGGAAGCAGACACACCAAGTGGCCCGTGCATCTGGAGTTTGTTAGCAGCAGAAAGGGGCCCTGGTTTGCCCATATCACACACACTCTCTCTCTCCTCACAGATGAAGAAAAGTAAAAAGTGCAGTAACCCTTTGAGGGACATAGGCTCTGGGAAATTCTAGTCACTCTTAGCATTAACTTCCCACGAACACCTCACAGTTTCATGGAATTCCTGCAGGAGATACACAGTAAGCGTAGGCTTTTCTTCTCTGAAGCCCGGGCCTTCACGTGCCAGATTTGCAAGTGAATTCCTCGGCGGTTTAGTTTTCATACTGTCTTAGAGAAGCCCATGTTCGTGCAAGTGTGTGATGGACCTGAGGCCCGTTGCCCCTCGTGCCCCAGCGCCCCCCCCCATGCTGCTCCCCACCCCCGTTACTTCCCTCGGCTCCCGAAGCCCACTTCTGCCTTCATGACATTTGTAAAGACGTGGTTTGTAAAAATATTTTATTTACTTCTATGCAAGCAGAAAGAGAGAGAGAGAGAGACAGAGAGAATAGGCGTGCCAGAGCCTCCAGAGGCTGCAAACAAACTCCAGAAACATGTGCCACATTGTGTATTGGGCTCTACGTGGGTCCTGGGGAATCCGCCTTATGTATTAGGCCTTGCAGGCAAGCGTCTCAACTGCCAAGCCATCTCTCCAGCCCACGATGTGGTTTTATAGACCTATATAAAATGTAGGGCCCACAAATTATGGAAATAGGCGGTATTTGTCTTTCTGAAACTGACTTAATTCATTTAATATGATTATCTCCATTTGTATCCATTTTCCTGTAAATCTTCACTTTTCTTTATGGCTCCCTAAAAGTTCAATCCTCTACTTAAAAAAAAAAAAATTATTTATTTGAGAGAGATACAGAAATAGGCAGGTAGAGAGAGAGAAGGAATGGGAGCGCCAGGGGCTCCAGCCACTGCAAATGAACTCCAGATGTCTGTGCCCCCTTGTGCATCTGGCTTATGTGGGTCCCAGGAAGTCGAACCTGGGTCCTTTGTCTTCGCAGGCAAGTGCCTTAACCACTAAGCCATGTCTCCAACCCTCAAGATTTATTAACATAGTCAGATGCACAAGGGGGCACACGCGTCTGGAGTTCGTTTGCAGTGGCTGGAGGCCCTGGCGCGCCCATTCTCTCTCTCCCTCTATGCGTCTTTCTTTCTGTGTCTGTAGCTCTCAAATAAATAAATAAATAATGAACAACAAAAAAAATTTAAAAAAAAAAAGATTTATTAACATGTGTATGTGTGTGGTATGCATGAGTGCAAGTATGTGCATTCATGTGTGTGTGTGGTTGCACGTGTGCATATGCATGTGGAGCCCAGGGGTCACTTTTGGTTGCCTCCCTCGATTACTCTTTACCTTATTTTTATTTATATTTTAAAACATTTTTATTCGTGCTTTTGTGTGTGAGAGAGAGAGAATGGGTGTACAAGGACCTTTCCTGCTGCATATGAACTCAAGATACAAGCACCACTTTGTGCACCTTGCTTTATGTGGGTACTGGGGAATTGAACCCAGTCTTGCAGGCTTTGCAAGCAAGCACCTTCAACCACTGAGCCATCTTCCTAGTCCCTTCACTTTATTTACAGAGACATTGGTTCAACTACACTAGCTAGCCACAAGCTCTAATGATTCTCCTATCTCCATTTCTCCAGCACTGGGATTACAGATATGTGCTTCTCCGCCTGGCTTTTAATATTTTATTTATTTATTTAGATATTTATTATGAGAGAGAGAGAGACAGAGAGAATAGGTATGTCAGGGCCTCTAACCACTGCAAACAAACTCCAGATGCATGCGCCACCCAATGCATCTGGTTTACGTAGGTACCTTGGAATCAAACCTGGGTTCTTAGGCTTCGCAGACAAGCGCCTGAATTGCTAAGCCATCTCTCCAGCCCCTGCACCTGGCTTTTTATGTGGATATTGAAGATCTTCATTTGAGTCTTCACACTTTTCGTGGCAACCACTTTGCCCACTAAGCCATCTCTCCAGCCCCCCAGATATTTTTGCTATCTTATATGAGTCATGATTCTGTTATGCAATCTATGAATCAATCCAAGTGAAAGCAACTAGTAATGTGCATATCCTAGTTACAGATACTGCTAGCATCTTCCTGCTAATTTAGCAAGTATGTCGCCAATATTCACGTCTGGGTCACTGATAGCAGTGCTGGAAAGGAAAGTGTCTTGGTTTGGATCTCCCCAGTGATAAGACATAGAGGCAGGGCTGCAGAGATGGCTTAGCAGTTAAGGCACTTACCTGCGAAGCCAAAGAACCCAGGTTCAATTCCCCAGGACCCACGTAAGCCAGGTGCACAAGGTGTCTGGAGTTTGCTAGCATGCGTCTTCTTCCCCCTCCACCCCCTGTCTCTCTCTCTCTCTCAAATAAATAAATAAAAATTATTTTTAAGGGGCTGGAGAGATGGCTTAGCGGTTAAGCGCTTGCCTGTGAAGCCTAAGGACCCCGGTTCGAGGCTCGGTTCCCCAGGACCCACGTTAGCCAGATGCACAAGGGGGTGCACACGTCTGGAGTTCGGCTGCAGTGGCTGGAGGCCCTGGTGTGCCCATTCTCTCTCCCTCTCTCTATCTGCGTCTTTCTGTCCCTCTCTGTCTCTCTCAAATAAATAAAAAAATAACAAAAAATAATAATAATTTTTAAAAACTTATTTTAAAAAGACATAGAGGCAGACAGTTGGTATATAAGAGACAGACAAGGAGAAGAAGCCAGGGGAGGGACAGACAGATAGACAGAAGGAAGGAAGATGATGAAGGGCAGTCAATGCAAGCACATCACCGCTGGGGTAATCCAGCTGGAGATATTCCAGGGAGTCTGGAGAAGGCACACAGGGGACCCCACACATTGTCTACTGAGCCCCTTCTTTTGCTACTCAGAGATTGTTGCCCCTGAGGACAACAATTCTGCAATTCTAGGCAGTGAAGCAACTTCCCAGACTACTTCTGAGAAAGCCGGAAACAGGAAAGCAGAGGACGCTGTTCTCCTTTAAGGGGGAGCTGACATCAACAACCGCCACAGCCCAAGTAGAGATAAGGCTCACTTCCCAATGGCATCTGCTATGGACTGGATGGAGGAATTAGGTTGGAGAAATGTTTCATAATCTGATAAGAACTCACTTACTAATTCGCTGGCTCATCAAATGTTTACTGAGTATCCATCAATTCCAAGTGTGAATGTAATGGTTGAGGATATAACAGTAAGGTCCCTGCTCTCTGTAAGCTTGTGTTCTAGGAGAGGGCGACCGATTTTTTTAAAATACACTTAATATAATACCAGTCTGATTCATGGTAGGGGGAAAAAAGAGCTTTCATTGAAAAAAGCAAAGATAGCTTGGCGTGGTGGCACACCGCTTTAATCCCAGCACTTGGGAGCAGAGATAGGCAAACCTCTGTGAGTTCAAGACCAGCCCAAGGCTACATAGTGAGCTCCAGGACAGCAAGACCCTACCTCAAAAAACCAATAAAGAAAAAAAAGATGGTGCACGCCTTTAATCCCAGCACTCGGGAGGCAGAGGTAGGAGGATCGCCAAGAGTTCGAGGCCACCCTGAGACTACAGAGTGAATTCCAGGTCAGCCTGAGCTAGAGTGAGACCAAGGAAGATGGAAAAGGCTTATGTGGATCTGTGTGTCTAAATGGTTACTGCCCACGGTGGGGAGGGCAGAAGAGGACCCAAGCATGGTGCCTGGCTGCCATCCAGCAGTGTTCCTTGCTCCACCCCTCACGGCTCATGGTCTATAGTCTACATAGCCTTGACTGCTCAGATGGCTTCATAGAAACCTGCTCCCCTTGGGCTGGAGAGACAGTTTAGTGGTTAAGGCACTTGCCTGCAAAGCCCAAAGACCCAGGTTCAATTCCCCAGGAGCCATGTTAGCGAGATGCACGAGGGGGTGCACGCGTCTGGAGTTCGTTTGCAGTGGCTGGAGGCCCTGGCATGCACCCATTCTCTCTTTCTCTCTCCGCCCCCCTTCTCTGTCAAATAAATAAATAAATAATAATAAAATATTTAAAAATATTTTTGAAAAGAATAAAAGAAAACTGCTCCTTGGCATGCTCTCTAGAAACATGTTGGCTTGGAAAGATGAGAGCCACCTGAGCTTTAGGCTGTCTCCCTGCACAGAAAAGCTAAGGAGAACCCCTGTGAGACTACAGAGAACTGATTTCCAACGCAGGCACAAGAGTAGCCAAGGGGTCAAGAGCCAGGATAACAGGGGAAAAAAAAAATTTTAATACATTGACTTGGATTTAATTTCTCCTAGGTTGCCATTCCACTTACAATGCTTAACTATTTGACTTCAAAGAAACTATTTTGCCTCTCCAAGCCCGATCTGTAAAGGGGATCCTGAACCTCAGTCTTATGGGCAGCAGAGACAGAAGAATCAAGGGGGCTTGGAGGTCAGCCATTCTGACCAAAAAATCCACAGCTCCAGGTTCGGTGAGAGCTAAAGGTTGCTGGATAGTCTCCTCTGGCCTCTGCACACACGTGTGCAGAGTATACACATACGCACACAGAACTGCAGACACATACACACACCACACCACACCACACGTGCTACACACAGCAACAACATCAAACAGATTCATTTGGCTCAAATAGATTGCATAGAAATAGTGAGATTTAAATGTGCTTTTTTTTTTTGTCTTGACAACAAAAATATTAAAACAGCCCATGCAAAAAAATTGGAGCTTAGTAAACAAGTGAGTGGAAAAGAGCTTGTTAATAGATCTGTCAAACCAGTTTAGTTCAATTGTCCCTAGATACACACTTAGTGTCCGTGAGAAACTGCTGGAAGCGGTGAAGAAAGGGAAATGAAAGAAAGTCAAAAGCCACAGGCTGTGGATGACTTCCTGGGGAAGCATTTCCTCACGGCCCTCCCGCTTGGAGAGGAGGCAGACAGACAATGGGACACAGATGTTGAAGCCTGGGAGGTTCTACAGAGTCAGAGCGCAGCAAGGGCGCGGATCTCGATGGCCCTGCACGGAAATGGTTCGTCCGGGGCACACACGCGTGCCACCCGTGCAGAGCGGGCCTCCTCGCGTCGCTGACTCCCGCACAGCACGCAGAACCGTGATGAGCTTTTACCAGCCCGCCGATCACAGGAGCATGCATGCCCTTGGGGCGCTAGGGCTGCCAGGGGGTCGTTCACAGATGTGTATAGGGCCCCTTTAGCTTGGCCAGCTTGAGACAGCTGAACAGGGACTTCCCTTAGCCCAGAGTCCCCAACCCAAAGAAAGAGGTCACCACAGGCTGACACTCCCACACTCGTGAAGAGCTCTTCCTTCAAAGCCTCCTGTCCATCAAACAAAATCCCACATAGACCTGACCTGACTGGAAGCTGTGATGTTCTGTCCAGAAGGAAGCAAAAATTGGAAATAGGGGCTGGAGAGATGGCTTAGTGGTTAAGGCGCTTGCCTGCAAAGCCAAAGGACCTCGGTTCGATTCCCCAGAACCCACATAAGCCAGATGCACAAAGTGGCGCATGCATCTGGAGTTCATTTGCAGTGGCTGGAAGCCCTGGTACGCCCCTTTGCTCTGTCCCTCTTTCTCTCTCTCAAGTAAATAAATAAAATATACTAAAAAAGAAAGAAAAGACAGAAGGAAGAAAGAAAAGAGAAAAAAAGTAAGATCTCGGCCAAGTCAACAGTTTCTCAGAGTCTTAGATGACCGTGGGCAACTGTGCTCTGTCTGGGCAGGAAGAGAGCGGAGTTCTCCCTGCCCAGCCAGGAAGACGCAGAAAGCAAGGGTTGAACGGTATTATTTGAAAAATCTCTTTGAACCTATTATATTATTAACAGGTTGAAGCAAATGCTCCACCTTTGCCTGCCATTGAGTCTTCAACCTTGTTTTTGCTTTTCCTTCAAGGAAAGTCTTCCAGTAGGAACTCTTGACCAAAAAAATGCTAGGAGAGGCCTTTACTTCCATTTTGTCCGTGCTGAGCCTCTCCTAACCTGTTTTACTACGTAGCAGAAATGTGTGGCGTGGCAGGAAGGGCTCTGTCTTGATGATCTCGAGATGTGTGGGTATTTCCTTTGGTGCCCACAGTGTCCTTGCCATGAACCTTCACAGACGTGTAAGTTCCTGAGGGACAGCAGGAATTCTTCTCTATTTGAATCACTCATTTATCAACAATACCTAGTGTGCGTTGGATGTTCATTAGAATGGAGCAGCTGTGAAGATGGCAGATATACTTTATATTGTCTTTTGTTTGGAGGCCAAATTAAAAATAGGTTCAGTTGGGCTTAGTGGTTAAGCGCTTGCCTGTGAAGCCTAAGGACCCCGGTTCGAGGCTCGATTCCTCAGGACCCACATAAGCCAAGATGCACAAGGGGGCGCACGCATCTGGAGTTCATTTGCAGTGGCTGGAGGCTCTGGCGCACCCATTCTCTCCCTCCCTCTCTTTCTCTCTCCCTACCTCCCTCCTTCTCTCTGCCTGTCACTCTCAAATAAATAAATAAAAATAAACAAACAAAAATAGCTACAGCTAAGACATCATTTCACTTTTGCTTTTCATGTAGTATGTAGAGTTCAAAGTTACTACATGACTAAGCATACAACAGCTAAAATATGTCACATGTGAAATGTACTGATGATGTAGGCAATGATTTTCCTTTTTTAATTTTTTAAATAGTTTATTTATTTCCAAAGTGTTGCAGTCAGGTTCACATTGCCAGTAGAAAGCACCCAATCAAGAGCAGCTTGTAGGGAAAAGAGGTTTAGTTTGGCTTACAGGCTCAAGGGGAAGCTTCACAATGGCAGGGGAAAACAATGACATGAGCAGAGGGTGGACATCACCCCCTGACCAACATAAGGTGGACAACAGGAACAGGAGAGTGTGCCAAACACTGGCATGGGGAAACTGGCTATAACACCCATAAGCCCACCCCCAACAATACACTGCCTCCAGGAGGCATTAATTCCCAATTGCCATCAGCTGGAGAAACCAGCATCCAGAACACCTAAGTTTGTGAGGGACACCTGAATCAAACCACCACATAAAGGGAGAAAGAATATGAATGGATGCACCAAGGTAACTAGCCACTGCAAATGAACTCCAGATGCATATGCATGCACCACTTTGTACATCTGGCTTATATGGGTCCTAGAGAATCGAACCTGGGTCCTTAGGCTTTGCAGGCAAGTACCTTAATCACTGAGTTACCTCTCCAGCACCTGGTTTTCTTGGTGTTTCTTTTTAATGACCTAAGTCGGTCTGTTTTGTTTTGTTTTTTAATTTATTTATTTGAGAGACAGACAGACAGAGAAAGAGGCAGAGCAAGAATGGTCATGCTAGGGCCTCTAGCCACTGCACACAAACTCCAGACACATGTGCTACCTTGTGCATCTCGGTTTAGGTGGGTACTGGGGAATTGAACCTGGGTCCTTAGGTTTCACAGGCAAGTGCTTTAACAGCTAAGCCATCTCTCCAGACCCTAGTTGTCTTCTTTTTTTTTTTCTCTCATTTTATGTTTACTAATTAGAAACTTTATTGTATGGACAAATCATGTGTTGATCCCATTTTCTCCTCACTACCCCCATTCCACTGAGGGCCCCCCTCTGTGGGGTTACTGGGATTCACCATGGGGTTATGGGTTATGAATGCAGAGGTCAGTCATTGGGAGAGGGGCTGCAATTAGGCACCAGTTTTCAATGGAAGCCAACGATTGCACATAGGAGATTATGGCCCCACATCTATGTGACTTTTCTGTAAAGTTTCTACTGCTTTCATGTATAAACACAGAGTACATTTGCTTCCCTTAGGTATGCGTAGCATACCCAGTTACTCAAATATCATGCAAAATAATGAGGATAGAATGACATCTGTTTGGTTTTGAAATTTACTACAGCTGGCCCAAGAAGAAAACCACCGATAGTAAACGCTTACATTATTGAAGGAACTGGTGAGATAGGACTCCCTCAGCCTGTGGTGGTGGTGGTTTTAATATTTTTATTTATTTATTTTTTTGATAGAGAAAGAGGGAGAGAGAGAGAGAATGACTGGGTGTCCCAGGGCCTCCAAACACTGCAAATGAACTCAAAACATGTGCACCCCCTTGTGCATCTGGCTAATGTGGGTCCTAGGGAACTGAACCTGGGTCCTTTGGCTTTGCAAGCAAATGCCTTAACCACCAAGCCATCCTGCCAGCCCCTGTTGTTGTTTTTTAATCTATTACACTTACATTAACTCTCAACCAGGGCTTTCACTTCTGCTCATGAAGTTTTCATGACCGCAGGAATGATCCTTCTTCCATGCACAAATTGGAAATGGGTAACATATGAAGCAAAAGTTCTCAGACATTAGGTGACAGGCAACACCAAGCAATAAAGTGTGCACAAAGTAACTCACGTGAGCAGGACGCTGCTGTCGTCTTAGATTCTGTGCGGGCTGGGTTCCAAGCCGTACTATGGAGCCAGCAGTATCTCTGAGGTAAGGAGACGGAGCCATGTAGCTAGATTTGTGGGTTGGAGTACTGGAAAAAATGAAATCATGGAGGAAGAAAAAGAGAGGGGGGACCTAGAGGGAGAAACATTGAGATCCGAGAACTGAGGCTGGGAAGAGGGATGGCCCAGCGCATAAGAGTACTCACCGCACAAGCAGGAGAGCATGAGAGGGCCTGAGTCATGAAGAGTTCGATCCCCTGACACTGCTGTAAGCACCTGAGCATAGCCACACGTACATGTAATCCCCGCCCTGTAGAGAGCAGAGAACTGAGGAACCCTTGGGGCTCACTGGTCAGACCAACCTGAACAAACATGGCAGCTCCAGGTTCAGTAAAAGGTACGGTCTTTCCGGGCATGGTGGCACACATCTTTAATCCCAGCACTCGGGAGGCAGAGGTAGGAGGATCGCCATGAGTTCAAGGCCACCCTGAGACTACAGAGTAAATTCCAGGTCAGCCTGAGCTGAGTGAGACCCTACCTTTAAAAAAAAAAAACCATGATCTTAAGGAAACAAGCAGAGGAGCCATCTCGGGGATCAGACATGTTCTCCTGTGGCCACTGTCCATGTGCCACTGGGGCATGGGCAATGCACACGCGTGTGCACACACGATCCAAACACATACCGCACCATAGATAATATATGTGCACACATTCACAGGAAAAGAAAGAACTGAAGACCTGCAAGAGTTCTCTCCAATCTGACAGAAAGCTAGGGATGAAAATGAAATCTACTGGACAGTCTTCATAACAGGAAGACACCATACAAAACTGGTAGCCTTGAAGACAGCAATAGAGTCTCAGAAATGAAGCACAAGGAGAAAAAAGTCTGGAAAAATCTACAAGATTATCAGCGATACATAAAGCATCACAAAGTGGTGAATGGCCTACAACTTGTCCAACAAGAGGTCAATTAGGGGGCTGGGGAGATGGCTTAGTGGTTAAACATGCTTGCTTGCATAGCCTGCTGGCCAGAGTTCAGTTCCCCAGTACCCACATAAAGCCAGATGCACAAAGTGATGTGTACGTATGGAGTTCCTATATATATATTATGTATGTATCACTACATACTATATACCCTTTTTTTCATCCATCCTCCCGTTGATGGCCACCAAGGCTGATTAAATAAACTGGCTATTGTGAATAGCATCACATGAAACATACATGTATAAACATCTCTACTTTATGCTGAGTTAGATTCCTTTGAATATATGTACTCAGGGGCTACAGAGATGGCTTAGTGGTAAAGGTGCTTGACTACAAATCCAAAGGAACCAGGTTCAATTCCCCAGGACCTACTTAAGGTGGTGCATGCATCTGGAGTTCATTTACAGCAGCTGGAGTCCCTGTTGCACCCATTCTCATCCTCTCTCTCTCTCTCTCTCTCTCTCTCTCTTCCTCCCTTAAGTAAATAAATAAAAATAAAATATTTAATTACATATACATATGTATATATATTTAAATATTGTGTGTGTGTGTGTGTGTGTGTGTGTGTGTATGTACCTACCTACAAGTAATATAGTAAGAAAAAAGCAAAAGTTTTCAAACTAAAACTATGAGATGAGGTCACATGATATATCTTTTACTCATTTAACCTGCTTTTGTCATATTCATAAATATGAAAGAACTATTACAATTTTTATGACCAAAGAAGTCTTTAGGAACTAAGTTAAAAATGAAGATTCACGGGGCTGGGGAAACAGCTTAGTGGTTAAGGCATTTGCCTGTGAAACCTAAGGACTCCTGTTTGATTCCCCAGTACCCATGTAAGCCAGATGCACAAAGGGGCACATGTGTCTGGAGTTTGTTTGCAGTGGCTGCAGGCACTGATGTGCCCATTCTCTTTCTCTCTATCTGCCTCTTTCTCTTTCTTTCTCTCTCTCTCTGTCAAGTAAATAAATAATTAAACAATTTTTTAAAAAAATGAAGATTCATGACTTATTAGTGCTTAACTTTCTCATTTGTGATTGATTATGGGGAAAATTTACCAGATTTGTGGAAGAAGAGTTGGTTATATGTCCTACTTGGAACTGGATGAAATGGATTCAAAATGTAGGAGTAATTTAAATTTTTGTTATATGATATGATTAGACACTCATTTTCATTTTTTCCATGTGCCAAAATTTTTCCATGCAGTAAGCTTTAGTAAAATTTAAATTATGCAAGCACATGAACTTGAAATGTAATTATGTATAATTGGCTTGGCCAATGTATTTGAAGCACATGGTCTTACTATATAATTTACAAATCTGTACACAATTAATTTTGTGTGACCTTTTGATCTTTCTTACAGTAATTTACTTCTTCAAGTTATGTAAAAGCCAAAGGCTTTTATTACTAAGTGCAGTTATAGACCAATGTACGTCCTGACGCTTCCAGTGAAATATCCATCCCTTTGCCATTTTGGCTCTTTGTTTGACTAATTAGGCAATAGCTCTAGTTAATGGAGCCAAATTAGTTCTCCATTTAAAAGGCAGAGGGCTGGGGCTGGAGGGATGGCTTAGTGGTTAAGGCACTTGCCTGCAAAGCCTAAGGACCTTGGTTTGATTCCCCAGGACCCACGTAAAGGCAGAGGTAGAAAGTGGTTCATCCATCTGGAGTTCATTTGCAACAGCTGGAGGCCCATTCTCATTCTGTTTCTCTTCTCTCAACCTCTCTTTCTCTCTCTCCATACAAATAAATTAATTAATTAATATTTTAAGAAAAAAGACCTGGGATGGTGATGCATGACTTTTAATCCCAGCACTCTGGAGGCAGAGGTAATAGTATCACTGTGAGTTCCAGACCAGTCTGAGACTACATAGTGAATTTCAGGTCATCCTGGGCTAGTGCAAAACCCAACCTGGAAAAATAAAAAGAGAGAGAGAGAGAGAGAGAAAGAAATTATGTTCTTCTTTATAATTATCTGCACTCTCACTATAATCCTTATCCGTCACTGCTATCATGAAAAATATTGATTAAATATTTCTTTGTGAAATGTGTGGTTAAATATTTAATATTGGTTAAATATTTCTTTGTGAAAGATGCATATTCACTATCTTCCAAAATATACTTGTTGAATGAGTTACTTTCCTCCTTGCTGTGAATATATACCTGACAAGAAGCAGCTTAAGGGAGGAAGGGTTCATCTGACGTCAAGGTCTGGAGGCGCATCATCCTGGAACAAGCATGGAGGCAGGAGCGAGGCAGCTGGTCATACCCATGGTCAGGAAGCAGAGGGTAGTGAAGGCTGGTGCTCAATCTGCTCTCTGCTTTATTTTGCTGTTGTTGGTTTTGGTTTTGGTTTTATTTGTTTCGTTGTTTGTTTGTTTGTTTGAGGTAGGGTTTCACTCTAGCCCAGGCTGACCTGGAATTCACTGTGTAGTCTCATGGCGGCCTCAAACTCATGGCGATCCTCCTACCTCTGCCTCTCCAGTGCCGGGATTAAAGGCATGCACTACCATGCCCAGCGCTTTCTGCTTTTTATTCAGTCCAGGACCCCAGCTCAAGCGCCACTTCAATTAATTGAATCCAAAATCTCCCTCACAGAGATACCCAGTTTTTTGTCTCCCGAGCATGTCTAAATCCTGTCAAGTTAATATTAATCATCACAATGGTTTAAATGAAATACATGGTATTCGTCTCAACTTGTCAATATTTGCAAAATCTTTGGCACCTTTAATGTATACCTAGATAGATGGAACTTTAAATAGAAGTTCCAGTTCAGGAAAACAAATGCTGTTTGATCAAGAGAACAGTTGTGTGCTGCTTAACCATAGAGATATGTATTCTGAGAAATGCCTCACTAGGGACTGAGGATGGAGCTCAGAAGTAGAAAGTGCTTGCCCAACATCTGTAACCCAACATCTGTAAGGCTTGGGTTATTCCTTCGATCATAAATTAACCTTAGCTTACTGTGACTTTTTTTACCTTATAAACCTTAAAATTTGTAAACATTTGACTCATAGCATTAACAGGTAGCTAAAACACAAACACATTATTATTATTACAGAGCTATATAAGAACATTTTATTTCCTATATCCTTATTCTATAATGCTTTTCTCTATTTATATTTTTTTTTTAGTTTGTTAATTTTCCAGTTAAAAACAAAGACTGGTGATGTAGCTCAGTGGTAGAACATTTGCCTAAGCCTGCAGGAGACCCTGGGTTGGATCCCACTACCACAAGCAAATAAATAAAAAAGAAGCAGCTGATTATAATGGCACATGCCTGTAGTCAGGGCTATAAGAGATACCATATCTCCAAAAGCAACACAGTAGCAAAAACAAAAACCCTAAATCACATTCCCATTAGTCAAGACCTTTCTAGGATCAGGGTTATTGATACCCCTGTCTCCTCCTTCCATCTCATTCCACCAGAAGGTCTTCATGGGCAGTAACAGCCTGGAGTCGCCATCTTCCATGACAGTGTCTTCTTCTAGAATCCCTCTGGAAAGACATGCATGAGGCCGGCTTGTAGCTGATGTGTGTGCGTGTGTGTGTGTGTGTGTGTGTGTGTGTGTACTCTAAATTGTGCATCCTACACTAAATAACACGAGCCAGGAGCAGTCATCGGCTATCCTTTTCAAACTGTAGACGTCGTACATAGCCGTACATGCTGTACTTTCCTAAGTCTAACAGTGCAATAGTCTTGCTCACACCAGCAGCACCACAAATGCATGCTGGGCTCTTCTCGACATCACAAGGGCTGCGATGTCAATAGGATGACCTTCCAATAATGTAACAGGATTAAACAGTCACTAGAACGCCTAGTTTGCCGTCCTGGGCACATCGCCAGTGATTTCTATTGGCTTTAACATGGAGATGAGATCATGGCCCAAGGATGGCAAGGAAGATATCTCTCAGATTTGTTTGGAGTTAGCACTTTCCAGCTGGAGATTTTTTGCCTCCATTTCTCTCTCTTTTAAAAAATATATTTATCTATTTATGTATTTATTTATTTAAGGAGAAGAAAGAAGCAGAGAGAGAATTGACATGCCAGGGCCTCTAGCCATTGCAAATGAACTCCAGATGCATGCGCCCTCTTGTGCATCTGGCTTACATGGGTCCTGGAGAATTGAACCAGGATCCTTTGGCTTTGCAGGCAAACACCTCAACTGCTAAGCTATCTCTCCAGCCCCATTTCTATCATCATTATTATTATTATTCATTTTAGAGAAAGAGAGAGAGTGGATGCACCAAGGCCTTCAGCTGCTGCAAACAAACTCCAGATGCATGCACTCTCCTTGTGCACATGTGTGACATTGCATGCTTGCATCACTGTGTATCTGGTTTACATGGGACCTAGAGATTAGAACATGAGTTCTTGGGCTTCTCAGGAAAGCACCTTAACCACCAAGCCATCTCCCTAGCCCCATATCTCTTTTTATTAAGACTCTGGTTAGGCCGGGCATGGTGGTGCATGCTTTTAATCCCAGCACTTGGGAGGCAGAGGTAGGATGATCACCATGAGTTCGAGGCCACCCCGAGACTACATAGTGAATCCCAGGTCAGCCTGGACTAGAATGATACTCTAGCTCAAAAGAGAAAAAAATCAGGGCTGGACGTGGTGGCGCACGCCTTTAATCCCAGCACCCGGGAGACAGAGGTAGGAGAATTGCAGTGAGTTTGAGGCCACACTGAGAATATAAAATGAATTCCAGGTCAGCCTGGGCTAGAATGAGACCCTACCTTGAAAAACAAAAAACAAAAAAAAAGAAAAAGAAAAAAATAGGGCTGAAGGGATGGCTTAGTGGTAAAGGCATTTGCCTGCAAAGCCAAAGGGCTCAGGTTTGATTCCCCAGGACCCACATAAGCTAGGTGCACAAGGGAGCGCATGCATCTGGAGTTCATTTGCAGTGGCTGGAGGACCTAGCAGGCCCATTCTCCCTCTCTCTCTCTCTCTCTCAAATAAATAAATAAATAAATAAAGCTTTTTTAAAAAATTAAAAACAAAAGAAGACTTGTTAGCAGTGGCTGTGCCTGGAAGGTTTTAATCAGTCTTATCTCTCAAGAATGCAGTGATCCAGCCTTTGATTACTAAGAACAGAGATTTGTAAGAAAGATGAGGACAGGGCTGGAGAGATGGTCTAGTGGTTAAGGCACTTGCGTGCAAAGCCTAAGGACCCTTGTTCGATTCTCCAGGTCCCATGTAAGCCAGATACACACGGTGGCACATGCTTGTGGAGTTTGTTTGCAGTAGCTGGAGGTCCTGGCTTTCTAGCTTGCTCTCTCTCTCTCTCTCCCCCACTCTCTGTCTGTAATAAATAAATAAAAATAAATCAGAGAAAAAAAAATTTTAAAGGAAGATGAGGACAGAAGTAATGGCTCATTTGTGCCATGGCTGAAATGTGAGAATGCCACGCACCTCTCAAGGCAGCATTCCCACCCACCTTGTTAGTGATCCAGGTTTCTCTTTCAGAGGAGGCTGTTTTTTCTAATCTATATATTTTATTTATTTATTTGCTTATTTAAGACAGAGAAAGAGGCAGAGAGAGAGAATGGGCATGCCAAGACCTCTAGCCACTGCAAACCAACTCCAGACGCATGTGCCTCCTTGTGTATCTGGCTTTACATTGGTTCTGGGGCATTGAACTCAAGTCCTTAGGTAATCTCTCAGGCTATTTTGATTCACAGGCAAGCTGTGAATCAGCTCTGTGTCCCTCAGAAACTTGGGCAGTTTATGCTCCAAGAAAACATTTTGGAGAGAGTTAATCTTGTTGGTTTAGCTAGTGACTTTCTGTAGGGAAAACCCCTCTAGCTCTGACCTTCAATGTGATCTTCAATATTGGTCCCATCACAAGCCATGCCTGAACCCCTACAGTCAGATGCTACCTCGCTAAGCAGGAGCCAGCAATGATCGATGGTTGATTGATTGGGAGCAAGCAGGCATGTAATTAGCCTTTGCAGCACACAAATCAGAAGGCACATGGTTGGCTAAGAAAGGACCTTACAGAAGCCCCATAGTAATCTTCCTAATGCACATTGAACTAGTAATTCCTTGCTCCGGACTTGCATCGTGGAAAACAAGTACATTCAACACAGGTGTATTTTTTGTTTGTTTGTTTGTTTTTGTTTTTGTTCTGCTTTTTTGAGGTAGGGTCTCACTCTGGTCGAGGCTGACCTGGAATTAACTCTGTAGTCTCAGGGTGGCCTCAAACTCATGGCGATCCTCCTACTTCTGCCTCCCTAATGCTGGGATTAACGACGTGCACCACCACGCCAGGTCACAGTTGTATTTTTGAGTTGCCTACCTTTGTCCAAGTACTCATGTGTGTTTTGAGTAACTGACCTGGAATTTCAGTCTGAATATTCTGGCTATCTCAGCTTCCCTGGGGCTATCTGTAGAGCTAAAAATAGTGATACTCATATGCGCCTGACCAAGAGATCAGAGAGCCGTGCATTCTCCCCTGCAGTCAGAGATCCGTGGGGAGGCAGCCTCCACCTTCTATTGACTTTCTAGAGAAATTAATTTCAGAAACAAAATCTTACAAGCTTTAAATTGCAAGTGTGCACTTTTAGCACTTTGGACATACGATAATCACAAAAGATCGGAAGGTTGAAAGATAAAATATCTTTGAATGTTTCTAATCACTCCTTCAATGTTTCCAGACTCCTGCCAATTGGGGTACAATGTCTTTGGGAATAGACTTGCTGCTCAAAAGTGTTTAGTGTTTGCCCATTCAGAAAGGGTTGTAAAAATAAAAAATAATAAAAATAGGGCTGGAGAGATGGCTTAGCGGTTAAGGCGTTTGCCTGCAAAGCCAAAGGATCCCAGTTTGACTCTCCAGGACCCACATAAGCCAGATGCACAAGGGGGTGCAAGCATATGGAGTTCGTTTGCAGTGGCTGGAGGCCCCAGCACGTCCATTCTCTCCCTCTCTCTGTCTCCCTCTGCCCTCTTTCTCTCTCTCAAATAAATAAATAAATAAATAAAATACATTTTAAAAAATAAAAATAAAAAGTCCTTATATGCTCATTAATAGCGATTTGTAAGCATTCATTCTATCATTGCCATTTCCCCAGGCATTATTTCTCAATTCCCAGAAAACCAGGGCTGACACGAAATAAACGGAGAGCTGAAAATGAATCCCATTTTGTGGAGTCCACACAGCCTGTGTGGTTCTCCCGAGAGACCGCCGGGCTGCGAATCCCCTCGCCCACCCAGCGCCACCAGGGTTGGCTCTAAGGAGGGCCGAGCTCCTCTCCGGGCAGGGCACGCAGCGTCGCGCCCGTGTTTCCAGCACCAGTCGTTTGCACACCTGTCCTTCCTGGAAATGTTTCAGCTGATTGCTTTCTCAGGTTCATGCGCAATTTCACCGGGTCCTGGAAACACCGACTCATGTCGGCTGAGCCAGTGCAGACGGTCCCGTCTGTTTTAGAATGAGGAGGTGGCAAGGGGCCGGTATGGGAAAACCAAATCTGGGACTATTTTAAATGCACCAAAAGTCTGACTTAAAAAAAAAAAAAATGTGTTTAAGACTCTCTAGAAGCCAATCCTTCATCCTTAGATTTAGTTATTATTTATTTATTTATTTATTTGTTGTTATTATTATTATTATTATTATTACTATTATTGGTTTTTCAAGTAGGGTCTCACTCTAGCCCAGGGTGATCTGGAAATTCACTATGTAGTCTCAGGCTGTCCTCGAACTTATGGTGGTCCTCCTATCTCTGCCTCCCAAGTGCTGGAATTAAAGGCATGTGCCATCACACCCAGCAAATTAGTTGTAATGTTTTTAAGGTGGAAAGAAAATGGAGGCATTAATAACATATAGATAAATTAGCAAAAAAGAAAAAAATAAACTTCCATTTAGTCACAGACATTTATTTGGGCCCACTGTATGCAAAGATTGTTCTAAACTTTAAGGATATGGCAGTAAGCAACTTTCTACCCTGCCTGCTGAACAATACCCAGCAGACACACAGCAAGGCCCCTAAGGAGTGAAAAATACAAGTGTCCTGAGTGATCAAATGAGGAAATTGGAATGCTAGGAAAGGAATTTTTTTTCAGTTAGTTATGTGACTTTCTTCATATAACATCATTTTCTAAAGCATGTAGGTTGTACATAGGTGTGTTATAATCTAAGCTAAAATAAATTCATACAAGTTGAAATTTAAGGGCTGGAGTTAGCTCAGTGGTAGAGCTCTCACCTAGCAAGTTCAAGGCCCTGTGTTCAATCCCCAATACTGATTGACAAAAAGAAACAAAATTTCAGGTCTGGAGATGTGACTTAGCAGTTAAGGCATTTGCCTACAAAGCCAAAGGACCCAGATTGACTTCCCCAGAACCCACGTAAGCTAGATGCACATGTTGATGCATGTGCTTAGAGTTCTTTTGCAGTGGCTAAAGGCCCTGGGGAGCCCATTCTCTCCCTCCCTCTCTCTCTTGCCTTCTTTCTTTCTAAAAAAAAAAGAAAGAAAGAAAAGGAAAAGGAAAGAACAAGAATCCAGAAGTAAGATCTATTTATCCACTCACAAGCATATATTTATTTTATTTTTATTTATTTATTTATTTGAGAGCAACACAGAAAGAAAGAGAAAGAGAGAGAATGGACGCGCCAGGGCCTCCAGCCACTGCAAACGAACTCCAGACGCGTACGCCCCCTTGTGCATCTGGCTAACGTGGGTCCTGGGGAACCGAGCCTCAAACCGGGGTCCTTAGGCTTCACAGGCAAGCGCTTAACCGCTAAGCCATCTCTCCAGCCCCACGAGTATATAATTATAGATAAGAAGTTTATGCTTATGCACATAATTGTAAAATACTATACTAGAAATTGGTGGAGTGACACTTTTATTAATGAGACAGGCAGGGGGAATCCCTCCGAGTGTGGGAGGCAAAGGACTGCGGGAAGGTCGCTTAGATGCAGGGCCGGCTGAACATGAACCGAACAGCCAGAGTGGAAGGGCAGGGAGGGAGCACTGTTGACAGAAGTCGCGGCAGTAATAGGACTTGGAGACAAGGACCTTTGCACGTGCTCAAGGTCTTCCGGTGGGGGCCGGCGGTGATGCACTACCAGACGCTTCATATTGCCAGAACATACCTGTGACTAAGGCAAAGGCTGAGAGATGAGGCCAGGGTGACAACCAGGAAGAAAATCACAGTGAGCCTTGTCCACCAGCACGTTAGGAACAGGTTTCTATGCTAGGAAATGTTGCTCAATACAATATAATAAAACCCAATGACTGCGGGCTCCTGAGAGCTTATCCAAGAAATATCCTGCCACCTTAATACCCAGACAGGATATTAAAGAGATTTTCATACAGAAAACCTTCCCGTAACTCTCCTCTCTGAGATTCCGCCGTCTACTTCCTGATTTTCAAATTCTCTCTACTAGGAACTACTGACAATCGTGTAGACATGCTGAAAAGGAAGTGAAAATGATAAGGAATCAGAAATTATTTTTTGGAAAAAACAAATAGATCATGAAAAAAAAAAGTCTGCTTGAAGTTGGTTCACTGGGCTGCTAAGAATGGAACAAAAGATGGAACTAAAGTCCTGCTGAAAAAATCAAGCTGGGACTGAGCTGGCTTCTCCCTGCTGGCTGTCCTAGTGCTGGAAGGTTCTATGCAAGCTGCAGCACTTACTTCCTTGGTGCTGGGACAAAGTACCCAATAAGAAGCAGCTCAGGGAAGAAAAAGGTTTACTTTGGCTTATAAGTTGTTTTTTAATATTTTATTTATTTATTTGAGAGAGAAGGGAGCAGACAGAGAGAGAGAGAATGGGCATGTGAGGGCCTCCAGCCACTGCAAATGGACTCCAGACCCATGAGCCGCCTTGTGCATCTGGGTTACGTGGGACCTGGGGAATAGAACCTAGGTCCTTAGGCTTTGCAGGCAAGTGCCATAAGTGACAAGCATTCTCTCCAGCCCTATCTTATAGTGGTTTTTTTTTTCACTTTTATTTATTTCTTTTCACAATTTTTATTAACATTTTCCATGATTATAAACAATACCCCATGGTAATACCCTACCTCCCCCCCCCCCAGCACTTTCCCCATTGAAATTCCATTCTCCATCATATTACATCTGCATCTCAATCATTGTACTTACATATATACAATACCAACCTATTAAGTACCCTCCTCCCTCCCTTTCTCTTCCCTTTATATCTCCTTTTTAACTTACTGGCCTCTGCTACTAAGTATTTTCCTTCATGCAGAAGCCCAATCATCTGTAGCTAGTATCCACATATGAGAGAGAACATGTGGTGCTTGGCTTTCTGGGCCTGGGTTACCTCACTTAGTATAATGCTTTCCAGGTCCATCATTTTTCTGCAAATTTCATAACTTCAGTTTTCTTTACCACTGAGTAGAACTTCATTGTATAAATGTGCCACATCTTCATTATCCACTCATCAGTTGAGGGACATCTAGGCTGGTTCCATTTCCCAGCTAGTATAAATTGAGCAGCAATAAACATGGTTGAGCATGTACTTCTAAGGAAATGAGATGAGTCCTTCAGATATAAGCCTAAGAGTGCTATAGCTGGGTCATATGGTAGATCAATCTTTAGCTGTTTTAGGAACCTCCACACTGTTTTCCGCAACGGCTGGACCAGATTGCATTCCCACCAGCAGTGTAGAAGGGTTCCTCTTTTTCCATATCCCTGCCAACATTTATGATCATTTGTTTTCATGATGGTGGCCAATCTGACAGGAGTGAGATGGAATCTCAATGTAGTTTTAATCTGCATTTCCCTGATAACTAGTGACGTAGAACATCTTTTTAGATGCTTACATGTCATTCATATTTCTTCCCTTGAGAATGCTCTATTTAGCTCCATAGCCCATTTTTTGATTGGCTTGTTTGATTCCTTATTATTTAACTTTTTGAGTTCTTTGTATATCCTAGATATTAATCCTCTATCAGATATATAGCTGGCAAAGATTTTTTTCCCATTCTGTAGGTTGCCTCCTTGCTTTTTTCACTGTGTCCTTTGTGGTGCAAAATCTTTGTAATTTCATGAGGTCCCAGTGATTAATCTGTGGTTTTATTGCCTGAGCAAATGGGGTTGTATGCAGAAAGTCTTTGCCAAGACCAATATGTTGAAGGGTTTCCCCTACTTTTTCCTCTAGCAGTTTCAGAGTTTCAGGTCTGATGTTAAGGTCTTTGATCCATTTCGACTTAATTCTTGTGCATGGCGAGAGAGAAGAATCTATTTTCATCCTTCTACAGATACATATCCAGTTTTCCCAACACCATTTGCTGAAGAGGCTGTCTTTTCTCCAATGAATATTTTTGGCATTTTTATCGAATATCACGTGGCTATAGCTACCTGGACTTACATCTGGGTCCCATATTCTGTTCCACTGATCTACATGTCTGTTTTTATGCCAGTACCACGCTGTTTTTGTTACTATGGCTCTGTAGTATAGGTTAAAATCAGGTATGGTGATACCACCAGCCTTATTTTTGTTGCTCAGTATTATTTTAGATATTTGAGGGTTTTTTGTGATTCCAAATGAATTTTTGGATTCTTTTTTCTGTTTCCATGAAGAATGCCTTTGGAATTTTGATAGGGATTGCATTAAATGTCTAGATTGCTTTTGGTAAGATTGCCATTTTTACAATATTGATTCTTCCAATCCAGGAACAAGGGATGTTTCTCCACTTTCTAGTGTCTTCTGCAATTTCTCACTTGAGTGTTTTAAAGTTCTCATTGTAGAGATTCTTTACTTCCTTGGTTAGTTTTATTCCAGGATACTTTTGTTTTTGGATGCAATTGTAAATGGGAGTGATTCTCTGATTTCATCCTCTGTGTGTTTGTTGTTAGCATATATGAAGGCTACTGGATTCTGTGTATTTATTTTGTATCCTGCTACATTGCTGTAGGTTTTGATCAGCTCTAACAGCTTGCTAGTAGAGTCTTTAGGGTCCTTTATGTATAGAATCATGTCATCTGCAAATAATGATAACTTGATCTCTTCCTTTCCAATTTGTGTCCCTTTTATGTGTGTCTCTTGCCTTATTGCTATGGCTAAGACTTCCAAAACTATATTAAATAGAAGTGGGGACAGTGGACACCCTTGTCTTGTTCCTGATTTTAGTGGAAAAGCTTCCAGGTTTTCCCCATTTAGTAATATGTTGGCTGTAGGCTTGTCATAATACCTTTTATTATATTGAAATATGTTCTTTCTATTCCCAGTCTCTGTAGGACTTTTATCATGAAGGGATGTTGGATTTTGTCAAATGCTTTCTCTGCATCTAATGAGATGATCATATGATCTTTGTCCTTAGCCCATTTATATAATGTATTACATTTATAGATTTGCATATATTGAACCATCCCTGCATTTCTGGGATAAAGCCTACTTGGTCAGGGTGAATGATCTTTTTGATATATTCTTGTATTCTGATTGCCAATATTTTGTTGGGAATTTTTGCATCTATGTTCATGAGGGAGATTGGTCTGTAATTTTCTTTTCTTGTTCTATCTTTGCCTGGTTTTGGTATCAGTGTGATGCTGGCTTCATAGAAGGAGTTTGGTAGAATTCATTCTTTTTCTATTTCTTGGAAAAGCTTAAGAAGCAATGGTGTTAGCTCTTCCTTGAAGGTCTGATAAAATTCAGCAATGAATCCTTCTGGGCCTGGGCTTTTTTTAGTTGGGAGATTATTGATAACTGTTCGGATCTCCATGCTTGTTATAGCTCTATTTAAGTTATTAATCTCATCTTGATTTAATTTAGGTAAAAGTCATATAAATCAAGGAAATCATCCATTTCTTTCAGATTTTCATACTTTGTGGAGTATATGTTTTTATAGTATGTCCCTATGACTTTTTGAATTTCTCTGGAATCTGTTGTGATGTTACCTTTTTCATCTCTGATGTTATTAATTTGTGTCTCTTCTCTCTTTCTTTTGGTCAGATTTGCTAAGGGTTTATCAATCTTGTTTATCCTTTCAAAGAACCAACTCTTTGTTTCATTAATTCTTTGGACTTTTTTTGTTTCTATTTCATTAATTTCCGCCCTAATCTTTATTATTTCTTCCCGTCTACTGATTTTTGGTTTGCCTTGTTCTTCTTTTTCCAAAGCTTTAAGGTGAAGCATTAGGTTGTTTACTTGTGAGCTTTATAATTTCTTAATATAGGCACTTAAGGCTATAAATTTACCTCTTAGAACTGCCTTCATTGTGTCCCAGAGATTTTGGTATGTTGTGTTCTCATTATCATTTGACTCCATAAGTTTTTTGATTTCCTTCTTGATTTCTTCATTGATCCATTCATCATTTGGTAGTATTTTGTTTAGTTTCCATGATTTTGTGTATGCTCTATAGCCTTTCTTGCTATTGATGTGTAGTTTAATTCCATTGTGGTCAGATAGAATGCAAGGAATTATTTCAGTTTTCCTAAATTTGTTAAGATTTGCTTTGTGTCCTAATATATGGTCTATTTTAGAAAATGTCCCATGTGCTGCTGAAAAGAATGTATATTCTGCAGCATTTGGATGAAATGTCCTGTATATATCTGTTAGGTCCATTCCTTCTATGACTTCATTTAGTCCAGATGCCTCTCTGTTTATTTTTTCCCAGGATGACCTGTCAATTGATGAGAGTGGGGTGTTAAAGTCCCCTACCACCACTGTGTCTGGTGTTATCTGTGACCTTCGTTCTAATAGTGTTTGTTTGATGAATTTGGGATCCCCCATATTAGGTGCATATATGTTTAGGATTGTAATGTCCTCCTGTTGGAGTGTGCCCTTAATCAATATAAAGTAACCTTCCTTATCTTTCTTGACTAACATTGGACTGAAGTCTACCTTGTCAGATATTAGGATAGCAACCCCTGCTTGTTTTCTAGGCCCATTTACTTGAAAAACCATTTTCCAACTTTTCACCCTAAGATAATGTCTATCCTTTGTAGAAAGGTGAGTTTCTTGGAGACAACAAATTGTAGGATCCTCCATTTTAACCCAGTCTGCAAACCTATGTCATTTGTTTGGGGCATTGAGGCCATGGATATTAAAAGATATTATTGAAAGGTGTGTATTTATGTCTGCCTTTGTGTGTGTGTGTGGTTCCAGTTCTACCTTTGATCTCTTGTGTTAACTAGTATTTGAGTATTGCTTGTTTTTTCCCGGTTCCTTATATGTGTGCTTTTCCTTTTCTTCAGCATGGAGGATTCTATCAAGTATTTTCTGTAGAACTGGTTTTGTCTTCAAATACTCTTTTAACCTGCTTTTGTCATGGAATGTCCTTATTTCTCTGTCTATTTGAATGGATAGCTTTGCAGGATAAAGTAACCTTGGTTGACAGTTGTTATCTTTCAGAACTTGGAATATATCACTCCAAGCCCTTCTGGCTTTTATGTTGAATAATCTACTGTAATCCTGATGGGCTTACCTTTGTAGGTAACTTGATTTTTCTCTCTAACTGCTTTCAATATTTTTTCTTTGGTTTGTGTGTTTGGTAGTTTGATTATAATATGACAAGGAGAGGTTCTTTCTGGGTTTTGTCTGGCTGGGGTCCTAAAGGCTTCCTGTATCTGCATTGGCACCTCTTTGCCATTTTGGGGGAAGTTTTCTTCTATGATTTTGTTGGGGATGCCTACTATGCCTTTGGGGTGGAATTCTTCTCCTTCTACTATGCCCTGAATTCTTATATCTGATCTTTTCATAGTGTCCCGAATATCTTGAAATTCCCACTCATACTTTTCTATAAGTTTGTCTTTCTCTTTGTTGGACTGTATTAGATCAGCCACCTGGTCTTCTAGCTTAGATATTCTGTCCTCTCCTTTATCCATTCTACTGGTGAGATTTTCTACAGAGTTTTTTATTTCATTAACTGTGTTCTTCACTGCTAGTAATTCTGACTGGTTTTTCTTTATTATTTCTATTTCCTTATTTATGTCTTGTATTGCCTTCTTTATTTCATTAAATTGGTGTCCTGCATCTTCTTTGATTTCCTCTTTGATTCCTTTGATTTTGTTCTTTGACTTCTTGAACATATTTACAAGCATTCTTTTGAAATCTTTCTCAGGCATTTCCTCTAACTCGTTCTCACTGGAGGTCATTTCTGATGCATTAATACTTTTAGGTGGATTTATGTTGTCTTGCTTTTTAGTGTTTCTTGTCTTATAATGTATATATTTTTGCATCTTGGATTAAGTTAATGCTTGGATTTTCTAGCTAGCTGGGTATTCTTAGCTGTATCAATTGATTTGATGTTATATAACTTCAGGGTAGGAGCTTAAAGTGTTAGGTGTGGCTCTTAAGACTCTCAGAGTATCTACAAAGGTGTTCCTAGGGGTTGAGTTTCCCTGCTATGGGAGTATTCAAGTAGGCTGAGTGGAATAAAATACAGGTAGATTCTAAAATTTAACTAAACACTGTACACATTCAATCAAAAGCAGCACCGAGTACATATGCAAGAGTAGTTATTATAACAACCAGATCCTCTATCAACAAAGAGGTTAAGATTTCTGTCTGTTGAGGGATCCAAGTCAGCTTGTGACCAAGTGAGACCCTTCCCTGGTGCAAGCCCAGTTACCTTGGAAGATTTTGGTCTCAGTCAAGTTGCTGGCTGGGTCGTTGGGCTGCTGTTCTGATTTCTGGAGCTGGGCACTGGCTTTTCCTGTGGAGCAAACCAAGCATGGCAAATGTGGCCCTGCAGATCGACACCCCCGCTGCTGGAACCGCTACTGCTGCTGCTGAAGCTGCCACTGCTGGATCTGTCACCACTGCTGCTAAAGCTGCTGCTGTTGGATCTACTACTGCTGCTGCCTCTGCTGCTGCTGCTGTAGCTGCCACTGCTGGAGCCACCACTGAAGCTGCTGCTGCTGGATCTGCCACTGCTGCCTCTGAAGCTGCTGCTGCTGCTGGATCTGTCGCTGCTGCTGCTGAAGCTGCCACTACTGGATCCGCCGCTGCTGGGGCTGCTGTTGCCGGTGCCAGTGCCATTGATTTTGCTGCTGGACTCTGCTCCTGCTTGGGTTCCTCTCTCAGTTCAAGTTGGCGTGGCCAGGTCCGAGGACCACTGTTCTGTTCACTGGAGCTGGGCACAGGTGATGGGGGAGGGGAGGGAGCCGCAGCTGCTCTGGTTCTCTCACTGTTCCACGTGTTTTTCAACCTCGTGATCTGCTCCTCCTTTGTTCACTGCCACTCTCCCTTCATATTTCTTGAGTTGTGGAGAGCGTCGGTGTGAGTGGAAGCTCCCCACCCCTGGCTTTTCCTGCGGCTCGAGCTAAGCCTGGAGGCTTTTTGGTGCACCGCCACCACCATGGTTGGCGGACCTGCCAGGGCCACTTTTGCCAGCCTGTGCAGGCTCTGGATGCTCTGGATCTCTCCTACTTCTCTGCTGCTGTTTCAATTTCCTATATACCTCACTTTTTAGTAAAAGTGTGTATTTTGCTGAGTTTTTTTTTTTTTTGGTCTTTGCTCCCCCTAGGCTGCTTTGGCGCGGTACCTACCTCGCCATCTTAACCGGAAGCCCCTGTCTTATAGTTTTGAGGGGAAGTATCTATCATCACTGCAAAAAGCATGGCAGGAGCAGAAGCTGGGAGGAAATAGCAAGGCAGAGCAGTGGACCTGTGGACCACACAGCTGTCCAGCCAGTGCCCACTGGTGAAGCAGTGGCAGGACAGTTACGGGGGTAACCCACTGCTCCCTGATTGGATTTGAGACCTGCTCACAGAAGGGTGTTCATGCCTGGTACTGACAACCTGGTCAAAAGCCTATGACCCTAGAAGAAAAGCTAAGACCATTGTTTGACAAACTACATATGTTGTGCCCATTATTAAGTTGACATTTAAATAATTACATGCATGCTCAGGCTGGAGAGATGGTTCAGTGGTTAAGGCCCTTGCCTGCAAAGCCTAATGACCCAAGTTCCATTCCCCATTACCCATGAAAAGTCAGATGCACAAAGTGGCACATGCATCTGGAGTTCATTTGCAGTGGCTGGAGGCCCTGGCGCGCCCATTCTCTCTTTCTGCTACATGTAGTGGTGCATGCCTTTGGTCCCCACACTTGGGAGTCAGAGGTAAGAGGATCACTGTGAGTTCAAGGCCAATTCTAGACTATATATATATCCACATCAATTTTTAACCAGCTACTGTCAAGAGTTCTGCCTCTGTAACCCAGGCCCAGAAAGCCAAGTGCCACATGTTCCCCTTCATATGTGGATCCTAGCTACAGATGATTGGGCTTCTGTGTGAGAAGGAAAAAACACAGTAGCAGAGGCCAAGAATCTTCTCTTTTCAGATAGCAGTAACCTTGGGATGACTCAGAAGGTATCATAGTGCTAGAAAGAAGTGACTGGAGTACTGAATAACATCTCGATCACACCTTCCAAGGCTCAGGATCTAATGCAGAAGAGGGGGTAGAAAGAATGTAAGAGCCAAAGGAAGGGTAGGACTCCTACAACGTGCTCCCTGCAGATATAAAATGGCCTGGATATCCATGACTTCATAGTGCCTGGCACCACTTACACAAGACCATCATAAGAGAAGGAAAAGATCATGACATCAAAATAAAAAGAGAGACTGATTGAGATGGTGGGGGATAAGATGAAGAATGGAATTTCAAAGGGAAAAGTGTGTGTGGGGGGGGTCTTACCATGGGATATTTTTTATAATCATGGAAAATGTTAATAAAAATTTTCAAACCAAAAAAAAAAGAGTTTTATCTCTGGTTCTTGGCTTCCTTCTCATTTATTCTGCATAGCAACCAGGCTGATAGGAATCCAATTTAGTGGAAGAATTTCAGAATTTCTGGGTAAGGTAGCAATATAGTAGCCATGCCAAAGCAGTCTGGTGGAGAGAAATAAGCATAAAAACAGGAGGAAAAAAAAAAAAAACCTCTTCCACCAAAAGTGAAGGTATATAAGGAGTTATCAACCACAGCAGAGAAGCAGGAGAGACCCAGCGCTTCTAGAAAGCAGGTAACCAGCCAGAATCTGCTCCTACCACGATCCGGTCCACTAACTCAGCCGCCTGGCTCTGCCTGAGCCAAGGGAGAAGACATGTGAAAGGATTTTCCACTCACACCAACCTCCTCACAAAGAAGGTCCCTAAAGCCCCCAAAACATTACAGGCTATTGCCAAGGCTCTAGGTTTCCCACCAGAAATAGATGGTAAGTCCCTATTGCTGAAGACTCCACATGCTTGAGCAAGATCACTGAGAAATCTGAGCTGAAAAACCTCCTCCCTGTAGACCAGCTGACAGAAGGCTGGAAAAAGCTGCACTGCATGCAGCCCTATGGGAGAGATAAGGCATCAGTGGTGATAAACAATATTGGAAACTGCAAGCCTTAAGTTTTGCCAGCCAGGCCAAATGACTCAACTGGTGCAATAGTGGCATGTCTGTTACAGGGGAAACAAACCATTCTCTAATTGGACTAGAGGCCTGCTCCATAGGAGGGAATATACGCCTGGTGCTGAAAACCTAGTCCAAAGCCTATGGCAAGGGAGGTCATGAGACCTAGAGGTGTAACGCCCACTCTTATCTGGCTAAATGTATGTATTATGCTCACCAAGCTGCCCTGGAAGCACTTTTCTTAACATTCATACCCACAGATTAATGCTACTCGCACTTTTGGTTAGAGAAGCTTCTTTTTTCCGATGGTGGTGACCACAGGAATGACTCAAAGGCACCACAATACTGAGAAGAAGTGGCAGAGGAATACTCAGCACTGAAACATCTCTATCACACTTTCCAAGGCTCAGTATCCATTGTGAGGTGGCTGAAAGAATGTAAGAAGCAAAGGAAGGGTAGGGCTCCTTACCACGTGCTCCTCCAGACACAAAATGGCTTAATATCCATGATCTCACAGCGCCTGACACTACCTACACACGACCATTATAATAGGTGGAAAAGATGATGCCATCAAAATAAAAGAAAGACTAATTGAGAGGGGGAGGGGATATAATGGAGACTGGATTTGGAGTAGATTTGTGATGGGTGGAGGGAATTATCATGGTTTATTGTCTATAATTATGGATGTTGTCAATAAACAAAAAAAGTTTAGCCAGGCATGGTGGCACACGCCTTTAATCCCAGCACTCAGGAGGCAGAGGTAAGAGGATTGCTGTGAGTTTGAGGCCATCCTGAGACTACATAATGAATTCCAGGTCAGCCTGAGCTACAGTGAGACCCTACCTCAAAAAAAAAAAAAAAAAAAAGTTAAAAGAAAAGAATTTCAGTGGCACATTCAAGATTATGGTTAAGAGTTTGACAGAATATTGCTGAAGACTCCACATAATTGGGCTGCAAGGCCACTGAGAAATCCTGCTGGAACTGAGCTGATAACCTCCTCCATTGTAGACCAGCTGACAGAAAGCTGGAAGAAGGTATTCTACATGTAGTTCAATGGGAGAAAGAGATACCACCAATGAAGATTCTCAACAGCGGACACTATAAGCCTTATAATTGGCCAGCCAGGCCAAATGAGCCAACGGGTGCAATAGTGGCACATCTGTCATGGTGGAAACCAGCTGCCCTCCAATTGGATTGGAGGCCTGCTCCATGGGAGGGAATACATTCCTGATACTGAAAACTTAAAACAGGGGTAGTCATGAGCCCTAGAAGTGTAACATCTGCTGATGTCTGGAAAAATGTATATACTATGCTTATCAAACTGCCCAGTAAGCACTTCTCTTAATAGTTATACCCTTATATTAATGCTACTCTCACTTTGGGTAGAGAATCTTCTCTTTTCAGATGGCAGTGACCTTGGAATGACTCAGAAGATATTATAGTGCTGGAAAGAAGTGTCTGGAGTACTGAGTAACATCTTGATCATACCTTCCAAGGCTCAAGGTCTAATGAGGGAGAGGTGGCGGAAAGAATGTAAGAGCCAAAGGAAGGGTAGGACTCCTTACAACGTGCTCCCTCCAGACATAAAATGTCCTGAATATCCATGACCTCATAGTGCCTGACACTACCTACATAAGTCCACCATAAGAGGAGGAAAAGATCATGACATCAACATAAAAGAGAAACTGATTGAGATGGGGAGGGGATAAGTTGGAGAATGGAATTTCAAAGGGGGAAGTGGGGGTAGGGAGGGTATTTATAATCATGGAAAATGTTAACAAAAATTGAGAAAAAAAAAAAGTTTGACAGAGAACCCATGTGTCCCAGGAAGTTGTCTGCTCAATTAATTGCAGGATAGCATTCAAAAAATGCAAATTCTTGCCGGGCGTGGTGGCGCATGCCTTTAATCCCAGCACTCGGGAGGCAGAGGTAGGAGGATTGCCATGAGTTCGAGGCCACCCTGAGACTACAGAGTTAATTCCAGGTCAGCCTGGACCAGAGTGAGACCCTACCTCAAAAAAAAAAAAATCAAATTCTTATTGTGCTCCTGTAGAAATGAATGGGTAATATTTTAACACAGGATAGCCTATCTCCCACCCCAAGCAAAGAAGATCATGCCCAAATCTTAGAGCTAAACGTTTGGAGTAAGTAGAACTGGGAGGCCATCACAAGTAGCGACCGCGAGGAAGTGGCATTTAGTCACAATGCACTTCCTCTAAGCTGATGTCCATTGGTTTATTTAGTGGGCAGCTTTGGTCCCCATGGTTTCCCCACCCTCTCTGGCCATCCTGGAAAGCATGTGCCAAGGTCTCATATCCCGTGACCCTCCTTTCTTCCCTAATTAAGTCTTTTATTTTTCCTTTTCATGCGTATATGTAGTGGGCATATATGTGGGGGTACCAGTTTATATTTATGTGCATGGGTGGGTGTGGATGGGTGCACACAGGTGTATGGGAGTCCACATGCACATGGGTTTGCGCGTAAGTGTGGAGGCCAGAGGTTGACATTGTCTTCCTTAATCACTTTCCGTATTATTTTTGGGGGGACGGGGTCTTCTCACTGAACCTGGAACTCACTGATTCAATTGGGCTACCTAACCAACAGACCCTAGGACTTTTCCCATCTTCACCGCCCCAGCACTGGGGTTTCGGGTAACAGTGGCTTTTACAGGAGCAGTGGAGATGCGAACCGTGACCCTCCTCACACTTGCACAGCTCGCAGCGAACCCTCTAAGCCTTCTCTGAGCTCTAATTCTCAGCCCTGTGTAGAGGAGTCTGAACTATTGTCTCAATGACTTTATTTATTGATTTTTATTATTGGGGGAATTTTGAAGCAGGGTCTCATTCAAGCCCAGGCTGATCTGGAACTCACTCTGTAGCCCAAACTGGACTTAAACTCATGGTAGTCCTCCTACCTCAGCCTCCCAAGTGCTGGGATTCAAGAGATGCACCACTATGCTGGGCTATTATTGTGTTTAAGAAAAGAAGGGGGAAAAAAACCCCAGGAGACTGGGCATGACAGCACATACCTTTAATCCCAGCACTTGGGAGGTAGAGATAGAAGGAGGCTCACTGTGAGTTGGAGGCCACCATGAGACTACATAGTGAATTTTGGGTCAGCCTAGGCTGGAGTTAGACTCCACCTCAAAAGGCCAGAAAAAAAAAAGGTTCCCCAAGATAGCCTCAACCTGGCAGCATTCCTCCTGCCTCAACCTCCCAAGTGCTAGGATTACAGAATTGCCTTTAATAAGTGTGTCAGCTGGGCATGGTGGCACACACTTTAATCCCAGCATTTGAGAGGCAGAGGTAGGAGGATTGCCATGAGTTCGAGGCCAGCCTGAGAAGACATAGTCAATTGAGCTAAAGTGAGACCATACCTCAAAAAAACAAAAAAGAAAAAGAAAGAAAGAAAATAAGTGTGTCACCATGGCATGAGCCACCATATCCAGCTACATTGACTGAAAAAAAAAAAAAATGTAACGCGATTGCTTGTGAAACCTAAGGACCCAGGTTTGATTCCCCAGTACCCAGGTAAGCTGGGTGCATGAGGTAGTGCATGCAGCTGGAGTTTGTTTGCAGTGACTGGAGACCCAGGTGTACCCATTCTGTCTCTCTCTCTCTCTGTGTCTTTCCCTCTCCCCCTCTCTCTCTCTCTCTCTCTCTCTCTCTTTTGTTTTTTGGTTTTCTGAGGTAGGGTTTCACTGTAGTCCAGGCTAACCTGGAATTCTCTATGTAGTCTCAGGGTGGCCTCGAACTCTTGGTGATCCTCCTACTTCTGCCTCCCGAGTTCAGGGATTAAAGGCATGCGCCACCACGCCCCACCTCTCTCTCTCTTTTAATGCCACATTTTATTTAGATTTTACAAAGGAGTACATAAAGGGGAGGGTTAAGAGGTGAGGGGAGATGAAGTGAGAGGAGAAGTCCACCACATGGAGCCCAAAAGCCCATGTGGGCCACACGTAGGTCAGGAGTCCATGTGACCAGATACAGATACATTTGGGGAAAAGAGCATGGAAAGAAAAGAGAAAAGAAAGTTCAGGGAGCTCCTGCCATGGGGTGTTGGGGGGGGGAGCTGGAGGAGATGAAGGACCCATGTGGAGAGTAAGGGCAAGAGAGCCACCCAGGCCCAGCAGAGGAAAAACTCACCCACAGCTGCAAATATCCAAGTGACTAGAGAATCTCTCTCTCTCTCTCTCTCTCTCTCTCTCTCTTGCTGTCTTTAATAAATAATAAATAAACTATTTTAAATTTTTTTTTAATTTTTTAAATTTTCTCTTAAACTTTATTGAGGTGCAATGTATAGGAAACAGGTGGTACGTGCCTGAAGTGAACAATTGAAGCAGGGCTGGGGCAGGATTGCTCTTATACAACCAACCCTGCACGGGTGATAACAAGCACGTCCACAGCCCCGCGTTTCCTCATGCCTCACGGTCATTGTCATTCTCATCCTCCCTCCCCCAAGTCCCACGTCTGAGCCATCTTTTATTTTTCTTTAAAAAAAAAAAAATCAGGGCTGGAGAGATGGCTTAGTGGTTAAGCGCTTGCCTGTGAAGCCTAAGGACCCCGGTTCGAGGCTCCACTCCCCAGGACCCACGTTAGCCAGATGCACAAGGGGGCGCACGCATCTGGAATTCGTCTGCAGTGGCTGGAAGCCCTGGCGCGCCCATTCTCTCTCTCTCTACCTCTTTCTCTTTCAAATAAATAAATTAAAAAAAAAGAAAAAAAAAGAAAGAAAGAAAAACCTATTAAAAAAAAAATCAGAAAGCCACTATAATCGTGGCTTTCTGATTTTGGTAGTCCCTACAAGAAGGGAGTTTGAAAGTTCTTGTATACTGTTAACTGAGTGTCTGCCCATGTCCTGCCTGAAGTACCATGATTGCTTATGAAAAGTATCTTTAATATAGCTGGCTACAGTTTGGCTTGGAAAAAAACTCAGGATGGGGCTAGAGAGATGGATTAATGGTTAAGGCACTTGCCTGTGAAGCCTAAGGACCCAGGTTCGATTCCCCAGTCCCCAAAGAAGACCGATGCACAAGTTGACGCACGCATCTGGATTTCATCTGCAGTGGCTGGAGGCCCTGATGCCCCCATTCTCTCCATCTCCCATCTGCCTCTTCTCTCTCTAATAAATAAAATAAAATATTAAAAATAATCAGGGATCTGGGGAGATGGCTCCAGGGTTAAAGGTGCTTGCTTGCAAAGTCTGATGGCCTGGGCTCAATTCTCCAGCTATCCATGTAAAACTGGACGGGCTTTTTTTGTAGTGCCGACGGCAACACACACACACATAAGTTTTAAAAACTGGAGAGCTATTTTTTTCCCAGTATCGTTTTTAGCTGTCTAATTTCTACCTTCTGCAGCTCAAAGGTTTCTCACTAATCTATGTGACACACATGCGGCAATCTGCTTGGTTATTTGGCACACTTTTCACATTGGAAAAGAAAAAGAAATAAGAAAATGTAAGCAAATTCCAAGAGCAAAAAATATATTTGGCTTGCTTAACGAGCACAAGGGAAAGAGATATTTGATTTAGCTTTAAGCCATGGAAAGCATTCTTTCCTATGGAAAGGGGGAAGCCAGGACCAGCTTGATCCTGACATGGTCCAAGTTTTTATTAAAAAGTAAGATATAAAAATAAAATATTTTTTTAGAAAAGTGAGATATGGGGGGCTGAGAAGATGGATCAGTGGTTAAGTGCACTTGCTTGCAAAACCTGCAGGCCCATGTTCAATCCTTTAGACACCATGTAAAGCCAGACAGGCATTTGTTTGCAGCAAGAAGAGACCCTGACATGCACATGCGTGTGCATGCACACACACATAAAATGAAATAAATAATGAAAGCAAGATATGGCCCTGAAAAAAGCATATGCCCTCTCAGATCATAGAAAGCAATCCACTTTAGCCTCAGTGAATGGAAATTTCCTACATTCATTCCTAGGGGATCAGATCTGGAGTAAGTAGAAAAGCAGCACTCAGAGTTGATTCCTGGTTTGGATTGAATTTGCTCTGGGAGAAAAATAAAATGCCTTCTCTGTCTCTCTAATGATGGGATGCTTTGGTAAAAACAAAATTCTCAATGTCTAGATTCTTCCATTAATTAATGATGTAAGCCAATATACAAGTTATTTTACTTTGAGTCCTTACTGATATAAGGAGAGGATTGAACTTATGATAACTTCAAAGCCCTGCTGAGCACTCAATTATATGGTGTGGGACCCTTTCCGGACTATCATTGTTCTCCAAAGGGCCTTGGCTGGGTCAGATTTGCCTGGCGATCGGGGAAGAGAAGCACTTCCCTATGAACAGCTGCCCCTACCACAGCCCTTCTCCACTGAAGCTATTATAATAGTCATTGCACAGCCATTGTGCAACTCTGACTTAACCAGAAAACAAACCCATCAAAATGTTAAATTATTTCCAGAAAGAATAGAGAGCCAGAGGCTGGAGAGATGGCTCAGTAATTAAGGCACTTGCCCTCAAAGTCTAATGACCTGAGTTCAATTCCCCAGTAACCACGTAAAAACCATAGGCACAAAGTGACACATGCATCTGGAGTTTGTCTGCAATGGCTAGAGGCCCTGGCACATGTTCATTCTCTCTCTCTCCCTCTTCCTTCCCCCCCCCCCTTCCCTGGGCATAGTGACCCACACCTTTAATCCTAGCTAGCCAGGGAGCACCCACCAACATATCAGAGAGACAGTCTTTGCACATCTCTGCATTAGTGTCCTAATCTCAGCCTTTGCAAGTCCAGGACACTATAGAAGATTATATTTCGAAGGTCCTTGAAGGTCTGCGAGGCTGCTTCGGTCACAGGTGACATGTATAGGAGTGTGGTGGTTTGAAGGAAATGTCCCCAATAGGCTCGTGTGTTTTGAAGACTTGAGTGCCCAGCTGGTGGAGATTTGAAAGAGTTATGGAGCCTTTGGTGGGAGGAGACTCCTTGCTGGAAGAGGTGTGCCATTGGGGTCACACCTTGACGTTCATTAGTCCAGCCCCATTGGGTGTTCAGAGAGAGCTCACTCAGACTACTTCCTGTTGATGTGGACGTGTCACCCAGGCTTCCTGCTGGTGCCTGCTGCGCTTGTCACAGTGGTGAAACATCCCCTCAAGACTGTAAACTAAAGCTGGGCGTGGTGGCGCACGCCTTTAATCCCAGCGCTCAGGAGGCAGAGGTAGGAGGACAGCCGTGAGTTCGAGGCCACCCTAAGACTAGACAGTGAATTCCAGGTCAGCCTGAGCTAGAGTGAGATCCTACCTCAAAACAAACAAACTAAAAAGACTGTAAACTGAAATAAAAAGCTTTCCTCCCCTGAGCTGCTTTTGGTCCGGTGTTTGGTTCGAAGAAACGAGACGGTAACTACAACCAGGAGCTTCGGCCGCTGTAACTCCTACCAGGCCTCTCCCAGAGCTGCAGAGCCACACGTCCTGTTGAAGAAAGGACAGGAGCAAGATAGCTTTCTTTTATAGGCAGTCAGCCAGGGACGGAGGCACAAGGACATAGATGCCACCTTGCCTGCCCTGGCAGGACCAGAACCCATGTCTGATCCAAGCTCACCCAAGATGGCTGCAAGCAACGCCCCCCAGTGGCAACATCCTGCGGCTTCGTTAGCTGAGCACCCTGCGTGGGCCTCTCGCGGATCAGCCTCTCCTGTTCACAACCTGTCAGGGCTCACTCCCTAACACACCTGCGCATCATGATGACGCTCATCCTAATCGAATGTTTAATCTTTAAAACAATTATTTTTATTTATCTATTTTATTTATTTATTTGAGACAGAGAGAGAGAGAGAATGTGCCACCAGGGCCTCCAGCCATGGCAAATGAACTCCAGACACGTGCGCCCCCTTGTGCATCTGGCTTACGTGGGACCTGGGGAACCGAGCCTTGAACCGGGGTCCTTAGGCTTCACAGGCAAGCGCTTAACCGCTAAGCCATCTCTCCAGCCCTGGATGTTTACTCCTTAAGTAGGCCTGGCACATGTGTGTAAATCTCTTGATCCCTTTGCACGCTGCTGCCCCCTGACCCTCTGGGTCCTTGCTCTGGTGAGCTCTCCCCCTTCTCAGACTGTCTGGGAAAGGGGGGAGGCGGTTCCTCCTGCCTGGGTACCCGCCTGCTGTCCTGCTGTGTGATCATCCTGCGATCTCTTATGTCAGGAGGATTTTGTGGTTTGCGATCTCATGCTTACACACCCGACCTCTCCAGAGGCTTCTTCCCTGGGGATTTCTCTATGTAAAGATATTCCTTTCATTCTCTCTTCCCTTGTTCCTGCTAGACAAGGGAGAAAATTCCCTTCTGGCTTGAGTCTTTCAGACTGAGACTACACAGTGAATTCCAGGTCAGCCTGGGCCACAGTGAGACCCTATCTTGAAAAAAAAAAAAAAATTACCCGGGCACGGTGGCGCACGCCTTTAATCCCAGCACTCAGGAGGCAGAGGTAGGAGGACCCCCGTAAGTTCGAGGCCACCCTGAGACTACATAGTGAATTCCAGGCCAGCCTAAACCAGAGTGAGACCCTACCTCAAAAAACAACAACAGAAAAAACACCTCGTAATTCATAATTTGCCCTTCTCCAAGTCTGGTTTTGTTTCTTTTCCAATTCTTTGCTAACTAGAATAAGAAGCCAAAGGCTAAGCTCCTCAGGCCTGGGGTCCTCTGTGTCTTTGTGGAATTAAATCCCCCCGAGCCCCCCAAATCCTACACCACTAGCATTCTTGACGCCACCTCATCAGCTCCCATTTTTGCCCAGTTGGCACGCTGAGAAGCTTAGTCTGTGGAAATTCGGTTACTTGGTTGAGCCTCAGTCCCCTGTCCTGCCCTCAAGAGAGATGTGTACAAAACTCTCACTTTCACTCTCACTACAACGTGGTGGGGCAGGCTCCCACAAATTGGGAATTCCCTAAAGGGAAGTGAGTAGCTGGAAGGGGGAAAGCGCTGAGCGTTTATTCCTGTGCACATAGTTATTACAATGGGCCTTGCCAAAACCACTTGTGCTACAAGACAGCAGGAACCCTATTTGGGCATAGAGACATGATTCCAAAAGGGCCTGCAACCTCATGATCTTTTAACCCTTCCTGATCCGTCTGCTTTCCTTGAAGGGATCCAAATAGCAATGCTAGGACGGGCGTGGTGGCGCACGCCTTTAATCCCAGCACTTGGGAGGCAGAGGTAGGAGGATCGTCATGAGTTCGAGGCCACCCTGAGACTCCATAGTGAATTCCAGGTCAGCCTGGGCTAGGGTGAGACTCTACCTCAAAAAAAAAAAAAAAATAGCAATGCTAGATTCAGTTATTACCTCTGTGGGTATACATGTTCGTGTGTGTGTGTGTGTGTGTGTGTGTGTGTGTGCGCGCGTGTGTGTGTACACGTGCCTGTGTGTGCATCTGAGTGGGGGTGCCATAGGAAAACCCTGGGATAGGTTTACAGATATAATCCCCCCTTTTTTGGGGGGATTCAAGGTAGAGTCTCCCTCTAGCCCAGGATGACCTGGAATTCACTATGTAGTCTCAGGCTGGCCTCAAGCTCACTGTGATCCTCCTACCTCTGCCTCCCAAGTGCTGGGATTAAAGGTGTGCACCACCACTCCCGGCTTCAATCCACCTTTTTTTTTTTTAATTTTTATTTATTTATTTATTTGAGAGAGACAGACACAGAGAGAAAGATAGATAGAGGGAGAGAGAGAGAATGGGCACACCAGGGTCTCCAGCCACTGCAAACGAACTTCAGACGCATGCGCCCCCTTGTGCATCTGGCTAACATGGGTCCTGGGGAACCGAGCCTCGAACCGGGGTCCTTAAGCTCCACAGGCAAGCGCTTAACCGCTAAGCCATCTCTCCAGCCCTCAATCCACCTTTTTTGAGAGAGTCTTTCATCAGCCTAGAGCTCACCAAATAGGCTAGACTGGCTGGACAGTGCGCCCCAGGAATCCTCCTGACTCCACCTCCCCAGAACTAGGATTACAAGTGTGGGCCAGCACACCCGACAATCTGGTGAGTATGTGTGTGTGTGTGTGTGTGTGTGTGCGTATGTGTGGTATATGGGTGGTTATGGGTGGTGTATGACATATGCCCATACATGAGTCCGCGAGGTGCCCGCTGTGCCCACCCATAGCGGCCGGAGCAGAACGTGGCCATCCCGCCCCATTGGTTCTCCCCTGAGCCACAGTCTCACTGCTTCCAGCGCCTGCCACTTCTTTCAGGCATCCAGGCGGTTCTCTGGTCTCTGCTCCCCAAGAAGGACTGTCGTCACAGATGTGTGCGGCCACAGCCAGTCATGCGTGCGGGTCCTGGGGACTGAACTCAACGGTCTTTCAGGCCCTCACGCTTGGCCAGTTAGTGCTCTTAACCACCGAGCCGTCCCTCCAGCCCCACACCCAGTGGTTGAAAGGTCAGCACTCCTCTGACTGAGCTATCCTCCCTCCCTTTTATGAGTTCTGTTGTTGCTTTGTGCTTTTCTGCGGAGCTCAGAATTGAACCTAGGGCCTCCAGTACCCTAGACACGCATTCTACCACCAGGTTATATCTGCAGCCCTGTAATAACTCATTCATGGTTATCATGCAATGAGTTTCCATTAATCCCAGATACTGGAGGCCCACCTTGAAGGACCTGTGCGGGCCCTTCTCTGGCCACACCCCTCCTCACCCAGGGAGGACACTAGGGAACCACAGGGACGTCCCCACTCTGAATTCATAGCATCTTCCTCTTCTAGACTACTCTGAGCATGCAGGACCTAGAATTACCTGTCCAAATGACCCAGAGCCCCAGGGAGCAATGACTGTCCTGTCAGGGACCGAGTTGTAGCCAATGGGCTGTCTTGTTTCATAGCATACATGATAACTTAGACACATGGGCTGGAAACTGTGCACTGCATGTCAGGAACGGAGCCATGGAGGAGTGACAGTGGAGTGTTCAGCACTGAGACATCTCTAACCACACCCTCCAAGGCTCAGGGACCATTTCAGGAGAGGTGGCAGAAGAAATATAAGAGCCAAAAGGAAGGAGAGGAATATTTGCAATACTGTCTTCCAGACACAGAGGGACCACGGCAGTCATGACCGCAGTGGCTGACGCCACCTACACAAGACCGGCCTAGTAGGAGGGGAAATGATGACGTCAACGAAGACTAGGTGGAAAGAAGGAATTCAGTGGAGGGAGTAAAGGGGATGGGGAAAGAAAGGAGAATGGTGGGAGGAGATTAGGATCATGGTATACTGTCTATATGTGTGGAAGTTTTAATAATAAAAGGTTTTTAAAAGGTGGGGTTTGGGAGAGATGGCTCAGCAGTTTACATGCTTGCCTGCAAAGCCTAATGACTGAAATTTGATTCCCTGGTACCCACGTAAAGCCAAAAACACAAACTGGTGCATGCATCTGGAATTTGCAGTGGCTACAGGCCCTGGTGTGCCCATTCTCTCTCTCTCTCCCTCTTTCTCTTTTTCTCTCTCTCCACGCAACTAAATAAATAATTTTTTTTTTTAATTCAAAACCAGAGCCAGGGTGAGAAGAGAGTGAGTTGAAGACAGGAAGTCTTCTCTGAGGCTCCAGCCCCAGACCTTGCATCTGACCATATTTACTCCCGAGTCCAGAGTTCCAGGCTAACAGCTGCCCTCAGAGCCATGTCTGGTAGAGCTGCCTCTATACACAAGTATAGAGACGGTACCCCTGTGAGTCACGGCAGGACTGACCACATTCCACAGCAAACTTCAGAAATTTCATCGGACACATCATTTATAGAAAGTCACCTTTTTAAAAAAATATATATTTTGTTTATTTTTATTTATTTATTTGAGAGCGACAGACAGAAAGAGGCAGAGAGAGAGAGAGAGAGAGAGAGAGAGAGAATGGGTGCGCCAGGGCCTCCAGCCATTGCAAACCAACTCCAGATGTGTGTGCCCCCTTGTGCATCTGGCTAATGTGGGTCCTAGGGAATCGAGCCTCGAACCGGGGTCCTAAGACTTCACAGGCAAGCACTTAACCGCTAAGCCAGCTCTCCAGCCCAGAAATTCACCTTTTAAGCACAAGCTGCCACAGTGGAGTTCACCAAAGCAATTGGCCAAGGGAGAATGTCCTTATCTGCTGTTGAAGGCCTTAATCTGGCGAGGCAATGAGTGAAATTATCTGCAAATACTAATTCTCCAGAGAAGGCCCCCTAATGGTTTAAGGAAAACAATGAAAAAAAATTTTTTTTTCCTACTGGTAGGAAAGCTAAACGTCCACTGCCAGTGAAGGTTTACCTGTCCTTGGTGGTGTAAAGCTCTGGAAAACTTAACACAGCGAAATAAACTGCCTGCGGGCACCATTATCTCTTTCTGATTTTCCACTAAGGCCTTTCAGAAAGCTGCCAGTCACTGTAATCTGGGAACTCAAGTTTTACGGCCACACAATGGCCACCTGAAAGCGGTGGAGGCTTTTGCCAGATCAGGAAAAGAGACACTCTGATGTTTCCCGGCCGCGGGCACCACCGCCCCTCCTCTCTGTCCATCCCGCCTGCCTTGGGACTCCGGCCCTCCTCTCTTCCTGTTGAAATCCCAGCGCTTCTTCGAGGCGCTGCTCAAATTCCTCCCCATTTGACAATGACCTTTCTCACAGCTCTGAAATCTGACATGCCTGGCACTCACATTACTGTGTCACGCAGTGGGCTATTCTGCTAAATTTTTTATGAAATCAGTTTTCTCTGTTTAATGTCCTTGATGCATCTGGCTTTCCATGATGACTGGGGAATGGAACTCAGGTCATTAAACTGCAGGCAGGCATCGGAACCACTGAGCAATCTCTCCAACACCTAGCTTTGTTTTCTTTACAGGTTTTTGTTTTTTGATGTTGTTGTTTTCCGAGATAGGGTTTTGCTCTAGCCCAGGCTAATCTGGAATTCACTATGGAGTCTCAGGCTGGCCTCAAACTCACAGCAATCCTCCTACCTCTGCCTCTGGAGTGCTGGAAATAAGGGCGTGCACCACCACACCGGCCCTGTTTTGTATATTTTTTTCTTTAATAATCTTCTGTTCCCTTTTTGTGTTTGTTTGTTTGTTTTTGTTTTTGTTTTTCAAGGTAGGGTTTCCCTCTAGCGAAGGCTGACCTGGAATTCACTCTGTAGTCTCAGGGTGGCCTTGAACTCACTCACGGTGATCTTCCTACCTCTGCCTCCCAAGTGCTGGGATTAAAAGTGTGCACTACCACGCCCAGCTTGTGTTCCTATTTTTGTTGTTGTTTTCGTTTCTGTCCACTGGACTGCAAACTTGCTGAACTCTGTCGTATTTTTCTTGCTAGATCTACAGCTCAGAGCAAAGTACCTAAAAGCCTGTAGAAATATCTAGCTCTAACCTCCAGCTGTGGAGGATACACAAAGCACCATTCCGAAAGCAGTCCCTGAAACCCTGTGGACTCAGTAAATCGTTGTTGAATGAGTGAGAATGGATGGATGGATGGATGGATGGATGGATGGATGACAACCTCCCTGTCTTTCTCTCGGTATTGGGAACATTAGCTACCCCTCTAGTAGGTTAAAGGGATTAACATTTTGTTTTGGGGGAGCTGGAGACATGGCTCAGTGGTTAAGGCATTTGCCTGCTAAGCCCAAGAACCCAGGTTTGATTCCTTGATACCCAGATGCACAAGGTGGCATATTCATCTGGAGTTCACTTGTAGTGCCTGCAGGCCTTGGTGCGCCCATTCTCTCCCTCTCCCCCTCTCTCTCTCCCCCCCCCTCTCTCTCTCTCTCTCCCCCCCCCATCTGCCTCTTTCTCTCTCAAATAAATAATCAATGAAATATTTTTAATTGTTAGTAGGCTGCAGAGATGACTCAGTGGTTAAGGCACTTGCCTGCAAAGCCTAATGACCCAGGTTCAATTCCCCAGTACCCATACAGAGCCAGATGTGCAAACTGGTGCATGCATCTGGAGTTTATTTGCAGCAGCTAAAGGCTTTGGTACACCCATTCTACCTCTCTCCCTCTCTCTTCTCTCACTCTCTTTCTCTCCCCTTGCAAATAAATAAATAACTTTAAAGAGAAAAATTTGGTAATATCTAGTAATCAGGGCTGGAGAGATGGCTTAGCGGTTAAGCGCTTGCCTGTGAAGCCTAAGGACCCCAGTTCGAGGCTCGGTTCCCCAGGTCCCACGTTAGCCAGATGCACAAGGGGGCGCACGCGTCTGGAGTTCGTTTGCAGAGGCTGGAGGCCCTGGCGCACCCATTCTCTCTCTCTCCCTCTATCTGTCTTTCTCTCTGTGTCTGTCGCTCTCAAATAAATAAATAAATAATTTTTTAAAAATATCTAGTAACCAACTCATGGCAGGCATTGTCAGTCTAAGGCGTCCTTTCTTCATATGCAGGATAATTAAATTTGCATCACAGACAGCCTGAGTTCATTGTCATAGTTCTCCTGGGGCTGGAGAGATGGTTTAGTGGTTAAGGCTCTTGCCTGCAAGGCCAAAGGACTCAGGCTCCATTCCCTAATACTTATATAAAGCCAGATGCACAAGGTGGCACATGCGTCTGAAGTTTGTTTGCAGTGGTCGGAGGCCCTGGTGCATCCATTCGCTCTTCTCTTTCCAATAAAAATAAAATAAAAACCCTTCTCCTGATAATAACCACATTCCATTAAAATCAGACAACTAGCTCCCACAAAGCCCCCACCACGATAAAGAAAAATCTATGTGACTCTCTTTATACCTGAATCCCTGATTAAGGTAACTCTCCAGTCTGGCTTGTGCCTGGACACAGAGCAACCTCCCCTCCTAATGGTGCAGTGCTCAGCACACACGTATGTGTGTATGTGTGAAAACGCACACATATACACGCTCTCTAATCTGGCTCCCCAAAGAAACTGGAGCACTTCCTTGAAGAATTCCTTCCAAATTACTGAGTCATTAGTAATATGTTAAATATTTAATTATTACTGCATAAAATTACTTAGTCTTCAGTGAACACTTGTTGAGCCCTTTTCCTGCCAAGTAGCTTCCTAGGTAGTGTAGAGGACTCAAGACTGAATCAAGATACATTCCTTTATCTTCAAGGACTCAAGGAGCCTGCCATCATCTGGCAAAAGGACCAAAAATCTTTGACAAGGCCAGGCATGGTGACACACACTTTTTTTTTTTTTTTTTTTTTTTTTCAAAGTAAGGTCTCACTCTAGCCCTGGCTGACCTGGAATTTACTCTGTGATCTCAGGGTGGCCTCGAACTCATGGTGATCCTCCTACCTCTGCCTCAGGCAGAGGTAGGAGGATTGCTGTGAATTTGAGACTAGTCTACAATGACAGAGTAAGTTCCAAGTTAGCCTTGGATTAGAGTGAGACTGTACATCAAAAAAAAAAAAAACAAAACAAACTTACGGCTGGGTATGATGGCACATGCCTTTAGTCCAACACTCAGGAGGCAGAGGTAGGGGGATCTTTGTAAACTCAAGGCCACCCTGAGACTACGTAGTGAATTCCAGGGCTAGATTAAGACCCAACCTCAAAAGGCCAAAATAAATAAATAAATAAAATAAAATAAAATAAACAACTATGGAGAGAGATTTAGGCTAACATAGAAAAACCCAGAAAGTACTTTTCTACCAGATACCTGCTTTTCAATGGGTATTCTCATTCATTCTTTTTTTTTTTTTTTTTTTTTTTTGGTTTTTCGAGGTAGGGTCTCATTCTGGCTCAGGCTGACCTGGAATTCACTCTGTAGTCTCAGGGTGGCCTCGAACTCTCGGAGATCCTCCTACCTCAGCCTCCCGAGTACTGGGATTAAAGGCGTGCGCCACCATGCCCGGCTCTCTCATTTATTCTTAAAGTAGTCCTATGAAGTAAGAAAAGTGTATACCAATTTTTATTTTTTTAAAAGAAATTAGGTACAATGGCATATACATGTAGGCCCAGCACTCAGGAGGCTGAGGCAGGAGAATCAGTTGAATCTAAAAATTAAATGCCTGGACAATATAGTGAAATGGTGTATTTTAAAAAGAAAAGAAAAGAGCTGGGCGTGGTGGCTCACGCCTTTAATCCCAACACTCGGGAGGCAGAGGTAAGAGGATCGCCGCGAGTTCAAGGCCACCCTGAGACTCCATAGTGAATTGCAGGTCAGCCTGGGCTAAAGTGAGTCCCTACCTCAAAAAAATCAAAAAAAAAGAAAAGAAAAGAAAAAAGAAAAAGTTTATTCCAAGTCATAGCCAGTTACTAAAAGGACCAGGATTTTAATGTAGTTTTATTTTACTCACAGGAGTCCATTACTAAGGCACGGTAACACAGCCAGCCTACTCTGTGGATTCTGTGGATTGCCAGAGGAAGAAAATTTAAACAGCCATGTAACAGCCGAATAGCTAAACAGCTGTGCTGCTATGAGACAAAACCGTATTGATTTCTCTTGGTTACCTGTCCCCCGTGTTTCCTAGTTTCTTTATATATATATGTATGTATGTATGTATATATTTTATTTGAGGGAGAGAGAAAGGAAGAGGCAGATAGAGAGAAAATGGGTGCACCAGGGCCTCCAGCCACTGCAAACAAACTCCAGATGCGTGCGCCACCATGTACATCTGGTTTTACACGGGTCCTGGGGAATCAAACCTGGGTCCTTTGACTTTGCAGGCAAGCGCCTTAACCGACAAGCCATCTCTCCAGCCCTGTTTCCTGGTTTCTTTGGGAAGATACGCTTCTGGGCCAGACACCCCATCCTCTACCTCATGACCAATCCCCGTTTGCCAACCTGTGTGTTCCGCCAGGCAAAGGGGTCCTGTCATCCCCACCCCACTTTGCTGTCAGCCGAGATGTTTTTTTTGTTTTTTTTTTTCTTTTTTCTTCATTGCCTGCGACTCATTAACCCCAATAGGAGGAATTCAGGCACATCAAAACAGAATTACCAATGTTTATGTCAGTTTTCAGACCTAGTTTCTTGTGGTAGAAGAGAAACAAAGAACGTTTTTATTTCATGAGCACAGGACCTCTGTAATTGCTTTTTATTTGTGCGTTAGCTGAAGATGCCTCCCTATTTTGCCAGTCAGACAGTAAACACTTCCTTGGACTTTCTGAATAAGAAGGTAAATAATGGGCCTCTGACAAATCTGAATAAAGTGGGCTGCGTTTTAAGTCCGTTGTAAACGCTGTGTAATACATTCCAAGAGAAGTCAGAGGCAATTAAGGGAATGACTGTTTGCCTAACACTGCAACTGCGCCTCCATTCTTGTCCCAACCACGCTCATGTCCAGCCGAGCTCCAAGAGCAGCCTGGGCGCCCCGAAGGCCAGCGAGCGTGAATCACCCTACAATTTTACTCAGTCCTTATGGACGTAAAGCTCCTTTTATCATCAGCAATCTACATGGCACTTGGGATGTAATGAGACCCTAATATAGTTTTGTTAGCTTAATGATTCAATAAATTATCCATAAGTGTGGGAACTGTCTGCCATCTTAGTCAAAAAGGCGTGATGGATCCAGGCATGGTGGCGCATGCCTTTAATCCCAGCACTTGGGAGGCAGAGGTAGAAGGACCGCCTTGAGTTCGAGGCCACCCTGAGACTTTATAGTGAATTCCAGGTCAGTCTGGGCTAGAGCAAGACCCTACCTGAAAAACCCTAAAAAAAAAATAAAAATAAAAAAATAAAAAAACAAAAAGTTGTCTGCAGCCAGGCATGATGGTACACACATTTATGGAGGCAGAGGTAGGAGGATCACTGTGAGTTTGAGGCCAGCCTAAGATGGCATAGTAAATTTTCCAGGTCAGCTGGGCTAGAGTGAGACCCTACCTCAAAAAAAAAAAAAAAAAAAGTTACGTTTACTAACACCTTGAAATCATCTAAGAAGACAGTTATTTTGTGGCAACCTCCTGCAGAGGTAATGTAAGTTTGGATCCAGGGAGGATGACCTTGGACAAAATATAATCTATGATTACTCCCAACTCCCAATTCCCTCCTCAAAGCTGCACTTCTCTCCCCAGACATCAGCATCTTTGCGCAGCTCAAAGTAGGCCTGACAGTTACACCAACCTCCGAGACCTGACCTCCTGCAGGGACCTGCTCCATCTCTACACAGACCCGCTGCCCTCAGTGAAGAAAATGCCAACAGAGACTTGACCTTCCAGGTGGATGGCAAGGTCCCTGGGGGCCTTGGATCAAGACATATGAGAAGACTCCAGGGGGTCAGTCATGAATCCTCCAATCCAAAGAGCGGGCTAGCGTAAAAGTAAGGATCCCTCATTATCCTGCCTGGTGATGAGGCTGAGGGATGAGAAGGGGAAGTGAAAAAAAAAATCTCCCAAGCCCCCGTGGATGTTACCCCCTCGCTCCCCCGCGTGCTGGGGTTGGGATTGCGGGCTCAATGAGGCCGAAAAGCTGAAAAAACCATGTGAGCAGTGAAAATCTTGCCATCCATTGGAGACTTTTGAATACATCACACACAGACATTGGGGTTTTTTTGTTGTTGTTGTTCTTGTGTTGTTTTGTTTTGTTTTGTTTTGTTTTGTTTTGTTTTGTTTTCCAAAGCCACCACATAGCTGGATAATCAAAACCACACAAAGGATATATTGTCTTGACAAACAGAGCAGAGAAAGGCCAGCTTGTGGGCCTGGTCCAGGCACAGTGGTGGGGTTCTCAGGATTAACAGTGTGCAGAGGTCCCGAGGATGGTGACAGTACCTAGGATCACCTAGGAGACAAACACTGTGTGTGTAAAGGTAGATTTTTGGTTTGTTTGTTTTAATTTCGAGAGAGAGAAAGAAACAGAGAGACAATGGGCACGCCAGGGCCTTCAGCCACTGCAAATGAACTCCAGACACGTGCGCCCCCTTGTGCACATGTGCAGCATTGCATGCTTGCGTCACTGTGTGTCTGGCTTAAGTGGGACCTGGAGGTCCAAACACAAGTTCTTAGGCTTTGCAGTCAAGCACATTAGCCGCTAAGCCATCTCCGCAGCCCTGTGAAGGTGTCTTTGAATCTAGATTATTGAGGTGGGAAAACATGCCCTAACCATGGGCAGCACCATTCCATGGGCTAGGGTCCCAGACTGAACGGAAGAGTAGATGAGCTGGGCACCAGCATTTCTCGCTATCTGCTTCCTGACTCTGGATGTGACCAGCAATGTGACCAGCTGCCACATTTTCTCTGCCATGATGGATTGCATCCCCTCAAACTGCAAGCCAACATAAGCCCTTCCTCTCTTATGTTGCATCTTTCAGGTATTTGGTCACAGCAATGAGAAAATTAAATCAAGGATATTTCTTGGGCACAGAGAGCTTTGCTGAGCTTAACAGTCATGTGTACATTGGAAGTTTCTCTCTCCTTCAGAGCTGATTCTGAGTTTTCTGAGTACATGATGTACTTTATAAAGGCTCCCCTAGTGATGTACAGGTGAACTCTTATCATGTATTCTATGGTTACATCCTTTTTAAAAAATTTTTATTTATTTGAGAGAGACAGGAAGAGAGAATCAGTGGGTGTGTCAGGGCCTCTAGCCACTTCAAATGAACTCCAGACACATACAGCACTCTGTGTATCTAGCTTTGCACGGGTACTGGGGAATTGAAGCCACTTCTTTGCAACGTCTTTGCAAACAAGCACCTTTAACCACTGAGCCATCTCTCTAGCCCACATCACATTCTTCTTGATGGCAGAATGACCCTTCTCCACACACTTCTCCAGAGCAATGCAGTGGGTTAGTAAGTCACTTTACTTGCTGCTGGGACCAAATGCCTGACAAGAAACAACCAAAGGAAGGTAAGGAGTTACCCTGGCATACAGTGCCCAGGAGGTACTTTCCATCATGGTGGGGAAGGCAGCTGGCTACATCGATGTACAGTCAGGAAGCAGAATACAAACAGGAAGTGGGCTGGGGCTATAAACTTCAAAGCCCAACCCCAAGTGACCTACTTCCTCTATCAAGACTGAACCTCCCAAAGGTTACACAATCTTCCCAAACAGTGCCACCAGCCAAGGACCAAATGTTCAAACAGATGAGCCTGTAGAAAACATTTTGCATTCAAACCACAACAGTGAGGTAGGTCCAGGTTGGAAAAGAATGACTCAAGATATTGTTGTACACGGAGAACAGAGGTCACAAGAACAACTTCCAGATCACAAGAAAGCAAGTGAGGGGTACATTTTAAAAAGGAATGATGGGGGCTGGAGAGATTGCTTAGTGGTTAAGGTGCTCACCTGCAAAGCGAAAGGATCCATGTTCAATTCCCCAGGACCCATGTAAGCACAAGGTGGTGTATGCCACTGGAGTTCGTTTGCAGCGGCTGGAGGCCCTGGTGTGCCCATTCTCTCCCTCCCTCCCTCTCTCTTTTTCTCTCAAATAAATCAAAAAATATTTTAAAAAATAATAAAAAGGAATGATGGGGCCTGGAGAGATGGCTTAGCAGTTAAGGCACTTGGTTTCAAAGCCCAAGGACCCCAGGTTCAATTCCCCAGTACCCTCATAAGCCACATGCACATGCTTGTATCTGGAGTTTGTTTGCAGGGGCTAAAGGTTCTGGCATGCCCATTCTCTCTTTCTCTCTCAAATAAATAAGAAAAAATAAAATAAAAAAGATTGCCTGAAGAGAAGTCATTCCTAGTATTTTTCCTTTAGAAATGAATGCCATATAACAGAATTTGTGACTACACATTATAGAGACTGATGGGAAAATCCAGGCCCCTTTCCTTTCCTAGAGCCAAGTGATGCCACGTGGGCCAGCACAGAAGGTTCTGGAGGGCAGCAGCAAAGCACTGGGTGGTGGGTTTGGACAACCGTTGCTTTTTTTTTTTTTTTTAAATTTATTTATTTGAGAGCGACAGACACAGAGAGAAAGACAGATAGAGGGAGATAGAGAGAATGGGCGCGCCAGGGCCTCCAGCCTCTGCAAACGAACTCCAGACGCGTGCGCCCCCTTGTGCATCTGGCTAACTGGGGAACTGAGCCTCAAACCGGGGTCCTTAGGCTTCACAGGCAAGCGCTTAACCGCTAAGCCATCTCTCCAGCCCTGGACAACCGTTGCTTTATGTGCTTTTCCAAGAGCTCTAGAAATGACTTATAGCCTTGTGGTCCATCAGTGCAAGGGGAATGCTAACACCATAGCCTGCGAGCTAGATGGATCCAGTCAGGCTAACCACCTCCTCCCGGCCAGTTGCCTTAGTGCTGAGCCCTCCCCATTCTCTCATCCTCCCCTCCCGGAAGAAACAGCCTCCTCTCCCACCTGCCGCTCACACGCCCAGGGCTTCCCCAGACTCCACCGGGAATCTGCCTGACACTTTTCTTTGCATGCCCACATCTGATCAAGGCTGGTGCTGATGCTCTCCTGGACCGAAGGGGGCAGCCCTCTCCCTCTTCCTCCTGCAACTACTGGCCTGAGCTAGTGGCAAGGCTGAGAGGGTCCCACTGGGCCAGTGCAGGGGACTGCGACATCTTTCTGGGGCCCACAACCATTGCTAGGTGGGAAAATATGCAGGGTACACCACTCCTACCAATCCCTCCTCCTCCTCTTTTTTTTTTCTTTCTTTCTTTTTAGTTTGTTTTTTTAACATTTAAATTTATTTATTTGAGAAAGAAGCAGATAGAGAGAGGGAGGGAGAGAGGGAGGGCACGCCAATGACTCCAGCCACTGCAAACAAACTCGAGACATATCAGCTACCTGGTGCATCTGGCTTATGTGGATTCTGGGGAATCGAACCTGGGTCCTTTGGCTTTGCAAGCAAGCACCTTCACTGCTAAGCCATCTCTCCAGCCCCTCTTCCTCCTTTTCTTTCTCCCCTTCTTCCTCCTCTTCCTTGCCCTCACTTCTCACTGCTTCTCAGACCCAGCTTCCAACCAGAGCCAAGGAACTGGACCTTTAGGGGAGGGCGTGGGAAGACTCCCCTCTCCCCCGAGCTTGTCCTCCTCCTCCAAGGAGAGCTCTTGGCACATCTCGGGCCTTCTAGGAGCGGTTAACACTAGCTGCCTCCCTTCCGCCCTGACCTTTAATTGCATTGGATCTGATGCCCCAGGATGTGCAGGCTTGGAAGACACCCCAAGTGTTCCACTCTGTTGGTCCCTTTTGGCAAGAGCAACTAAAATATTACGTGAGAGGCAGCTGAGAGCCACCGATGGCAAATGACACACACAGAGAGCTCCACTGGAGGAAAGGGCGTTGGGGGGGGAGCTGGCGCTCTCTGTTCTTTGAATTGTATTAACCTATGATTTGCCTTGGCAACGCTTGACTTTACAGGAAGAAAGCTTCCCAGAAAACACTGAAAAGAACAGCCGTTAATGTGTTTGTAAGAACTGCATTAAAAGACATTTGTCGGTGAAAAGAGATTCCAGCCACCCAGAAAAGCCTCATTAAGCCTTCAAAGGGCAGCAGTAGAAAAAGAGAATATTTGGTCTTTTCCCCAAAATGAGGCCGAGAGCCAGTTGGCAACCCTGTCCAGGCCTCCTTCTGAGGCCTCATTCCTTTAGGCCATGACAAGTACAGTGAGTGGCTAGAAATGAATGCTTACATTTGTTTTTCTCCAAAATCTCACCAATGCTTTATTTTTATTTATTTTATTTTACTTTATTTTTTGTTCACCAGTGCTTTTGACCTTCAGATTTCATCCACTTTGTTTTCTTCTTCTTGGATTTCCTTCTCTCAACAGAGGTAACAATAACAAGGGTTCCCGTGAGACTGCCCATATCCAGTCCACCTTGGTCTGGTGTTAGACTAGATTCCAAATTCCTTTGTTTTGCTTTCATTCCCTGCACTTGTATCCACAGGTAATGGCTTCTATTAAGTCCATAAAATAGTTACTTGCCAGGCTAGAGAGATGGTTTAGTGGTTACGACACTTGCCTACGAAGCCTAAGGCCCAGGTTGGATGCCCCATTATCCATCCATGTAAAGCCAGATGCACAAGGTGGCACTTGCATCTGAAGTTCGTTTGCAGTGGCTAGAGGCCCTGGTGCACCCGTTCTCTCCCCCACACTCCCCCATCTGCCTCTTTGTCTGTCTGTCTCTCTCTCTCAAATAAATAAATAATAAAATACTTTTTCAATAGTCATTTGCAAGCCAGGCGTGGTGGTGCACATTTTTAATCTCAGCACTTGGGATGCAGAGGTAGGAGGATCGCCATGAGTTTGAGGCCACCCTGAGACTACATAGTGAATTCCAGGTCAGCCTGGGCTAGAGTGAGACCCTACCTCGGAAAAAAAAAAAAAAAAAAACCTCTAAAATAGTCATTTGCAAACAGCGTAGCATTTTTTTCTTATCATAAGATAGCTTATGCTACTAATAAGGTGGACTTCATCCACTTGATATTTTCACTGGATATGTGTGTGTTGAGCTCTAACATAAGAAAATAATAAAAAAAAAAAAAAGAAAATAATACAATAAACCAAAAATATTCTCCCAGGGACAAATTGACAAGTTAAGTTACAAACTCAGGTTTCACTGAGTTGGGCCAGCCCAGTGCAGATATTAGCAATTCCTTTTGGTCGAGAATTTGACATCGACTTCTATGAGTATATAATGTGATCCTACAATCCTAAATCTGGAAGAGTGCTGGAATTAATCTCCTTCTGCAAGTCAGTTTTCCAGAGGAAGACACTGAGGCTTAGATGTGGAATTGCTTACGGAAAGCTCTCGGCAGGGTAGTGTCACAGACAGGTGGAGCAGGAAATCAGATTTCCTCATTTCTAACCAGGTTGTTTATGAAAAAAATATTGGTTAGCCACCATGTCTTACTAAAGCCTTATACCTAACAAACCCACAGTAAACACGTGTTTATTAAGCACATGAGTCATGGTAATAAATAAACAGGGAAGAAGAGGCAAATGCTCCATGCAGATTTCAAGCAATTTATATGACTAATAAATTCCATGTAAGTTGCATTAGTAGTACACCCTTAAGGAGGCAAGGTATAACTCCTACTCTTTATTAATTTTTTATTTATTTGAGAGAGAAAGAGGCAGAGAGAGAGAGAGAATGGGTGCACCAGGGCCTCTAGCCACTGTAAACGAACTCCAGCCACATGCACCATCTTGTGCATCTGGCTCATGTGGGTCCTGGGGAATTGAACCTGGCTCCTTTGGCTTTGCAGGCACATGCCTTAACAACTAAGCCATCTGTCCAGCCCAATAACTCCTTATTCATTTTTTTTTTAATAAATACTTTGAAAGGAATTCTTTTATTTATTTATTTATTTATTTATTTATTTATTTATTTATTTATTTGAGAGCGACAGACACAGAGAGAAAGATAGAGGGAGAGAGAGAGAATGGGCGCGCCAGGGCTTCCAGCCTCTGTAAACAAACTCCAGACGCGTGAGCCCCTTTGTGCATCTGGCTAACGTGGGACCTGGGGAACCGAGCCTCGAACCGGGGTCCTTAGGCTTAACAGGCAAGCACTTAACCGCTAAGCCATCTCTCCAGCCCAAACTCCTTATTCTTAAGTGTGAGCTTCTCACGGTGATTTCCTTTCCAAAGAGTATGGAAGGAAGGTTGGCAGAGTAAGCCTGTGGTGGGGGACCCGGACAAACACGACCTTATCCAGATGGTCAAGGTTAACATCATCCACGTGACATCGGCCATGTGAGTAGCATGTACTGTTGGGATGATATGAAATGGTTCTTTGCGTCTGTGGTCATCAATCGAATTGTGAAGAAAATGCCAGGCCAATCTCAGTTGAAGGGAATTCTGTAATATACTTCACCAATGCTACTCAATGTAACTCGATGACTACCAAGTTTCTGTTATGAAGCATCATGAAAGTCTGAGGAATTATCACAGCCGAGAGAAGCTTAGATGCACACACAAAAATAAATAAATAGGGCCAGGCGTGGTGGCACATGCCTTTAATCCCAGTACTCGGGAAGAAGAGGTAGGAGGATCATCGTGAGTTCAAGGCCACCCTGAGAGTACATAGTGAGTTCCAGGTCAGCCTGGGCTAGAGCGAAACCCTACCTCGAGAAACAAAAACAAAAATAAATAAATAAGGGCTGGGAGAGATAGCTGGGCAGTTACGGTGCTTGCCTGCAAAGCCAAAGGATCTGGGTTTGACTCTCCTGGACCCACGTAAGCCAGATGCACAAGGGGGCACATGCATCTGGAGTTTGTTTGAAGTGGCTGGAAGCCCTGGCATGCCCATCCTCTCTCTCTCTCTCTCTCAAATAAATAAAGAAATAAACAAATAATTTAATCCCAGCACTGGGGAGGCAGAGGTAGGAGGATCACCAAGAGTTTGAGGCCACCCTGAGACTACATAGTGAATTCCAGATCAGTCTGGGATAGAGTGAGACCCTACCTCAAAAACAACAAAGAGAGAGAGAGAGAGAAGGAAGGAAGGAAGGAAGGAAGGAAGGAAGGAAGGAAGGAAGGAAGGAAGGAAGGAAGGAAGGAAAGAAGGAGGGAAGGGAGGAAGGACAAAGGAAGAAGGAGGAAGGAAGGGAGGAAGAAGGGAGGATTAGGGATATAAGAATTCCCTGCAGCCGCATCTCAGCTTGTCTAGACATCTCAATCTGTCCTAAGTGGTGAAAAGTGCAAGAAAGTCTGGTGCTTCCTTCTGGAACAGTCTGTTGACCTTCTGAGTGGCTGTCGTCTGTCCTCCTCGCCCATCTATCCCACCTGGGAACATGTCTCTCACAGGAAAGGGACAGGGACTTACTGTGTCACCTAACCTCGCGAGAGTTCTCTTCCCACCCAAGAATTTGGGAAATTTGTTCATGCAAAATGGGATGGTAGAGTAAGAAAACTAGAAGTATGATCTGTAAGGCCAGGTTGTGTGTTGGATTTGTTCACTGGAACATTCCACACTCACAAAAGTGTACCTGAACATAGTCAGTCTGGGCCAGAGTGAGACCCTACCTTGGAAAAAAAAAAACAGAAACTAGACTTTGAAACATCTAGTAAGCCAGGTGTGGTGGCACATGCCTTTAATCCCAGCACTAGCGAGGAAGAGGTAGAAGGATTGCCTTGAGTTCAAGGCCACCCTGAAACTACAAAGTGAATTCCCAGTCAGCCTACGCTAGAGCAAGACCCTACCTCAAAACACAAAAGAATGAAAGGAAAAAAGGAAGGAAGGAAAGAAAGACATCTAGGACTGAAGAGATGGCTTAGTGGTTAAGGCACTTACCTGCAAAGCCAAAGGACCCAGGTTCGATTACCCAGGACCCATGTAAGCCATTTGCACAAGGTGGCATATGGGTCTGGAGTTCAGTGGCTCGAAGCCCTGGCTCACCCATTTCTCTGTTTCTCTCCTCTCTACCTCTCTGCTTGCAAATAAATAGATAGTGCTTGCTTCAGCAGCACATATATACTAAATTAGAATAATACAGATAAGATTAGCATAACCCCTGTGCAAATAAATAAATAAAATTTGGGGGCTGGGGAGATGCTCAGTGGTTAAAGGCACTTGCCTGTGAAGCCTATGGACCTGGGTTCAGTTCCCCAGTACCCACATGCAGCCAGATGCACAATGGGGCACATGTGTCTGGGGTTCATTTGCAGTGACTAGAGGCATTGGTGTGCCCATTCTCACTCTCTTTCCACCTGCCTCTCTCTCTCTTTCTCAAATAAATAAAATATTTTTAAATGAATAAATAAAACTTTTAAATGCCAGAATGAATGACACTCAAATCTCTGTATGCTAACTAAAAAATAAAATAAAATAAATAATAGGGTGAGAGTCAAAGAAGACAAGAAAACTTTACTGTTATGAAAATACCTGACAGACTGAGTTTCAGTAAAGTTGGCAGTGGATGGGGAGCTTTGAGAGCAGGGGAAGGAGAGAAAAGTTAAAAAAAAAAAAAACTAAAATTTTTATTTTGAGGTGTCGTGGTTTTTTTTTCCTAGTCCCTCCAACACTTATGTGTGTGATTAATACAAACAAAATTTGCATCTGCTCATATATAATTCTTCAAAACCAGTGCTTGGTTGCTTTGTCGCGTTAAGATTCTTTGCCCGGCCCATGGATATGCGCTTTCTGCTACTGGCAAAGTACCCAGAGGGAGGGCTTGGCGCCAACAGCAAGTGGAAGCCTGAGTATGGACCAACCCAGGAGAGACTATAAATTACCTTTACCGCCCTCAGGTGAAAGGCATAAAAGTGCAGACTTCTCTGGAACAATGAATCACGTTTTTTAAATATTTATTTATTTATTTGAGAGTGAGAGAGAAAATGGGTACTTCAGGACTTCTAGCCACTGCAAACGAACTCCAGAAGTATGTGCCTCCTTGTGCATCTGGCTTACATGGGTACCGGGGCATCAAACCTGGATCCTCAGGTTTCCCAGGCAAGCACCTTAATCACTAAAAGCCAACTCTCTCCACCCCTAAATCACATTTTAAGTATGAATTGAAATCATTTTCCTAAGAGGACAGCCCCCCATCACCGGTTCAAGAGCCGCAGCATTAGGTCTACTATAAGAAACGCCCATCACTTAACTGTGCCTTTCTTAAAGGTAGGGTGTGTTCATTTAATTACCTTTAATTAAAGACCAATTAACAATGTTTCAACATAGTACATGATAGAAGTTGATTTATTTACTGCACTACTGAGTCATCCATAATGAGTCTGACTGAACCTGAATTAATTTTATAATATGATGTTATTCCAGAGTCGGTATGAAACCCATACCTCTGTGCCTCTCCCCTAGTCTATTCCATGCCCTTCTGGTTTAGTTTTTTGGTTTGGGGTGTGTGTGTGTGTGTGTGTAAGTGTGGTGTAGCACATGTGTGTGCAGATGCACATGCCTCTTGTACCTGTGTGTGGAGGGCAGAGAACACCAGATGTCTTTTTCTTTCAGTTACCATTCATCTGCTTATCTTCTTTTTTTTTTTCATATCTAATTTAGTTTATTTATTTATTTGACAGAAAAAGGGGGGAGAGAGAATGGTAAGCGCTCTTACCCATTGAGCCATCCCCCCAGCCCATCCCTCTGGTTTTTAGCCTATTAACTTTATGTTCAGTTTACCATTTGACTTCAGCCAGCCCCAGCATTGCATTGTTTTTCTGTCCTGTGAGCATAATGTTCCAGCAAGCCTAGGTACACTCCCAGAATCCCATACCAAGGCTCAAGATGAGGTACACTAACTCTCATATTTTAAAAAATCAGAAATGGGGGCTGGAGAGATGGCTTAGCAGTTAAGCGTTTGCCTGTGAAGCCTAAGGACCCCAGTTTGAGGCTCGATTCCCCAGGACCCACGTAGCCAGATGCACAAGGTGGCGCATGCATCTGGAGTTCATTTGCAATGGCTGGAGGCCCTGGTGCGCCCATTCTCTCTTTCTCTCTCTCCCTCCCTCTCTCTCTCTCTCTCTCTCTCTCTCTCTCTCTCTCTCTCTCTCTGTTTCCCTCTTTGCCTGTCTGTCTCTCTCAAATAAATAAATAAAAATAAACAAAAAAATTCAGAAATGGCCAGGCATGATGATATGCACATCTTTAATCCCTGCACTCGGGTGGCAGAGGTAGGAGAATTGCTGTGAGTTGGAGGCCAGCCTGAGACTATATAGTGAATTCCAGGTCAGCCTGGGCTAGAGCAAGATCCTACATCAAAAGAAGAAAAAGAAAAAAAAAAATCAGAGCTGGAGGAATGGCTTAGCAGTTAAGGCACTTGCCTGCAAAGCCAAAGGACCCAGGTTCAATTCCCCAGGACCCATGTTTGCCAGATGCACAAGGGGGCGCATGCATCTGCTGGAGTTCGTTTGCAGTGGCTGGAAGCCCTGGCATGTCCATCCCCTCCCTCTCTCTCTCTCTCTCTCTCTCTCTCTCTCTCTCTGTCAAATAAATAAATATCAAATATTTTTTAAAATCAGAAATGGTTTGCTCAGAACATTAAGAACTATGAGAAGGCCTAAGCTTACGTTCACCTGTCTCTCCAGCTCCCCCAGGCAGGGTACTGCATGTTAACAGGTCTTATCCCTTCCTAACCAACTTATATACACCGTGCTTCAGGGCCCTGTGCTCATGCCATTTGCCCATCTGTCTGGTTTTCCTCTCGTCTCCCTGTCCTTCAAGATCCAGTTCAAACGCCCCTTCCAAGAGCTCACTTCCCGTCACTCTTCTCCAGGAGCCTCAGGATCTTCACCCTGTGACTCACCAGACCGTGGCTGCTTCCAGCCATCTTGTCATGTGCACAGCCAGCCCTTCGCAATTAATGGCTGCTTGAGTGGAACTGATACCCAACAGGGGTCGTAGGAGAGACCAGCTCAAACATCCCAACTCAGCACATGGGCAGAACTTTCCCAAACCCCTAGTCTCACATTTGGTCTGTGTCCTTGTCAGTAAGAAAATGCCTCTTGGGGCTGGAGAGATGGCTTAGTGGTTAAGCATTTGCCTGTGAAGCCTAAGGACCCCAGTTCGAGGCTCCATTCCCCAGGACCCACGTTAGCCAGATGCACAAGGGGGCGCATGAGTCTGGAGTTCGTTTGCAGTGGCTGAAGGCCTTCGCGCCCATTCTCTCTCTCTCTCTCTCTCTGCCTCTTTCTCTGTCTGTCACTTTCAAATAAGTAAATAAAAATAAACAAAAAAATATTTTAACAAAAAAAAAAGAAAATGCCTCTTGGGCTGGAGGGATGGTTTAGTGGTTAAGGCATTTGCCTGTGTTGCAGTCCGGTTCGCATTGCTGGTAGAAATCACCCAACCAAGAGCTGCTTCTGGGAAAAAGAGATTTATTTTGGCTTACAGGCTCAAGGGGAAGCTCCACGATGGCAGGGAAAAACGATGGCATGAGCAGAGGGTGGACATCACCCCCTGGCCAACATAAGGTGGACTACAGCAACAGGAGGGTGTGCCAAACACTGGCATGGGGAAACTGGCTATAAAGCCCATAAGCCCGCCCCCAACAATACACCCCTTCCAGGAGGCATTAATTCCCAAATCTCCATCAGCTGGGAACCTAGCATTCAGAACACCTAAGTTTATGGGGGACACCTGAATCAAACCACCACAGCCTGCAAAGCCAATGGACCCAGGTTCGATTCCCCAGGGCCCACGTTAGTTAGATGCACAAGGGGGCACATGTGTCAGGAGTTTGTTTGCAGTGGCTGGAGGCCCTAGCACGCCCATTCTCTCCCCCCACACACACACACAACACACTTTCTCTGTCAAATAAATAAAAATACTTTAAAAAAAAAAAAAGGAAAGGAAAATGCCTCTTGGGCTGGAGGGATGGCTTAGCAGTTAAGGTGCTTGCCTGCAAAGCCGAAAGACCTAGGTACGATTCCCCAGGACCCACATAAGCCAGGTGCACAAGGTGGTGCATGCATCTGGAGTTCATTCATTTGCAGCAGCTGAACGCCCTGGTGCATCCATCCTCTCCCTCTCTTCCTGCCTCTCTCTTCTTCAAGTCAATAAAACATTTTTTTAAAAGAATGTCTCTTGGTGGCACTTGGCATGTACTGCCAAGTATGTTCTCCCGTTTTTAGGAATTACTAGATCTCCAACTCATGCTCTCGGGTGAACAAGGAAGCGCTCCACCGCGGGAGAGGCAGAGACAGAAATAGTATTCAGAGCAGTGAGGAGACTGAGCGGGTGTCTCCAAACCCTCTTGCCATATCCCTGGCTTTTGTCTGCGCACCTCCCTGGACTTTGTTTTGCAAACGGATGCTGTGCGATGCATTATACAGCTTGTCCGATCTCGTCTCCAGGCCTTCGCCAAAACTACTCCTGAAGTTTGGACCATCCTTTCACCATTGCTTCTTTTCTTTCAAGATCAAGTTCACATCGCTGCTCCTTTCAGGAGCGTCAGTGCTAAAACTTTTATTGCCGTTTTTGATACCTGTAATGTACATGATATTGGTAAATCTCCATGTGCTGTTACAGCTCGTTGAGAGCTGAGTCTGGGAACTGGGCAAGCGCCCCCTCTGCCCCTGAGACTCAAGGAGGTTTTTAGCTCAAGGATGGAAAACACTGCGCCCCTGAGAGCAGCTAGAAGGTAAGCCATTTCCCAGGGTGGCTGGAGCACCCCCACATGCATACACCCCCTAAAGCTTTAGACTTGGACAGAGATCATTGCTGCTTATGCCATGGTATAAAACTGCCTGTGTGGTGGGAATAGCAAACTGGAAGCCTCACTCAGGCAGCAGACCGAGCCCAGAGCCCTGACCGGCGACTCCAGCTCAGCTCGCTGCTCCGCGGAGCCGGCTGCCCCGTTCAAATCTGCGCTCTCTGCTCTTGCCGTCCACTTCCCTGTCCAGCAGGGCTGCGCCTGTCATTTCCTCCAGGTACAGTTTAATGCCTGGCTTCACCTTCGATTCACTGTCTGCTACCCACCATGTCTTCTTCTTCTTGACCTTGTTGTATCCCTAATAAATCTGCCCATTCAAAACCAAAAGGACAAGCGATCACGGATCATTTTTCCAGACAAAACAACACCCTTACTTAACAATTGAGGGACTGAGGCCCGTTAGACTAGCTGATGTGTGGTGTGTGTATGTGTGTACGTGTGTTTGGCACATGCACAAGTATGTACTCATGTCTTACCCCTCGCCTGCAGTGTCTGGTTCGATTCCCCAGGACCCACGTTAGCCAGTTGCACAAGGGGGCGAACGTGTCTGGAGTTTGTTTGCAGTGGCTGGAGGCCCTGGCACGCCCATTCTCCCTCTCTCTCTCTCTCTCTCTCTCTCTCTCTCCCTGTGTGTGTGTCTCTCTCTATCAAATAAATAAATAAGTAAAATATTTTTTAAGGAAAAAAAGCTGGCATGGGATTATGGGAGTCTGCGATGCAATGGAAAACATGTGACATTTGGAGTTCAACCCAGATTCAAGGGCAGGCTCTCCCAGCCTCCACCTGTATGGCCTCAAAGAAGGCCCAGCCTTGCTTTACTCAGTAGAAAAATAGAACTTAACATGCGTAGGGCCCCAGCAAAATGCCAGGGTGTTGGACAAACCATTAGAAATCCTACATCAGCCATAAGCAGCTGTAAGGATGAAGTTAAGCCCTTTGCCCTTGGTGGCCTCAAGGGGTGTCCTCTATCTGCAAGGATCACGTTCAGTCTGAAATAGTCCCTGGACTCAAGGACTCAGAATCATGTTCACGAAAGCCAAGCACCCAGCTTGTTTTCAAGAAGGGAAGTGTTGACGTTTCCTCTGCATAGAGTCACAGGGAAAATAGCAGATAACTTTCTAAAGAAACAGCCCAAAACAAAAATAAGAAACTTCAGCTCTCTGCCAGATTGACGTCAAAATATCCAGAATCTTGAGTTGTTCAAAACCCCTAAATAAAATAAGACCTAGTGGTCAAGGGCATCAATCCCACAGTGGAGCCATTGTGGTCCTCTCACTCTGGCCAAGGGTCATACTTCCTTCTCGACCAGATATAATATCCTGTGACCCTTAACTCTGTCCCTAGGCATGAAAGTCAGCTTTTTAGAAAGCTGACTATGCACAAAGCCTGCTCACTGGAGCCTGGATGAAAGTAACTTGTGTATCTGCTTTTTAAAAATTATTTGTTTGTAGGAAGGGTGCATCAGGGCCTCTTGCCTCTACAATAAAATGCCAGACACTCCACTATTTTTGCTTTTGGCTTATGTGAGTGGCTTGGGAGTAAACCCTGGCTGGCAGGCTTTATAAGCAAAGCACCTTCAATGGCTGAGCCATCTTCCTAGCCCCTGTGTCTTCTTTAAAAAAATTAATGAGCTGGGCGTGGGGGCCATGCCTTTAATCCCAGCACTCGGGAGGCACAGGGAGGAGGATCAATGTGAGTTCGAGGCCACCCTGAGACTCCATAGTGGATTCCAGGTCAGCCTGGGCTAGAGTGAGACCCTACCACGAAAACACACACACACACACACACACACACACACACACACACACACACAGCGGGGGCTGGGGAGATTGCTTAGTGTTTAAGGTACCAAAGGACCCAGGTTTGATCCCTCTGCACCCACATAAAGCCAGATACACAAGGTGACACATGCATCTGGAGTTTGTTTGCAGTGAGTACAGACCCCAGTGTGCCCTTTCTTAGTTTCTTTCTTTCTTTCTTTCTTTCTTTCTTTCTTTCTTTCTTTCTTTCTTTCTTTCTTTCTTTCTTTCTTCTCTCTCTCTCTCTCTCTCTCTCACTCTCTCTCTTCCTCTCTCAAATAAATAAATAAAAATAATAGGGTGGCAGAGATGTTGCTGTCGTTAAGGTACTTTCTTACAAAGCCTGATGGTCTGGGTTTGAATCGCCAGCACCCATGTAAAGCCAGATATATAAGATGGCACATGTGTCTGGAGATTGTTTGCAGCAGCAAGAGGCCCTGGTGTACCCATATTCTCTCTCTCTCTCTCTCTGTCTCTCTCTCTGTTTGTGTGTGTGTATGTGTGTGTGTGTGTGCATGTGTGTGTGTGTCTTAAGTAAGTAAATAGTAACAATAAAACCTTATGAATGAATGCCTCCCACTACCACCACACACACACAAAAAAAACCCCAACCAACTCACTATCCACCACATCCACTTCAGGTAAGAGGAAATCTATAGCATTGTTCAGATCATCAGCTGTATGCTCCAAGGCATAGAAATCAGAATCAAATGCATTGATCATGCCTGGTATATATGTCAGTTCCTTAATGAACATCCAAGAACTGAAGAGGCCTTTGCCAAAATTTATTTGACTAAATAAACAAATTACATTATGTCCAATTACTGAGACCAAACTCGGGTCCTCACGCTTGCGGGGCACTTTGCCAACTAAGCTGCTGCCCTGTCTCTTCCGGTATTCTCTTGGCACACAGCACGTGCTCGTTGTTCTCCCTGAGCTCTAGGACAGGAGGAAAAAGTCAGAGCCAGGCTGGGGTCTGCAAAGGCTACTCAACAACTAGAGTAGAGCCAAAAAAAGTACACACACGAGTCTCAAAAACCTTTAAAAATTCAATCAGGGCTGGAGAGATGGCTTAGTGGTTAAGCGCTTGCCTGTGAAGCCTAAGGACCCCGGTTCAAGGCTCGGTTCCCCAGGACCCACGTTAGCCAGATGCACAAGGGGGCGCACACGTCTGGAGATTTTTTGCAGTGGCTGAAGGCCCTGGTGCACCCATTCTCTCTCTCTCTCTCTGCCTCCTTCTCTCTGTCACTCTCAAATAAATAAATAAAAATAAACAAAAAAATCCAGTCACCGTTCATTTTCATGCTGTAATTCCCCAGGTTCGATTCTCCAGAACCCACTTAGCCCATATGGTGGCCCATGTGTCTGGAGCACTTTACAGTTGGCTACTGGCCCTGGCGCTGCCCGTCCTCCACCCCCACCCCACCCCTTCTTTCTCTCAAATAAATAAAAATATTTTTTTTTTTATGACAACAGCCAGGCGTGGTGGCTTGCCTGTGAAGCCTAAGGACTCCGGTTCAAGGCTCTTTAATCCCAGCCCTCGGGAGACAGAGGTAGGAGGATCACTGTGAGTTCGAGGCCAGCCTGAGACTACATAGTGAATTCTGGGTCAGGCTGTGCTAGAGTGAGACCCTAACCCCCCCAAAAAAATATTAGAACATTAAAAAAAATGATATCTTTACCAACATCATACTAAAAATCAAAAGGAAAATGCATTACATCGCAAGCAAACCATGGGAATGCCACGCCATCAGCTCGCAAATGTACAGAGGTTAATCCTATTTTAAGCAATCTATGCACTCTCGCCATAAAATAAACCACACTTAAAAGATCAATAGCCGTGACAGGAGCATCTGAACCGCGCGTCTGCGTTCCAAGGGGGCAACGCAGGGGATCATACAATTCTCCAACAAGCTTTCCATTGTTTAAGCAGTGTAGGCGAGCTTCTTTCAGAATCACCTTCATAGACCAACATACTCATTTGAGATTTTCCAGTGAGAGACTACAGAGTGAATTCCAGATCAGCCTGGACTAGAGTGAGACCCTACTTTCAAAATCTAAAAAAAAAAAAAAAAAAAAAAAAAAAATCAGTGAAAAAAAATAAAATCCTCTTCCCTTTTGAGGTTGGATTTGATTTAAAAAAAAAAAAAAAAAACAGCTAACATCTATTTTTGGAAAAGGCTGAGGAACATTGAATAATAGTATTGGATAGTTATGGCAACTATTTTTTTTAATTTTTTTGTTCATTTTTATTTATTTGAGGGTCACAGAGAGAGAGAGAGAGAATGGGCTCACCAGGGCTTCCAGCCACCGCAAACAAACTCCAGACGCGTGCGCCCCCTTGTGCATCTGGCTAACGTGTGTCCTGGGGAACTGAGCCTTGAACCGGGGTCCTTAGGCTTCACAGGCAAGCGCTTAACTGCTAAGCCATCTCTCCAGCCCTGGCAACTATTTAAGGTGTGAAATTGTGTGAAAATACTCAAGCAGAGCAGAAGGCACAACACAGGGGGTCAGTCCACCTGGTACTCTGCATCCTGGCCTCATTGTCCTTGCCTACTATCGCCATAGAGTTCTCAACTTGGTATCAAAATCTACTGGGTGCTGGGCGTGGTGGCGCACACCTTTAATCCCAGCACTTGGGAGGCAGAGGTAGGTGGATCACTGTGAGTTCGAGGCCACCCTGAGACTACAGAGCGAGATCCAGGTCAGCCTGGTCTACAGCGAGACCCTACCTCAGAAAAACTAAAAACTAAGAAATATTGAGGGCTGAAGAGATTGCTTAGTGGTTAAGATGCTTGCCTGCAAAGACAAAGGACCCAGGTTTGATTCCCCAGTGCCCACGTAAAGCCAGGTACACAAGGTGGTGCATGTATCTGGTGTCTGTTTGCAAATAAATAAATAAAATAATTTTTTAAAAAAACTTTTGGGTTTTTCTTATAGCTCAGAATGCAGACCTCAGAACTGTATCATCTAACATGATAATAATGCTTGAAGCCAGGTGTGGTGGTGCACACCTTTAATCCCAGAATTCGGGAGGCAGAGGTAAGAGGATCACCATGAGTTAGAGACAACCCTAAGACTGCATAGTGAATTCCAGGTCAGTCTGAGCTAAAGTGAGACCCTACCTTGCAAAAAAATAAAAAATAAAAAAAAAATAAAAACAGAAGGAAAGAAAGAGAGAGAAGAGGGAAGAGGGGAGGGGAGAGGAGGGAAGGGAAGGGGGGAGGGAGGAGAAGGGGAGGGGAGGGGAAGAGAGGGGAGAAGAGAAGAAGGAGAAGGAGGAGGAGAAGGAGAAAGAAAGAGGAGGAAGAGAAAGAGGAGGAGGAGAAGGAGGAGGAGGAGAAAGAGAATGAGAAGGAGGACCAGGAGGAAGAGCCAACTGACCTCCTAAAGACCCTTGTTAGAGCCATAACCATAGAATGCCACTGAGTTTTAAGATCCTCCAGATACTGGCATTCTTTTTTTTTTAAGCTTTATTTTTTATTCTTATTTATTTATTTTGAGAGAGAAAGAGAATAGGTGCACCAGGGCCTCCAGCCACTGCAGACAAACTCCAGACGCATGTACCACCTTGTGCGTCTGGCTTACATGGGTCCTGGGGAATTGAATCTGGGTCCTTTGGCTTTGCAAGGACCCATGTAAGCCAGAAGCACTGGCATTATTGCTGTTACCAGACAGTGTTAGTGACTGCATGATGTCTTGTTAATATAAAACACTACACATTATATTTATATATTTTTTTCAGGTGCAGTGTTTTGCCCCAAGGGCTAAAAGGTGAAAAAGATTCAATTTTCCCATCCATCTGGAACTCCATCTTTTGCAAGGGGATGCAAAATTAGGAAGTAGGTGGGCTATAGGGAAGGAGAAAGGGAGAGAAGGGAGGAGACAAAGGAAAAGGAGAAAGGTTTGCTTCTGTTTGATTTTTTCTTTGACATAGCGGTGCATTCTGCAGCTCAGGGTGGCCTGAAACTCACTACGTAGCCCAGGACGCCCTCCTCTCCTGCCTGTGTGTCCCAAATGCTGAGACTATAGGCATGAGCCACCACATCCAGCTCATGTTTCAGTCTGTTAGTGTCTTGTCAATGATAAACCTCAACAGTGTACCAATTATAAACTTGAAAAAAAAATGGAAAGTTGGTCCTAAGATTTTTTTTGCATCTCTGTGGGGCTCCATCATCATTACCAGTGTATGGCTAATGCATGAATTCATAATGTTCCTGGTTTAGTCACATGGCTCTTTTTAAAAAATATTTTAATTTATTATTTATTTGTTTATTTATTTGCAAGCAGAGAGAGATGGAGAGAAGAGAGATCGACACACAGAGAGAGAATGATCACGCCAGAGCCTCCAGCCACTGCATGCACCATTTTGTATGTGGATACTGGGAACTAAATCCTGCTCACTAAGCTTTGCAGGCAAGTGCCTTAACTGCTGAGCCTTCTCTCCAGCCTGACACATGGCATGAATCCAGTTGCTCAGGTATACTTGGAGGCAATTTTGCTCAAAGTTTAATGTTTTGAACAAAACACCAATTGAATCTACTGACTTTTCCCAGGTGAAGAGTAGCATTCAAAGTTGGTTCATTTTTTAAGTTGCTTTTTAATTTTATTTATTTATTTATTTGACAGAGCATTATTTGAAAGAGGCAGAGAGAGAAAAAGAGAATGGGTGCACTGGGGTCTCCAGACACTGCAAACGAACTCCAGATGCATGTGCCACCTTGTGCATCTGGGTGATGTGTGTCCTGGGGAATCGAACTGAGGCGCTTTGGCTTTGCAGGCAAATCCCTTAACCACTAAGACATCTCTCCAGCCTGATTCTTTTTTGTTAATTGTATTTATTTGTTTGTATATGTGCATATGGGGGAGGGGGGAGTATGGGAGTGTCAGGGCTTCTGGCAGCTGCAAATGGGCTCCAGGAGTGTGGTGGTTTGATTCAGGGGTCCCTCATAAACTCAGGTGTTCTGAATGCTGGGTTCGCAGGTGATGGAGATTTGGGAATTAACGTCTCCTGGAGGGAGTGTATTGTTGGTGCTGGGCTTATGGGTGTTATAGCCAGCTTCCCCTTGCCAGTGTTTGGCACACTCTCCTGTTGCTGTTGTCGCCTTATGTTGGCCAGAGGGTGACGTCCACCCTCTGCTCATACCATCGTTTTCCCCCGCCATTGTGAACTCCTGGGCTTCCTGTTTCTCTGCCTTCCCAGTGCTGGGATGCCGGGAGCACACCACCACACCCAGCATCTCACATGGATGCTGAGGGACCAAACACAAGTCCTCAGGCTTGCCTGGCTAGCACTCGACCCACTGACCCACCTCCAGATCCCCGCTCCAGTGTTTGTTTTGGGGTCTGCTCATTAACAAAGCGAGTCGGTAACAGCAGTCACTGGCTGTCAGCTATAACTCACCATCTATGACGCTGACGGCTTCTTGACAACGAATTTGAAATCTTCCACGTCTCCTGCCTCACATCTCTCCTATTTTTCTGCAAGGCCAGAGTGCCAGTGTTTATGTCATTATATCTAAGTATCTAAAAGACGGCAATAATAAGACATATGACATCATGTAAGTAAGCTATGTTATTTTGACTTTGAATTTTTCCTTCAATATAAATCCTGGCTCAGGGTGCTGAGAAGCTTGGCAAAGGTCAGAAAGGGGGCGAAACCAGAATTCCTTGGCCTTACAAATTCTTGTGGTCTCCGTCCACAGTCCCTCCTTTCTAACATCAAGTTCATCTCCGTGTTTACTCGACTGCACTCAGACCACGAATGTTTCCTTTAATGAGACTGCGGCTCCCTGCCAGGAGTCCCATTTTGGATAATTTGCTCTTGCCTTGTTGACCATACCAAGTGAATCATTACAAATAATAACACCGTAGCAACATCATTCTTTCCAGGAAGTGTCATCTTGCTGATGGCATCTGAGACTGGATAGTATTAAAATCTGACTTAATTTTTTTTTTCACCTTCTCTGGACTGCACCCTGGAAGGGTCACTAATATGGAGAGATGCTGTGGTGGTTTGAATCAAATGTTCCCCATGAACTCACGTGTTTTGAATGTTTGGTTCCCGGCTGGTGGGACTTTGGGAGGTCGAGCCTTGCTGGAGGAGGTGTGCTGTTGGGGACAGGCTTTGGGGTGTTGCAGCCCAGCCGTCCCCTTGCCAGAGCTCAGCTCACTCTCTTGCTGCTGTCTTCCACCTACTGTCTCAGGCAGTGATGTCCAGCCTCCGCTCTGCCAGCATCAAGACTGAAACCCAAACAGAACCTTTCTCCCATCAGCTGCTTTTAGCCAGGCGTTTGGTGCCCACAGTGAGAAGGTGAGTACCACAGACGCTCTGGTTTTTGCGGAGCATTTCAGGCTGCGGGTTGAGGAAGCACTCTCATAGGACTCTTCCCAAGGATCTGCTGTGTATTCTCCAATTCTTGTTCTGTGTTGACCCACCCTGTCTTGTAAATGCCTTTTTAAAGTAAGGCTATTGAGGCAGTTCAGAATTAAATAGGGAAAAAATTAATTTTCTGAATATGTATAATCCAAGTCTTTTTGTTGTTTCTTGTGGTGGTTTGATCAGGTGTCCCCCATAAACTTAGGTGTTCTGAATGCTAGGTTCTCAGCTGATGGAGATTTGAGAATTAACACTTCCTGGAGGGAGTGTATTGTTGGGGGCAGGCTTGTGGGTATTATAGCCAGTTTCCCCTTGCCAATATTTGGCACATTCTCCTATTGCTATTGTCCACCTTATGTTGGCCAGGGGTGATGTCCACCCTCTGCTCATGCTATCTTTTTCCCCTGCCATTGTGGAGTTTCCCCCTCGAGCCTGTAAGCCAAAATAAACCTCTTTTTCCCAGAAGCTGCTCTTGGTTGGGTGATTTCTACCAGCAATGCGAACCTGACTGCAACATTCCTCAATTCATGAAATTTTAACTTTTTAATTTTTATTTTTTTATTTGTAAGGAGGGAGAGAGAAAAGGTATGTACACACCAGGGCACCTTGCTACTGTAAACAAACTCCAGATGCAAGCACCATTTCGTACATCTGGCTCTATGTGGGTACCAGGGAATCGAACCCTAGACAGCAGGCTTTTTGAGGAAGCACTTTCAACCACTGAGCTATGATGCAAGCTGTAGTGTAAAAGCTTTATGAAAGAAACTTCCTTCTGAAACAAGTATTTGATTCTGTCTTATTAGCACAGCAAGATTCCTTTGAACTCAAGAAGGAAATGGTACTGATTTTGATATGCCATGCAGAATCTTTGTAACTTAATGTTCATTTCTGTTGTGGTTTGAATGTAAAATGTCCCTCACAGGATCCTGTGTTTGAACATTTGGTCCCCAGCTAATGGCACTATTTGAGAAAGTTGTGAAACCTTTATGAGGTAGAGCCTTGCTGGAGGAAGAATAAAAATGTCCTTTCTAAAAAAAAAAAAATTGGGCACTTGGGAGGCAGAGGTAGGATGGTTGCCATGAGTTCAAGGCCATCCTGAGACTACACTGTTAATTCCAGATTAGCCTGGACTAGAGTGAGATCCTACCTCGGGGAAAAAAAAAGTGTGAAGCCAGGTATGGTGGTGCACACCTTTAATCCCAGCACAGGAGGCAGAAGTAGGAGTATCACTGTGAGTTTGAGGTCACCCTGAGCCTACATAATGAATTCTAGGTCAGCCTGGGCTAGAGCTAGACCCTACCTAAGTAAAGGAAAGGTGGAGAGAGGGCTAATCAAAATCTAAGAGTATATAAATAAATCATATGGAATTCTCCAATTTTGGACAATGGAACACTCAGGAGCCATAGATCATTGACAGAAAATTTTCAGTGCCAGGGATGGGATACCTTCAGTGAGTTGTTGGCCAGGGAGGTCCCTGATGCCCCTCAAAACATTATAGGCCATTGCCAAGGCCCTTGGTTTCCCAACAGGAATCGATGGTAATACCCTATTGCTGAAGACTCCACATACTTGGGCTGCAAGGTCACTGAGAAATCCTGCTGGAACTGAGCTGATAACCTCCTCCATGTAGACCAGCTGACAGAAAGCTGGAAGAAGCCATTCTACATGCAGTTAAATGGGAGAAAGAGATACCACCAGTGAAGATACTCAACAGTGGATGCTGCAAGTCTTATAATTGGCCAGCCAGTCCAAATGAGCCAATGGGTGCAATAGTGGCACATCTGTCTTGGTGGAAACCAACTGCCCTCCAGTTGGACTGGAGGCCCGTTCCAAGGGAGGGAATACATCCCTGATACTGAAAACTTAAAACAGGGGTAGTCATGAGCCCTAGGGGTGTAACAGCTGCTGATGTCTGGATAAGTGTATATACTATGCTTATCAAACTGCCCAGTAAGCACTTCTCTTCTCTTAATATTCATAACCTTATATTAATGCTACTCTCACTTTGGGTAAAGAATCTTCTCTTTTCTGATGGCAGTGACCTTGGGACGACTCAGAAGGTATCATGGTGCTGGAAAGAAGTGACTAGAGTACCCAGTAACATCTCGATCACACCTTCCAAGGCTCAGGGTCTAATGCAGAAGAGGTGGCGGAAAGAATGTAAGAGCCAAAGGAAGGTCAGGACTCCTTACAACGTGCTCCCTCCAGACATAAAATGGCCTGGATATCCATGACCCCATAGTGCCTGACACTACCTACACAAGACCATTATAATAGGAGGGAAAGATTACGACATCAAAATAAAAGAGAGACTTATTGAGATGGGGAGGGGATATGATGGAGAATGGAATTTCAAAGGGGAAAGTGGATAGGGAGGGTATTACAATGGGATATTTTTTATAATCATGGAAAATGTTTTAAAAAATTGAGAAAAAATAAAATAAGATTAAAGAAACCTTTCTCCATCCTACTTTCAAATATTTAAATGACTATCAAGAACCAACCTATTGAGCCGGGCGTGGTGGCGCACGCCTTTAATCCCAGCACTCGGGAGGCAGAGGTAGGAGGATCGCCGAGAGTTCGAGGCCACCCTGAGACTACATAGTGAATTCCAGGTCAGCCTGAGCCAGAGTGAGACCCTACCTCGAAAAACCAAAAAAAAAAAAAAAGAAAAAAAAAGAACCAACCTATTAGCCAGGCGTGGTGGCGCACGCCTTTAATCCTGGCACTCGGGAGGCAGAGGTAGAGGTAGGAGGATCGCCATGAGTTCAAGGCTACCCTGAGACTACATAGCGAATTCCAGGTAAGCCTGAGCTAAAGCAAAACCCTGCCTCAAAAAAAAAAATGATCCTCCATTTTGAGCTGGAGAAATTGCTTAGTGGTTAGACACTTGCCAGAGAAACCTAAGGACCCAGGTTCGATTCCCCAGGACCCATGTAAGCAAGATGCACAAGATATCACATGCTTCTGGAGTTCATCTGCAGTGGCTGGAGGCCCTGGTGTGCCCATTCTCTCCCACTTCCCCCCACCACACGTCTCATAAATAAAAAAAATGTAAAAATCAAAAGTAGCTGGGTGTGTTGACACACATTTAATCCCAGCACTCGGGGAGGCAGAGGTAGGAGGATGGCTGTGAGTCCAATGCCACCCTGAGACTCCATATTAAATTCCAGGTCAGCCTGGGCTAGAGTGAGACCCTACCTCAGAAACACAAAACAAAAAAAATGTAAAAAAGTAAAAGCAGACACTAAAGCTGCGTGGGACCTGGGGAACCGAGCCTCGAACCGGGGTCCTTAGGCTTCACAGGCAAGCGCTTAACCGCTAAGCCATCTCTCCAGCCCTATAATTTTTTAAAGTATGTTATTTGTTTATTTATTTATCTGAGAGAGAGAGAGAGAGAGGAAGAGATAGACAGAAAGAATGGGCATGCTGGGGCCTCTGGCCACTGCAAACGAACTCCAGATGCATCTGGCTTACGTGGATCCTGGGAATTGAACCAGGATCCTTAGGCTTCACAGGCAAATGCCTTAAATGTTAAGCCATTCCCCCAGCCCTTCTATGATATTTTTTAATATTTCTTATTATTTATTTATTTTATTTGAGAGAGAGAGAGAGAAAGAATGAATGAATGATTGTACCAGGGCCTCTTAGCCACCGCAAATAAACTACAGAAGCATGTGCCACCTTATGCATCTGGCTTCTGTGGGTACTGGAGAATTGAACCTGTGTCCTTATGCTTCGCCGGCAAGTTCCTTAACCACTAGGCAATCTCTCCAACCAAAATGAAAAGATTGGCAAAGATGATCTCTAAGGTAACTTTCTGTAGTTAAACTGAACTTTCAGTGAAAAATCCTATTTAATGAAACTTCAACTTATTCACGTGATCTCCTCAGCCCTACACTGCAGTTCAGCAGAGAACACGGCAAATACCACGATCATCCTTCAGTGACTGTGAATCTAGAACTTTTTTACTTGATTAAATTAATATGGTTTTACTTAAAATTCCTCATTAGGTTCAATAAAAGTTATCAAGATAACTGAGACCATTATTAATTTCTCTTCTGGCTTTGGCCCTGAAATTTGTATGCAGAGTTTTTCTGCATTTCCTCTGTGGAATCCTTCCAATGTTTCCATCTTGGTGGAATTAAAAATCACAAAAGGCTTCTTTGTGGTGTGAACTCACAAAATGACCTCTGTTGTGTGGAAGTGGAAGAGCGAGACTGTCCTTCGCGGGGGGGGGGGGGGGGGGGGGTTAAGCACTGGGAGTGTGTTTACGGTGGAGAGGGGCGGCTAAGCTCAACTTCCAATTATGCAAAACAAAACTTTAAGTGGCAACATAAAGATTCCTTTATGACAGAGTGGAGCTCTTGTACTATATAATGTTTATAGTTAACAATCTGCTAGGTTGTAATTTTTTTTTTTCACATTAGTTTTTTGTTGTTTTTTTTTTTTTCGAGGTAGGGTCTTACTCTAGCTCAAGCTGACCTGGAATTCACTATGTAATCTCAGAGTGGCCTCCTACCTCTGCCTCCCCAGTGCTGGGATTAAAGTCATGCACCACACCCAGCTTGCACATTCTTTTATATTTATTTATTTATTTGACAGAGAGAAAGAGGGAGGGAAAGAGAGAGAGAGAATGGGCGTGCCAGGGCCTCTGGCCACTGCAGACAAACTCCAGACACATGGGCCACCATGTGCATCGGGCTAACATGGGTCCTGGGGAATTGAACCTGGGTCCTTTGGCTTTGCAGACAAATGCTTTAACCACTAAGCCATCCCTCCAGCTCTGCACATTCACTTTTTTGAGGAGGGTCTCACTCAAGCTGGCCTCGAACTTGTGCGTAATCCTCCTACCCTAGCCTCCCAAGTGATGGGATTAAAGGTGGGGAGCAGTCACCCAACTTTAGCTTCCACTTTCAATGCCTGTGACCTTCCTGGACATGCTGACTTGTTTGTTATCGGATTCTACTTCCTTTCTCTTCTAACACGACTGCTATTTCTATTTCTATCTTATATGTATAGTCACTGGCTTAATGGCTTGAGCACAGCGCCAAGATAATCATCTAGCAATATGACAGACTCATCAATGTGAGGTAATCTCAAAGGTTCCTTTGAGGACTTTTACTTTTCCTAAATTTATTTATTTATTTCAGAGAGAAAGAAGGAAACGAAAAGAAAGAGGAAAGAGAGAGAGAGAGAGCGTGCATGGGGGCACCAGGGCCTCTTGCCACTGCAAATGAACTCCAGATGCATACTGCTTTGTGCATCTGGCTTTACATGGGCACAGGGGAATTGATAATGAGCCATCAGGCTTTGCAAGCAAGTGCCTTTAACCTCTAAGCCATCTCTTCAGCCCAAGGACTTCTACGTTTTAATGTTCTATTGCACATATTTAAGTACATTGTGATGTATTTATTTATTTATTTATGAGATAGAATGGGTATGCCAAAGCCTCCAGCCACTGCAAATGAACTCCAGATGCATGTGCCTCCTTGTATATCTGGCTTTACATGGGCACTGGGAAACTGAAACCAGGCCAGCAGACTCTGTAAGCAAGTGCCTTTAACCACCGAGCCATCTCCCCAGTCCCGTCATGAGGTTTTGATATGCACAGTGAAGGTTACTTGTGGGCAAGCAAATTAGCAAATCCTTCATCTTGCCTTGTGGGTCATCTGGCCAGTTGGGAGGTGGAAGAGGTCGTGGCAAAGCAGAGCAGAGGCAATACAGCAACCTCCTTGTGTAGCTCCCAAAAGGCACCTCCCCTCCTGCGGCCACTAGCTGTGTGTGCTAGCTTAACGGCTTCTTAAGGGCTGGAGAGATGGTTCCACCATTAATGCACTTGCCTGCAATGCCTAAGGACCAGGGTTTGATTCCCCAGTACCCACGTAAAGCCTGATGCATAACGTGGTGCATGTGTCTGGAGTTGGTTCATTGTAATCAGTTCTCTCTCTCTCTCTCTCTCTCTCTCTCTCTCTCTCTCTGCCTCTTTCTCTCACTGTCAAGTAGCTTAGATGCATTCAGAGTCATTGGATTGAACAACATGGGGAATAAAATAGCAAAAGACTTCATAAAATGTAGTTTCCACTCACTGTGATGTGTCCCTCCCTGCACAGAGTGTTAAGATGTCAATAAATAGGTAACATCAGCCAGGCGTGGCGGCGCATGCCTTTAATCCCAGCACTCAGGAGGCAGAGGTAGGAAGATCACCATCAGTTCGAGGCCAGCCTGGGACTATATAGTGGATTCCAGGTTAGCCTGAGCTAGAGTGAGACCCTACCTCTCGAGAAACCAAACAAACAAACAAACAAACAAAAAAGCTGATGGAATTCTTTACAATGCTGCCCACCAGTACCATGTAACAGAAAGCTTAAACAAGGTGAATGGAGGGTTATTACTAAGGGACTCCAGAGCTGTTGGCCAACCTATAGTTTCAAAGGACTTGACCAAAAAAAAAAGTTGAGAAACTCACAGCAGTTTTTGTGCATGCTTGTGTTCCTGGTTGTATCGGAGCTGCTAGGTCTGCATTTATGGTAGGAAGAGATTCACTGGGGCGTGAGTGCTGTAGTGTGGAGGGAGGGATGAGGAACTTTTGGGAGCGGGAAAGCTTCTACGCTGAACAAACAACATGCCATTGGCTCTAAATATGACTAGAACTGCTAAAACTGTGAGTCTAGACTCAGGTCAGGGCTGGGCCATAACACCGCATCAGCAGAGAGGAAGTGGAGAGTGGACAGGAAGAGAGGTCTAACTATAAAACCTTTAGGTCCACCCCCCAAGCTGGAGACCAAGTGCCCAAACCTGTGGGGAACATATCGCATTCAAACCACAGCAGGTATGGTAAATGAGATTTAATCAACATTTACATAAACCAAAATGCACACATTTCATGTGCTAAATGCTGAAAGCAACAGAACTAGGTAGCACATGCCTTTAATCCCAGTACTTGGGAGGCAAAGGTAGGTGGATCGCTATGAATTTGAGGCTACCCTAAGACCACATAGTGAGTTCCAGGTCACTTTGGAGCTAGGGCAAGACCCTACGTCAAGGGGGGAAAAGAAATGGGCTGGGGCTGGAGAGATGGCTTAGTGGTTGAGGCGTTTGCCTACAAAGCCAAAGGACCCAGGTTCTATTCCCCAGGACCCACATAAGCCAGATGTACAAGGGGACACATGAATCTGGAGTTCGTTTGCAAAGGCTGGAGGCCCTGGCACACCTGTTTTCTCTCTCTCTCTTTTTCTCTCCCTCCCTCCCTCTTTCTCCCTCTCAAATAAATTAATTAATTAAATGAAGCCAGGCGTGGTGGCACACGCCTTTAATCCCAGCATTCATGAGGCAGAGGTAGGAGAATCACCATGAATTCAAAGCCACCCTGAAACTACATAGTGAATTTCAGGTCAGCCTGGGCTAGAGTGAGACCCTACCTCGAAAAAACAAAATAAATTAACTAATTAAATAAATAAATATATTTTTTAAGTCAGACTGGAGAAATGGCTTAGTGGTTAAGGTGCTTGCCTGTGAAGCCTAAGGACCCATGTTCAATTGCCCAGTACCCACATAAGACAGATGCACAAGGTGGTGCATGCATCTCAGCTGGAGGCCCTGGCAGATTCATTCTCCCTCTCTGCCTCTCTCTCTCTCTAATAAATAAATAAAATATTTTTTTAAAACTTCAGTATTGAGTAACATCTCGATCACACCTTCCTAGGCTCAGGGACTAATGCGAAAGAGGTGGGGTGGAAAGAATGTAAGAGCCAAAGGAAGGGTAGGACTCCTTACAATGTACTCCCTCCAGACATAAAATGGCCTGGATATCCATGACCTCACAGTGCCTGACACTACCTACACAAGACCATCATAAGAGGAGGGAAAGATCACGACATCAAAATAAAAGACAGACTGAGACAGGGAGAGAATATGATGGAGAATGGAATTTCAAAGGGGAAAGGAGGGGGGAGGGTATTACCATGGGATATTTTTTATAATCATGGAAAATGTTAATAAAAATTGAGAAAAAAAAAACCTTCAGTATCCCCAGCCATGACTCAGCAGGCCAGAGTAACACCCTTCTGGGTTCTTCTTGCTTCTCACTCATGAGACTTTTTCTATCTTCCCACGTCAATTCTGAATTGGAAATTCCTAAAAGCTGCCCAAGTCTGCAATAGAGAGAAGCGGACACGTGCGCGTGCACACACACACACACACACACACACTCAGCGGGCTTCCTCCTCTGGAAGTCTTCCCTGTGCCTTTGCTGGAAAGAACACCAAATGAAAGCATTTCCTTCAAACAATGGAAGCCAAGATAAACCCACTTGTTCTAAGAGACAATCGAAATGAAACTTCCACTGGGATCAAACTCAGCACAACCGATTAGCATTTCTTTCATGCGAAGGATTTGGCTCCGATGTCAGGCTAGGGGTTAGGAGATGGGAGCCCGCCACCTGCTTGATTAAACGTGAGCAGTCACCGGAATTATCATCTGTGTCTTCCTCAGAGGCCCTTTCTCATCAGTAAGGATCGCTATTAAGTATCGCCTCTTGGATCAACTTTCTGTTTAGTTTCCACATTTTTCCAGTTTGAGGGTAAAGAGGTTTATTCATTCCACAGTTAACAAGCCGGACCACCCACAACCGCTGTAAATCTTTGGGTAATATTTTGATGTTTTTATGTTGTTTTCAATCCTTCCTCAGCAGCAATTATATCCTGTTCGTGGAAGGGCCCCTGTTTTGAGTTGTTTCTTCTTCTACGTGGGCAGGAGTGCCCTGAGAGGAAGCCAGACAGGGCTGGAGTGACGGCCCAGTGGGGAAAGTGCTTGCCTTGCAAACGTGAGGACCTGAGTTTCATCCCCCAGAACCCATATAAAAGAAAAATGGTGGGCTGGACAGACGGCTTAGCTGTTAAGTGCTTGCCTATGGAGCCTAAGGACCCCAGTTCGAGGCTCGATTCCCCAGGTCCCACGTTAGCCAGATGCACAAGGGGGCACACGCGTCTGGAGTTCATTTGCAGAGGCTGGAGGCCCTGGTGCACCCATTCTCTCTCTCTCTCTCTCTCTCTCTCTCTCTCTCTCTCTCTTTCTCTCTCTCTCTCTCTTACTCTCTGTTGCTCTCAAATAAATAAGTAAATAAAATAACAAAAAAAATTTTTTAAAAAGAAAAAGAAAAATATCTGCCATAGCATCACAGACCTGTAATCCCAGTGCCAGGGAGGCAAAGAAGCAAACAAGAAAGAAGGTGAAGATCTCTGACCTCCACATGTGCACCATGGCTCAGGTATATCCACATAAGTACACGCACGTGTTGACCATCAAGAAACAGTATTTCCAGGCTGGAGAGATGGTTTAGCTATTAAGGTGCTTGGCTGCAAAGCCAAACGACCCAGGTTCAATTCCCCAGGACCCACGTAAACTAGATGCACAAGGGGGTGTATGCATGTGGAGTTCATTTGCAGTGGCTGGAGGCCCTGGCACTCCCATCCTCCTTCTCTCTGTCTCTACTTTTTTTTTTTCTCTCTCTCTCTCAAATATAAAAAAGTTGGGTGTGGTGGTGCACGCCTTTAATCCCAGCACTCGGGAGGCAGAGGTAGGAAGATTGCAGTGAGTTCGAGGCCACCCTGAGAATACAGAATGAATTCCAGGTCAGCCTGGGCTAGAGTGAGACCCTACCTCGAAAAACCAAAATAATACTAATAATAAATAAATAAATAAAATATTTTTTAAAAGAAAGAAACAGTATTTCCTTCAGAAGGGATGAGTAATATGGTTTATGCATTCAGGATTCAACTATTTTAAACTTCTGCCTTCTTTTCAGTAAATCTGGAACCAAAACAATAATCTTGGTCTGCTCTTCTGAAATTAACCCTAACCAGGCTCTGGTCACTTGCAGAGCAGCGGTCACATTGAGTGTGTACATACTTTCTTCACTTGTTGTCCCCTCTATTTCTGCCTCTGACCATTTAGCCTATTTGAAATGTGTGTATGTGTGTGTGTGCACACGCATGTGTGCACGTGTACGCATGTTAATATGTATGTGAGCACAGATATGTGTGGGGGTGCACATGGAGGCCAGAGGTTGATAGCAGTGTCTTCCTCAATTACTCTCCACCTTAATGCTTTTGGGACAACATCTCTCACTGACCCCGGAGCTGAGTGGACTAGACAAGCAGTGACCCAGCATACCCAGGAGACTTTCTGTCTCCAGAGCTAGAGGCACATGTCACTGTGCCTCGATTTCACGTTTTCTTTCACTTTTTTTTAATTAATTTTTATTTATTTATTTATTTATTTATTTATTTATTTATGTGCAAGCTGAGAGAGATAGGGAGAAGAGAGACAAAGAGAGGAAATCAGCATGCTAGGGCCTCCAGCTGTTGCAAACAAAGTCCAGATTCCTGTGCTTTTGTGCATCTGGCTTTGCGTGGGTACTGTGGAATCGAACCTGGGTCCTTAGGCATTGCAGCAAGTGCCTTAACTTGTGAGCTATTGCTCCAGCCTACATGTTTTCTTATTAACATATATTAATTGTACAAAACAATGTGTTTCATTTTTTTAAGTAGAGTCTCACTCTAGCCCAGGTTGATCTGAACCTCACCCTGTAGCCCATGCCAGCCAGGAACTCACAGTGATCCTCCTACTGCTACCTTCCTAGTGCTGGGACTAATGGCATGCACCAGTTCATTGTGATATTTTAGTATATTTTACATGTATTCATTTATTTGAGAGAGAGAGAGAGAGAAACAGGCAGATAGAGAGAGAGAATGGGCGTGCCAGGGCCTCCAGCCACTGCAAAAGAACTCCAGACACATGTGCCACCTTGTGCATCTGGCTTACATGGGTCCTGGGGAATCAAACCTGGGTCCTTTGGCTTTGCAGGCAAGCACCTTAACCACTAAGCCATCTATCCCTCCAGCCCCATTGTGATATTTTTTCTTATTTATTTATTTATTTGACAGGGAGAGAGAGAGAGAGAGAGAATGAGTGTGCCAGGGCTCCAGCCACTGCAAACAAACTCTAAACGTGTGCGCCCCCTTGTGCATCTGGCTTACAAGGTTCCTGGGGAATTGAACCATTGTGACATTTTTAAACAGGCATATCATGTACCTTAGCAGTGCATAAATGGTTCCTTTCCCCCACATCCTTGCCAGCATTTTTAATTAATTAATTTATTTTTTATTAACTTTTGTTTTGCTTTGTCTTGTTTTTGTTTTTCGAGGTAGGGTCTCACTCTGGCCCAGGCTAACCCAGAATTCACTGTGTAGTCTCAGGGTGGCCTCGAACTCACTGCAGTCCTCCTACCTCTGCCTCCCGAGTGCTGGGATTAAAGGTGGCGCCACCACACCTGGCTTTATTTTTATTCACTTTTTATTGACAACTTCTACAATATACCATGATCATAACCCCTCCTACGACCCTCTTTTTCCTCCTTCCCTTATACCCCCTGCACTAAATCCCTTTTACTTTCCAACTAGTTTCTCTTCTACTTTGATGACCACATTTTTCCTGCCTATCATTCAGGTCTCGCATAGGAAACATCAGCCACTGTGTGGTCACGAAGGACACAATCCCCCTGGGTATGGAAGTGAGCATGGCAAAGCACTCCTCCTCTCCCACTAGCTCATACATTCTTTTTTTTTTTAATTTTTTTTTTAATTTTTAAATTTTTATTAACATTTTCCATGATTATAAAAAAAATCCCATGGTAATTCCCTCCCTCCCCCCTGACACTTTCCCCTCTGAAACTCCATTCTGCATCATATTACCTCCCCATCGTACATTCTTTCTGCCACCTCCTCTGCAGTGGTTCCTGAGTCTTGGGGGTGTGTGGCAGAGATGTCTCACTCAGTGCTGAGCACTCCATTGTCTCTTCTTCGCAGCACCTTGAAGGGTTTTAGCACTTGATATTCATTTTCCTGCAGACCGCTCTTGCGATGGGGCAAGATGGTATTGTCGTTCCCTTCTCAGAGCTGGGACAAACAGCCAACTGGAAGCAGCTTATGGGAGGAAAAGATTTATTTCAATGTTTGACTCTTCATCCAAATGTTTGTGCCTCTGGAAAATCTACATGTTCAAACCCTGAGCTTCAGGGTGATGGTATTAGGAGAAGGAGCCTTAGGAGGCAATTAGATTATTAAGGTAGAGCCCTCAGGAGAGGGTTTTCCTACTTAAGAAAGATGATTCAATGAAAAATCACACTCTCTAAACTAGAGAGGAGATTCCCTAGAATCCAACCATGCTAACACCCTGATTTCAGGCTTCTTAGTCTATAACTGTGAAAAAATAAACTTCTGTGGCATATAAGCCGCCTAGCCTATGGTAACTTGTCATAGTAGGTGAAACTGACTGAGACAATCTTCCTTATTATTCTTGTGTTTCTTTGTGTATGTCTTACCTTCCTTCTTCTCCCCACCTTGTCTTTGGTCCCTCCTCAGCCTCTTCCTCCTCTTCATGTTCAGCACAGTCTAATTTTCTTTCCAACACTCTAATCTGTTTGATTACAATTTCTCTATGCTTCCTGAGCCTCAGTGGAGGAACAGTACGTTCCTGGGACTGGACAGTATGAAACTATGTGAAATCAAAGTGATTCCAGGCAGGAGGAATTGGTTTTCCTTCTCTGTTGACTACTGGGTTTCTCAAAACAATCTTACAGATAAACAAGCAAACCAGTAAATGCAGTGGGATATTTTTTTGTAGTTGTTTAAATCCAACATGTGATATGAAATAGTGTCACCAGAGAGCAGTTTCGGTCACACGCTGGGTGAAAACCTGTTGGGACTCTCCACATTTCGAAAGGCCACAGCAAAGAAAAGCTTTCTGGTAACTGATCCCTTTCGTGCCTGAGCTTCCAGGCTCATGTAATCTCGCTGTCACGACCTGAGACTGTGAGTCGCTGGAATTTCTAAATCGAGTGCAGTTGGCAGTTGATTAAATGCTGAAGCTGAAATTCCCACCAAGCCTGTTTTCATAACCTGTGAAGCCAATTCAGATCATTCAGGGCCCATTTCCTGAAAGGATGTTCCCAACTTTCCAGATGCAAGCTTGAAACTGGACTCAGCCTTCAACTGCAGAGTGAGGAATTCTGAAAAGGAAACCAGCTTGTTCTTCAAGCAAGAAGAGAACGTCAGTGTGGGGTGGGAAGGGGAAACTACACTTGATAACGACTTGCTTCCCTTTTTAAGAGATGCCAAAAGATGCATAATTTATAATGGATTTTGCATTTCCTACGTGAATCACTATCTACTGGTGTATAAGTGCTTTAGTATGTTAGACAAGTGCAAAAATCATGAGTAAAACAACTCATGACTTTTTTAGAATGAAAGCATGAGGGCTGGAGAGATGGCTTAGAACTCAAGGTGCTTGCCTGTGAAGCCTAAGGACCCATGTTCAAGTCTCCACATCCCACATAAGCCAGACACACAAAGGTGAGGCAAGCACAAGGTCACAAATGCCCACTAGGTGGTGCAAGCATCTGGAGTTCAATTGCAGTGGCTGAGGCCCTGGTGTGCCAATTCCCTCTCTCTCTCTTTCAAAATAAAATAAAATAAAAAATAGAGCCAGTCATGGTGGCGCACACCTTTAATCCCAGCGTTTTGGAGGCAGAGGTAGGAAGATTGCCATGAGTTCAAGGCCACCCTGAGACTCCATAGTGAATTCCAGGTCAGCCTGGGGTAGAGTGAAACCCTACATCAAAAAGTCAAAACAGGGCTGGAAAGATGGCTTAGCATTTAAGCGCTTGCCTGTGAAGCCTAAGGACCCCAGTTCGAGGCTCAATTCCCCAGGACCCACGTTAGCCAGATGCACAAGGGGGTGCATGCATCTGGAGTTCGGCTGCAGTGGCTGGAGGCCCTGGCATCATTCCCTCTCTCTCTCTCTCTCTCTCTCTCTACGTGCCTCTTTCTCTGTCTGTCACTCTCAAATAAATAAATAAAAATAATAAACAAAAAAAATTTTAATCAAAACAAAACACAACAAAAAATAAAAATAGAATGAAAGTCAGAGGAGTTATCTGCGCTGCCAAAGCCTCATTGCTTGTTCTTACTCCTTCCCACCCCCAGTGGGACCTCTATGCTGACTTCCAACACCCACACTGTGGTGTTGCTTGTTTTCCACTCTACGGTGCTGGAACCAGACCACGTGCTCTCGTGTGTCTGGGAGCCTTTCCACCTGTTGCATCTGAGTGAACCATCCATGTGTCCACACAGAGTCACAGCAATAATTCCTTAATTCTCAGTGTTGTTTCATATGCCTTTGCATGAACACGCCACCGCTTATCGATGCATTTGCCTGCCGAGGGGCATTTGGAGAGTTTCCAGTTGGATTCGAGGGACAGAAGATCTGATGGACAGTGGTGCACATTCGTGTTGGGACTCCTCCAAAGAGTCAGCCTTCGGCCACCAGGTTTGTGGTGGTAACTTGTCACAGTAGAAAACTCATATGGATATCTCATTTTTGATGTTTTATTTATTTATTTGCAAGCTGAGGGGAGAGATGGGTGCACCAAGGCTTCTTGCCTCTGCAAATGAACTCCAGATGCATGTGCCACTTTGTGCATCTGGCTTTCTGTGGGTCCTGGGGAATCGAACCCAGTCAGTCAGATTTTGCAACCAAGTGTCCTCTTTAACTGCTCAGCCATCTCTCCAGTCCCTGGACATCTCATTTGTGTGAAATACTTAAATACTTGCATTTTTTTTTCCATTTATTAGATTACAATGTGTTTCTTCTACTTTTGACTTGTGGAAGTTTCCACAATATATGATCTGCATTCAAGGGTTTTTGTTTGTTTGTTTGTTTTGTTTTTCGAGGTAGGATCTCACTCTAGCCCAGGCTGACCTGGAATTCACTCTGTAGTCTCAGGGTGGCCTTGAACTCACGACAATCCTCCTACCTCTGCCTCCCGAGTGCTGGGATTAAAGACGTGCGCCACCACACCTGGTTTGCATTCAAGTATTTAAAAAATTTTTTTTAATTTTATTCATTTATTTCAGAGAAAAACAGAGAGAATGGGCATACCAGGGCCTCTAGCTACTGTACACAAATTCCGCACACTTGCACCACATTGTACATCTGGCTTTATATGGGTACTGGGAAATTAAACCTGGATCTTTAGCCTTCACAGACAAATGCCTTAACCACTAAGCCATCTCTCCAGCCCTGCGTTCAAGTCTTTTATGGAAACTTTTATTTACAACACATTCTCCCAGTACATGGCTTTTTTTTTTCCTAGTGATAGTTTTTATTAAAGCCAACTGCTAATTTTAATCCTATCTGATATTATATCTTGTCCTGCATGGTTAGTGTTTTGCTGCATATTTAAGAAAACCTTGCCTCCAAGGTCATAGGGGTGTTCTACATGTTATTTTCTATAATCTTTGTTGTCTTGACTCATCTGAAATTAATATTCAGGCATGAGAAAAGTAGGTGCCAGATTTACTATTTTTCCATATAGATACCCAGATGCCCATTTTTGTCTATTCAAAATCATATATTTTGGACTGGAGAGATGGTTTAGCAGTTAAGGCACTTGCCTGCAAAGCCAAAGGACCCAGGTTCAATTCCCTAGGATTCACATAAACCAGATGAACAAGATGGCACATGGGTCTGGAGTTCATTTGCAGTGTTCTTTCTCTCTCTCTCTCTCTCTCTCTCTCTCTCTCTCTCTCTCTCTTTCTCTCTCTCTCTTGCGCGCGCACGCGCTCTTTCTTAAATAAATAAAAATAAAATATGGCTGGAGAAATGGCCTAGTGGTTAAGCGCTTGCCTGTGAAGCCTAAGGATCCCAGTTCAAAGCCTAATTCCCCAGGACCCATGTAAGCCAGATGCACAAGGTGACACATGCATCTGGAATTCGTTTGCAGTGGCTGGAGGCCCTGGTGCGCCCATTTTCTCACTCTCTCTCTCTCTCTCTCTCCCTCCATCTCTGTCTGTCTCTCTCAAATAAATAAATATAATAAAAATAAATCTTCCTCCGTTTAAGAAATAAATAAAATATTAAAAATAGCATATTTTGGAACAGAGAAATGGTTCAGTGGGTAAAGTGCTTGTTACACAAGCATGAAGAGCTGAGTCTGAATCCCCAGCACCCGTGTGAAATGGTGGGCATGACAGTGCCCACCCGAAATGTCAGAGCCACAGCTGGAGAGGCAGAGACAGGAGGATCCTTAGGGCTTGTGGGTCAGCTAGTCCAGATGAGCTCTGGGCTCAGCAAGAGACCCCGTCTGAGAGAATAGCACGGAGACCGACTGAGGAAGACAGCCAACATCCATCGCTGTGCTACACATGCACACACACACACACGCTTGCCCATAAGGGGTGCATGGTCACATGGAGCGGCATCTTTTCTTCACCGTAGTACAGACAGCTTTGTCCGCACAGCAGGCAGCCCTGTGTGCACAGATCTCTTTCTGGGTTGTTTTGGGCTCTGTCGGTGTACTTCTCTGTCCTTGCACCTGCTCATCAGGGAGTTAACAAAGGAGGCCTGCGTCTGCTGCCCATTGACAGGCCCGCATATGAGATTAGCCCCTGGCTGACATCTGGAGAATTAGATTTGGGAGATTTTTAGGATGCACATGAGTGACTCTCTGAGCCAGAACCCCTTGTACAAATGTATAATTTATGCCAAAGATTTTATTTTTCTTCTGGAGACCTGGGTGCATGCTGGGCACTGGGTGTCTGGTAGGTGTTTCACACATGATGTCAGAACTCAGCGGGAGAATCACACACATCCTGGGTGACTCCGCGGGCAGTCGGTGGAAGGGAGCTCGGCGTTGGCACCTGACTTCTCCAGACTTCTCCCTGCGCGCGCTTCCCCCTGCTGGCTTCACCCTGTGCCCGTTTACCTTGCGCCCTTTTGCTGCAAAATTCTGCCCCTGAGTCGCCCCACATCACAGTCATGAGGGCAACCGTATACTGGCTTGGTTAGTGAGTGACCAAACCTGACTGTGGTGTTGAGGAGCGTGGACATGGTACTGCCACCATGTTGTCTTAATGTACATGTGGTGTGTGCAGGTACATGTGGGGTGTGCATTCGTGTGCAGGCCAGAGGACAACCTCATATGTTGTCACCAACCCCCTGTTTTTGGGTCAAGGTCTCAAACGGGCCTAGAACTTACCAGTTAGGCTAGGCTGGCTAGCCAGTGAGCCCCAGAGATCTTCCTATCTCAGTTTCCCCAGCACTGGAATTACATGGGTTCTGGGGATCAAGCACAGTCCCGATACTTGTGAGGCAAACGCTTTCCCAGCTGGGCTGTCTCCCTGGCACCATGTTGTCTCCATGACCACAAGCTTACAGTCATGATACCTGACAGTGATAATAATGTTGAGTCAGAGATGGGCCGCATACGCGGGGGACCAGAATGATGACCTCATAAGACCGTACCACCTGGTGACATTACAAGCAGCTTCGTTTGTGCAAGTCTGTGTAAGACAGTCTATAGAATGATGAAATCATCTAATGCTACATTCATTTCATTGGTAAACATAGCCATTAAATGAATCACAGCTGCATATATATACTAAGCACGTATACAATGTGTGTGTGTGTGTGTGTGTGTGCACACAAGTGGAGGTCAGAAGACAGCTATCAGAAGGGATTATGATCAGAATAGATTATGCACATGTATCAAAACTGTCAATAAAAGTTTTAAAAAGGTCACACACTGTGTGGTTATATATGAAATGCCCAGGAATAGAAGATCCATAGGTCTGCTGATCAGTGGTCACTTGGTACTGAGTATAAGAATGGGTGTTGTTGCCGGGCGTGGTAGCGCACGCCTTTAATCCCAGCACTCGGGAGGCAGAGGTAGGAGGATCACCGTGAGTTCGAGGCCACCCTGAGACTACATAGTGAATTCCAGGTCAGCCTGGACCAGAGTGAGACCCTACCTCGAAAAACCAAAAGAGAAAAAAAAAAAAAAGAATGGGTGTTGTTGACTGCCAACTGGTACAGAGGAATTTGTTGGCGTGATGGAAAGATTCTAACACTCAGCTGTGCTACTCATTTCACAACTGCATAAATTAACTTAAAATATTATCAGATTGGGCTGGAGAGATGGCTTAGCGGTTAAGCGCTTGCCTGTGAAGCCTAAGGACCCTGGTTCAAGGCTCGATTCCCCAGGACCCACGTTAGCCAGATGGACAAGGGGGCGCACGCGTCTGGAGTTCATTTGCAGTGGCTGGAGGCCCTGGTGTGCCCATTCTCTCTCTCCCTCCCTCCCTCCCTCTCTCTCTCTCTCTCTCTCTCTCTCTCCCCCTCTCTCTCTGCATCTCTCTCTCCCTCTTTGTCTGTCACTCTCAAATAAATAAATAAATAAATAAATAATTTTATTAGATTGAGCCAGGCATGGTGATGCACTCCTTTAATCCCAGCACTTGTAGGAGGATCGCCAAGAGTTCGAGGCCACTCTACACAGTGAATTCCATGTCAGCCTGAGCTACAGTGGGACCCTACCTCGAAAAACAAAAATAAAATAAAAATTACCAGATTATATATTTGCAGATGATGGCGCTTAAGGAGTATAAAATTATATCTCAGTAAAACTGTAGTAAAACAAGTAACATGAAATCAGCAGTAGGGATAGATCATAAATTAATAAATAATTATTCAATCTAGGTCTTGAGTTTCATTATACTATTTCTGTATATTTTTAATGTATGTTTGAAATTTTTCACAGTGAAAGTTTAAAAAATTAATAGAGGGCTGCAGAAGATGGTTTAGTGGTTAGGGCATTTTGCCTGCAAAGCCAAAGGACCCTGGTTCAATTCCCCAGGACCCATAAAAGCCAGATGCACAAGGTGGTGCATGCATCTGGAGTTCATTTGCAGTGGCTGGAAGCCCTGGCATGCCAATTCTCTCTTTCTCTCTACCTCTCACCCTCTCAAATAAATAAATAAAATATAAAAAGTTAGTAGATAAATTTTCTTGATTTATAAAGAGACACTCTGGTAAGTATTGAATATACTGCTATACTTACATTTGCTTTTCAAGCTATTCCATTAAAGGTGATAGTATTCAATAGGAAACTGGCCAAGAAGATGCAAATGACTGATAGCTTAACCTGAGTTAATAGGTTGTGCCCAACCTATAAATTCAACAAGACTAATACACTATTGTCAAGGAATCATTTAAGAGGCTTAGAGGGTCACAGATGACCTCTGCTGCTGAAAGATCTTGCACAATAAAACTCTCTTTTCCTCTTTCAATATTTAGAGCACTACACGCAAGAGTTATGTTAAGTCCCTTTGGTATTCTAGATCAACAAAGTCTGGCTGGGTGAATGAATACCTTCCTTTAATCTGCTGACAGCCAAGTCAAACAAAATATATGAAGTGAGAAACAAGTTACAAATCCATTGTGTCTGACTTCACAGATAAGAGATGTCAAGGAAGGAAAAATAATTGATGGATAAAATACAAATATTACTAGAATTTTTGAAAGGCTTCATTTTTTTAATATTTTGTTTATTTTATTAGCGAGAGATAGAATGGGCACGCCAGGGCATCTAGCCACTGCAAATGAACTCCAGACGCATGAGCTACCTTGTGCAACTGGCTTACGTCAGTCCTGGGGAGTCGAACCAGGGTTCTTAGGCTTTGCAGGCAAATGCCTTAACTGCTAAGCCATTTCCCCAGCCCCAGCTCTCTCTCTTTTTACGTAGTCCAGGACCACGCCACCCCCCCCCACACACACACACACACTCTAGCCCATGGAATGGTGCCGCCCACAGTTGTGATGAACCTCCCTACCTGAACGTACCCAACCAAGATCATCCTTCCAGACATGCGCAGTTGTGGTGAACCGTCCTACCTTAACTAACCTAAGTGAGATCATCCTTCCCAGACATGTGCAGTTACACAGGTGACTCTAGGTCCTGTCAATTTGACAGTATAAACCATCATAACTACTGTGTCGAGGCCCAGGCTTCTGAGGGACAAATCCTTCAACCACAGCATGGTGAAGACTAGGAATCTAAGACCAGTCTCAAGCATACGGGTCCCCAGCTGTTCCAACACTACTTACTGAAGAAACTATCTCTTCCCTATGGTACATTCTTGGCACCTTCTTTGAAAAATTAATTGGCCATAAACGTTTACATTAAAAAATATTAATAGGGCTGGACAGATGACTTAGTGATTAAGGCACGTGCCTGCAAAGCCAAAGGACCCAGGTTCAACTGCCCAGGACCCACGTAAGCCAGATGCACAAGGTGGCACATGCGTCTGGAGTTCCTTTGCAGCGGCTGGAGGCCCTGGCGCGTCCATTCTCTCTCTATCTGCCTCTTTCTCTTCCTCCCTCCCTTTCTCTCTCTCAAATAAAATAAATAAAAATGTTAATAACTATTTCTTTGCTTCACTCTGAGAATTGTCAGTTTCCAAAGGGCATTTGTTTATTTGAAAGTGATTAAACAGCAAGTGTCACCAGGAGGGACACTTGTCTGTGGATTATTAGTTGTGAGTCAACACAGATTGTGGCGTCTGATAGCTTTGCTCTGGGGTTACAGACACACACCAGCACACCCAGCTTCTTTGTGGGTGCAGAGGATTCGCACTCAGGCCCTCATCCTTGCTCAGCGAGCACTTTACGCAGCAAGTTATCTCCTCAGCCCCACCTTCCCTTCCTCTCGTCTAGCCAGAAGTGCCTGGCTCTCCTGAAGCTTGCTATAATCGCTACTATCCGCTCTGCTTCTACAACTCAAGGCACCACCATTTGCTGTTATTTACCAACTTGCCCAATCATGTGACCTGATAAAATAATGTTGCTAATGAAAGGCCATGCTCTGTCTCCCACCGTGGCCTCCTGTGCCCGTGCACAGCGTCACCAGACAGAAACCAAAATGTTTTAGTTCCTGAGGCTGACAAGAAGGAAGATGTATTTTTTAAATATTTTTTATTCTTATTGAGTTATTTTATTTAGTTATGAAAGTGACAGAGAGAGAGAGAGAGAGAGAGAGAGAGAGAGAATGGGTGCGCCAGGGCCTCCAGGGGAACTCCAGACGCGTGCGCCCCCTTGTGCATCTGGCTAACGTTGAGTCCTGGGGAACCGAGCCTCGAACCGGGGTCCGTAGGCTTCACGGACAAGCGCTTAACTGCTAAGCCATCTCTCCAGCCAGAGGAAGACGTATTTTACTATGAAAGGGAAGTTTGAATCCATTGTGCATGCTGACCCTGTCACACTGAGGTAGTGAGCAGGCCAGAGTGCGATGTGTCACAGGACGGAGCAAAGGTGAAGTTCGGCACTGCCACTGGCAAAAGCAAAGAGGGCTGGAGACCCCGCACTTGCGGGCAAGTCCTGAGGACTGGGGTTTGAGCCTTCAGCCCCCACGTAAAGCCAGATGCACGAAGTAGTACATACATCTGGAGTTTCTTTGCAACAGCTGGAGGCCCTCACACACCCGTTCTTTCTCTCACTTAAATAAGTAAAATATCTTAGGCCAGGCGTGGTGGCGCACGCCTTTAATCCCAGCACTTGGGAGGCTGGGTGGGAAGATTGCATGAGTTCGAGGCTGCCCTGGGACTCTATAGTGAACTCCAGGTCAACCTGAGCCAGAGTGAGACCCTACCTCGAAAATAAATAAAAAATAAAATACTTTTTTCAAAAATGCAAAGGGAGAGCCAGGCGTGGTGGCGCACACCTTGAATCCCAGCACTTAGGAGGCAGAGGTAGGAGGATCGCCGTGAGTTCGAGGCCACCCTGAGACTCTATAGTGAATTGCAGGTCAGCCTGGGGTAAAGTGAGACCCTACCTCACAATAAATAAATAAATAAATAAATAAATAAATAAATAATTTTTTTTTAATGCAAAGGGAGAGCCACGCATGGTGGCGCACACCTTGAATCCCAGCACTCGGAAGGCAGAGGTAGGAGGATGGCCATGAGTTCGAGGCCACCCTGAGACCCTACGTAGTGAATTCCAGAGCTAGAGGGAAACCTTACCTCGAAAAAACAAAACAAAACAAAAAAGATAGTGCGGAGGCTGTGCACAACTCAACGACGCTGGGTGCGGAGAGCGAGGGGAGAGGTTCTGAGTCAAACCAATGCTGGAAACTCCCCTGAAGCTGAAGCACGGGGCAGGGCGGGGGCCTGACGTCAGGCCCCTCCTCCACATCCTGCGCTTCCCCGTTGCCATGGCAACACTTCCTGCCAGGCCCCTCCTCCGCATCCTGCGCTTCCCCGTTGCCATGACAACACTTCCTGTCAGTGTCAACAGCCCACGGTGCAGGACCAGCTCCCCCCACACCGGAAACCTCGACTTAGTCGTGAAACAGCATTTCCAAGTCTTTCATGTAGCCATACGAACAAAATAGAAAAGTGTTTTGGAACTTGACTTTTTAGGGTCTGAGGGATGGCTCAGCGGCTGAAGACAGTTGCTTACAAAGCCTGCGCACCCGAGTTCAATTCAATTAAAATAAAATGAAATAAAGACAACTTTTTTACAGGCTGGGGTTGTAGCTGAATTGGCAGAGTGCTTTCCTAGCAAGCAGGAAACCCTGGTTCCAATTCCCAGCGCCAATCACTGCATGAAAGGGGAGCGGAGGGCCAAGCCTGCAATCCCAGCACTGGGGGAGCGGAGACCGGCGAATCCAAAGTTCAAGGTCATCCTCAGCTACGCAGCAAGTTTGAGGCTTGCCTGGGCTAAATGAGACCTTGTGCCAGGCATAGTATCCCAAACCTTTTATTCCAGCACTAGGGAGGCAGAGGTAGGAGGGTCGCTGTGAGTTTAAAGCCAGTCTGAGACTACATAGGTCAGCCTGGGCTAGAGTGAGACCCTACCTCAAAAAGGCACAAGAGCCGGGTGTGGTGGCGCACGCCTTTAATCCCAGCACTCGGGAGGCAGAGGTAGGAGGATCGTCGTGAGTTCAAGGCCATCCTGAGACTACATAGTGATTTCCAGGTCAGCCTGAGCCAGAGTGAGACCCTGCCTCGAAAAACCAAAAAAAAAAAAAAAAAAAGGCACAAGAACAAATGAACAAAAAAAGAAAGAAATGAGTCTGGGGTTCAAGAATGACCACACAATCTGAAGTATATTGGCAAGGCAATATTTGATTCAGCAGAAGGGCGCATAGCTCTCTAGAGTTACGGCAAGCAAGCACAAAAAGCAGGGATCTGCCATGTTCTTAAATCCCCTAACACAGGCAGGGTCCTGTGTGTGACTTTGAGTCTGAGTTTGTCCTCAGGAGCTTACATGATTGGCTTTAAAAAGAAAAAAAAATAAAAATAAAAATGGGGCTGGAGAGATTGCTTAGAGGTTAAAGCACTTGCCTGTGAAGACTAAGGACCCATGTTTGACTCTCCAGGTCTCACGTAATTCAGATGCACAGTGACATAAGCGTGCAATGTCACACATGAGCACAAAGGGCCACATGCATCTGGAGCTCAACTGCAGTGACTGGAGGCCCTGGGCCCTGGCATGACAACTCATTCTCTCACTCCCCCCCCCACCCCGGCTCTCTCCCTCTCTCTCTCTCTCCTCACACACACACACACACACACACACACACACATACATAAAAAAGGGGGGCCAGTCTGTTGGGCTTGTCTCCAAAAAAAAAAGGCTGTTTCTCGAGAGAAACTTAAGGAGGGAAGATTTAAAGCCCTTTGTAACCAGATGCAGAAATACACGCTTTACTTTCTTGCTTTCTTTTTTAATATATTTTTATTACTTTGTTTGCAAGCAGAAAGGGAGAAAGGATGAGAATGGGCGCTCCGGGGCCTCCTCCTACTGCAAATGAACTCCAGACGCATGCCCCACTTTGGGCATCTGGCTTTATGTGGGTACTGGGGAACCAGGGCCAGGTGCCTTTAGCCACTGAGCCTTCCCGCAAGCCCGCAAGCCTTGCTTTCAAGAATTGTTGAGACTTTCTGTTAACACATCTGGTCTCAGAGAAAGCTAACTCAGGAAAGGGGGGCTTCTCACAGAATAGCATCCTTCCATAATTTAGTTTCTCCTATCTTTAAAATATATTTTTGGATTTTCTTTTTTTAATTTACTTTTTATTGACAACTTCCATAATTATAGACAATAACCCATGGTAATTCCCTCCCTTCCCCTTTGCAGCTCCACTCTCCGTCATACCCCTTCCCCCTCTCAATCAGTCGTTTTATTTTATTTTATTTTATTTTATTTTGTTTTGTTTTGTTTTGTTTTATTTTATTTTATTTTATTTTATTTTATTTTATTTTATTTTATTTTATTTTATTTTATTTTATTTTATTTTATTTTATTTTATTTTATTTTATTTTGAGGCAGGGTTTTGCCCTAGCGCAGGCTGACCTGGAATTTATTAAGTAGTCTGAGGGTTGCCTTGAACTCATGCGATCCTCCTACCTCTGCCTCCCAAGTGCTGGGATTAAAGGTGTGTGCCACCACGCCTGGCCCCTCTCTTCTATTTTTTTATTATTTTATTTATTTATTTGCTTACTTATTTGACAGAGAAAGAGGGAGGGAGAGACAGAGAGAGAATGGGCGTGCCAGGGCCTCCAGCCACTGAAAACGAACTGCAGATTCTTGAGCTACCTTGTGCATCTGGCTAACGTGAGTCCTGGGGAATTGAACCTGGGTCCTTTGGCTGTGCAGGCAAACTCCTGAATTGCTAAGCCATCCCTCCAGCCCAACTCTTCTATTTTGATGTCATCATTTTTCTCCTCCTGTTATGCAGATCTTGTGTAAGTGGCATCAGCCACTGTGAGGTCTTGAGTATCAAGACCACTTTTTGTCTGGAAGATAGTATTGTAAACAGCCCTCTCCTTCCTTTGGCTCTTACATCCTCTCTGCCCCCTCTTCTACCTTGGAGGGTGTGATAGGGATGTCTTACTCAATGCTGAACACTCCACTGTCGTTTCTATTTACTTATTTATGAGAGAGAATGGGTATGCGAGAGTCTCCAGTCACTGCAAGCAAACTCCAGACACATACACCACCATGTGCATCTGGAATACTTGGGTGCTGGGTAATCGAACCTGGGTCCTTAGGCTTCACAGGCAAGTGCCTTAACCGCTAAGCTGTCTCTCCAGTCTACACTGTAACCTCATCTCAGCACTTTGGTGAGAGATCTTTGTTTTGATTTGTTTTTCAAGGTAGGGTCTCGCTCTTGCCCAGGCGGACCTGGAATTCACTACATAGTCTCAGGCTGGCCTTAAACTCAAGGACTACATCTGCCCCCCCAAACGCAAGGATTAAAAGTGAGCGCAACCACATCCCCCAACTTTGGTGAGTTCTGAGTCACCCCATTGGTCACCACCATCTGAAAAAGAGAGGCATCTCTAACCAAAAGTGAGAGCAGCATTAATATGTGGGCATAAATATTAAGTTTTTTGGGTTTTCAGTTTTTTTGTTTTGTTTTGTTGTTTTTTGTTTTTCGAGGTAGGGTTTCACTCTGGTCCAGGATGACCTGGAATTCACTCTGTATTCTCAGGGTGGCCTCGAACTTACAGCGATCCTCCTACCTCTGCCTCCTGAGGGCTGGTATTAAAGGTGTGTGCCACCATGCCCGGCTAATGTTAAGTATTTCTAGAGCAGGAAAACTTAAAAGGGATTTATTAAAAGTTTATATAAAAAATCTGAAATAAATGCCCTTCTCACATAAGGGTTCGAGTTAACCTGGCAATCAGGGAGAGGCTGACCAACAACTCATGAATGCATTCACGCCTCAGTGTTCAAAGTCATTTCATGGAGAGTGGTCTACTGATGTTGAGCGTTGAATGAGAAACTCAGACCACTTGTGCCGCATAAGCTATCCCTAAGATATCCATTCCAAAGTGTGAAACTTAACAGAAGTCCAGCCCGTCCTTCACTATGAGTCAGAGAAGCCATTAGCTATAATGTGGAACCGCTGAGTATGGAAGGAAATGGTGACGTATCTGGATTTCCTGGAAGACACATGGACAAACTCATAAAACACAGGAGGCCTCTGTAAGCTTTTGCATAAATGCCTGACATAGCCAGGCACGGTGACATACGCCTTTAGTCCCAGCACTTGGGAGGCAGAGGTAGGAGGATTGCTGTGAGTTTAAGAGCACCCTGAGACTACAGAGTGAATTCCAGGTCAGCCTGGGCTAGAGTGAAACCCTACCTTGAGAAAACAAAATAATAATAATAAAATATAAATGTTTGACATGACCTTTTGTGCTTTTGAGTTCCTTCCATCCATTCCAGCAACATCAGAGATAGTGGCCAAAAGCTTTCCAGCTGAATTCTAACGTCTTCCTATTAGCGTAAACCACGGCGTGAGCATCAGTGAGGGGCTGGATAGATGGCTTGGTGGTTAAGGCGCTTGCCCAGGACCCACATAAGCCAGATGCACAAGGTGACACGTGCACTTGGAGTTTGTTTGCAGTGGTTAGAGATCCTGGTGCACTCATTCTCTGTCCCTGTCTGTCTATTTCTCTCAAATAAATAAAATAAATTTTTTTTAAAAGAACATTCTTAGCTGGGCATGGTGGCATATACCTTTAATGCCAGCACTGGGGAGGCAGAGGTAGGAGGATCGCCATGAGTTCAAGGCCACTTTGAGACTATATAGTGAATTCCAAGTCAGCCTGGGCTAGAGTGAGACCCTACCTAAAAAAAAAAAAAAAAAAAAGGCATCTTCCATCAACATCTATCCCAAGCAATTAAAGTCAAGCATTGCTATTTTTAGGAACAGAACATTCCACGATAGTAAATAATCAACCAGGCCGGGTGTGGCAGTGCACACCTTTAATTCCAGCACTCAGGAGGCAGAGGCAGGAGGATCAAAACAAAAAAAAAAAGTAAAATATAATAGAATTCATGGGTTACCTCAAGGATATATTTTATGAATATTTGAATTTTTCATTCTAAATCATTCAACTCTTACAGGAAATAACATTATCTCCTGCAGTGGCAAGTTTTTTGTCTCCTTAATCATGGAAAATGTTCTTTTGTTTGTTTGTTTGCTTGTTTTCTTTTTTCCCCAATTTTTATTAATATTTTCCATGATTATAAAAAGTAGCCCATGGTAATGCCCTCCCTCCCCCCCCAACTGTCCCTTTTGAAACTCCATTCTCCATCATATCCCCTCCCCATCTCAATCAGTCTCTCTTTTATTTTGATGTCATGATCTTTTCCTCCTCTTATGATGGTCTTGTGTAGGTAGTGTCAGGCACTATGAGGTCATGGATATCCAGGCCATTTTATGTCTGGAGGGAGCATGTTGTAAGGAGTCCTACCCTTCCTTTGCCTCTAAAATTCTTTTGATAAACATAGTATATACATTTTTCCAGACAACAGCAGATGTTACACCCCTAGGGCTCATGACAACCCCTGTTTTAAGTTTTCAGTATCAGGGATGTGTTTCCCCCCATGGAGTGGGCCTCCAATCCAACTGGAGAGCAGTTGGTTTCCACCATGACAGATGTGCCACTATTGCATCTGTTGGCTCATTTGGGCAGGCTGGCCAATTATAAGGCTTGCAGTATCCACTGTTGAGTATCTTCACTGGTGGTATCTCTTTCTCCCATTGTACTGCATGTAGAATAGCTTCTTCCAGCTTTCTGTCAGCTGGTCTACATGGAGGAGGTTATCAGCTCGGTTCCAGCAGGATTTCTCAGTGACCTTGCAGCCCAAGTATGTGGAGTCTTCAGCAATAGGGTCTTACCATCATTTCCTGGTGGAAAACCAAGGTCCTCAGCAATGGCCTATAATGTTTTGAGGGCATCAGGGTCCTCCCTGGCCAAAAACTCACTTGAGGAATCCCATCCCTGGCACTGAAAATTTTCTGTCAATGATCTACGGCTCCTGAGTGTTCCATTGTCCAAAATTGGAGGCTTCCATATGATTTATTTGCATCCTCTTAAATTTTGATTAGCCCTCCCTCTACCGTTCCTTTACTCAATCTCTTCCCCTGACCTCACTTTGGGAAAATGATGTTCTTTAAAAGTTTATTCTAAGGGTTGGGTGTGGTGGCACATGCCTTTAATCCCAGCACTCGGGAGGCAGAGGTAGGAGGATCACTGTGAGTTTGAGGCCATCCTGAGACTACATAGTGAATTCCGGGTCAGCCTGGGCTAGTGTGAGACCCTACCTCGAAAAAAAAAACAAAACAGTTGATTATGGGGCTGGAGAGATGGCTTAGTGTTTAAGCGCTTGCCTGTGATGCCTAAGGACCCCGGTTCAAGGCTCGATTCCCCAGGAACCAAATAAGCCAGATGTACAAGGTGGAGCATGCATCTGGAGTTTATTTGCAGTGGCTGGAGGCCCTGGCATGCCCATTATCCCTCTCTCTCTCTCTCTCTCTCTCTGCCTCTGCCTCTTTCTCTCTCTGTTGCTCTCAAATAAATAAATGAAAATAAACAAAAAACCTTTAAAAAAAAAAAAAGTTGATTCTACACTGACCAGATAGGCCGCAAGGACAGAACTAACTGTGTTCATAGCACCTCTATAAGCAGGTGTAAAGACAGCTGTGCAAGGAGCGGTAATTGTTGTCAACGTGCTCAGCACGGCACAGCTTCTGTGGTTGTGGGTTTAACTCTCAAACTCACAGAAACAGTAAAGACAAAACAAAAACGAAGACAAAGAAGAGGAGGTGAAGGAAGAAGAAAAAGTTGTTAGTCTACTGTTGGAGAGGTGGCTCAACAGCTTGCCTGCTGAGCCTAATGACCTAGGTTCGATTCCCCAGGACCTACATAAAGCCAAATGCAAAAAGTGGCTAATGTGTCCGCAGTTTGTTTACAGTGGCTGGAGGCCCTGGGACACCCATTCTCTTGCTCTCTCTCAATCTCTCACTCTCACTCTGTGTGTGTGTGTGTGTGTGTGTGTGTGTGTGTGTGTGTGTGCAAATAAAAAAGAAAATGATAATTTTAGGTTTATTCTATGCAAAAACAAATTTGTCCTGTGCCTTATCTAGAGTATATATACATCATGACACTGTCTCGGCACTCTTATGGAAATGACTTCCAGGCTGTGTTTGGAGCCACTCTGATCTCCCATCAGAAAACACAAAAAGGAAGACCAGGCGTGGTGGCACATGCCTTTAATCCCAGCACTCAGGAGGCAGAGGTAGGAGGTTAGGAAGATCACGAGTTCCAGGCCTGAACTAGAGTGAAACCCTACCTCCAAAATCCAAAAATAATAATAGGTAAAAAAAAAAAAAAAAAAAAAAAAAAAAAAAAAAAGGTATTTCAAAAGACACCTCTTGGTTCCATGCCTGGTTATCTAACACTACAGATTTGACCTGTGACCATCTGTTTCTCTCTCACCATGGCCCAAAGAACACTGCCAAGTTGGAGGCTCACTGTTACGTTGTGATGTGCCCAGGCAGATGGCAGAGGCGTGGGCAGTTCACGTGCACCCAGTCACTCACTCCTGGCCTCACCTGACCTTCCACTCACACTCCCTGTTTGTTTTGTTTTGTTTTTTTCTTTTTGTTTGTTTTTTGTTTTTTGTTTTTCGAGGTAGGGTCTCACTCTAGCCCAGGCTGACCTGGAATTCACTACGTAGTCTCAGGGTGGCCTCGAACTCATGGCGATCCTCCTACCTCTGCCTCCTGAGTGCTGGGATTAAAGGTGTGCGCCACCACGCCCGGCTTCGTTTGTGTTGCTTTGATGTTGCTAGTGCGTGCGTGTGAGCATTCACTTGGACTCGGTTCACATTGTAAGTGGCACATCCCAGTCATGCAGGGCAAATTTTTTCAATCAGGAAATGCTGCATTTTGTATAACAGTTCTGTCTTTTCTGTGACTTCTCCCTTTCCGTTCAGAAAGCTGGGTGTGGTCCCTCTCTGAACTCCATCAACCCTACTATCTAGAGATAATTTTATAAGTGTCGTTTACACTCAGAATGCTCATCCATCAATGTGGTACCCTCCCAGGGTACTTGCCTTCTAAGTGAAAATCTGTGTCTCTTTGTATTTCACACACACACACACACACACACACACACCTTATAAATAGCCCAGCATTGCCTGCAACTTGCTATATAGCCCAGGCTGGCCTTGAACTCATAATCCTTTCTGCTTTAAATGTCTTTCTTTCTTACGTTCTTGCTTTCTATTTATTTATTTATTGGCAAGCAGAGAGAGAGAGAAAGAAGACAGACAGACAGAATGGGCATGCCAGGGTCCCCAGCCATTAAAAATGAACTCCAGACACATACAGCACTTTGTGCATCTGATTTTTGGTGGATACTGGAAAACTGAACCTGAGTCATTAGGCTTTGCAGGCAAGCGCCTTAACTGCTAAGCCATCTCTCCAGCCCCATTTTTGCTTCAATCCTGAAAGTGCTAGAATTATAGGTGTTAGCCACGATGCACAGCTCAAGATTTATTATCTCAGAGCTGAGGAGGTATCCCTCTCTCTCTCTCTCTCTCTCTCTCTCTCTCTTTGTTTTTCGAGGTAGGGTTTCACTCATGGCAATCCTCCTACCTCTGCCTCCCGAGTGTTGGGATTAAAGGTGTGCACCACCACGCCCAGCTGAGGAGGTATCTTAAAAGTTAGAGGTGCTTGTTTGCAAAGCCTGATACCCCAAGTTCAATTCCCTAGAACCCAATAAAGCCAAATGCTCACAGTAGTTCATGCATCTGGAGTCCATTTGCCATTGGCAGTGGCAAAAGGCCCTGAAGTGGGGCTGGAGAGACGGTTTAGCGGTTAAGCGCTTGCCTGTGAAGCCTAAGGACCCCGGTTCAAGGCTCGGTTCCCCAGGACCCACGTTAGCCAGATGCACAAGGGGGCGCAGGCGTCTGAAGTTCGTCTGCAGTGGCTGGAAGCCCTGGTGTGCCCATTCTTTCTTTCTCTCTCTCCCTCTGTCACTCTCAAATAAATAAATAAAAATAAACATAAAATTTATTTTAAAATATTTATTGCTTCTTCAGCCAATTTCAGATATCAAGGACAGAAGAAATAATCACAGAATAGACGGGTATCTTCCTAATACAGCAAAAACTATGCCACCCACTCTGGATTAATTCTGCACTAACATTGGAGAGGAAAATGAGGTGATCTAAATAATAATGCAAGTTTTTATAGATAGCTGTCAGTGATTCATGTAAAAAGTTAAATTAATAAGGATGCTAAAACCGGGCATGGTGGTGCATTCTTTAATCCCTGCACTGGAGGGGGGCAAAGGCAGGAGGATCGCTGTGAGTTCGAGGCCACCCTGAGACTCCATAATGAATTCCAGGTCAGCCTGTGATAGAGAAAGACCCTACCTCGGGAAAAAGAAAGAAAGGAAGGAAGGGAGGGAAGAAAGGAAGGAAAAAGGATGCTGAGGGAGAAAACGAGATGCCTGTGTGGAAATTGGAAGATGACGGAAAGACCAGAGGGCATGACTGTCCACTCACAGAGACGCAGGACAGAGGAAAGGCTAGGTGAAGACAATTAGACTGCTGTCACTATTAACTATGGATACTGAATTATTTTTTATTTTATTTATTTATTTTGAGGTAGGGTCTCTCTCTAGCCGAGGCTGACCTGAAATTCACTATGTAGTCTCAGGGTGGCCTCGAACTCATGGCGATCCTCTTATCTCTGCCTCCCGAGTGCTGGAACTTGAATTGTTTGTTTGTTTGTTTTGGTTTTTGGTTTTTCGAGGTACGGTCTCACTCTAGTCCAGTGTAGTGGTTTGATTCAGGTGTCCCCCATAAACTTAGGTGTTCTGCGTGTTAGGTTCCCCAACTGATGGCGATTGGAAATTAAAACCTCCTGGAGGGAGTGTATTGTTGGGGGCGGGCTTATGGGTGTCATAGCCAGTTTCCCCAAGCCAGTGTTTGGCACACTCTCCTGTTCCTGTTGTCCACCTTCTGTGGGCCACAGGGTGATGTCCATCCTCTGCTCATACCATTATTTTCCCCTGCCATCGTGGAGCTTCCCCTCAAGTCTGTAAGCCAAAATAAGCCTCTTTTTTTTCCTATAAGCTGCTCTTGGTTGGGTGATTTCTACCAGCAGCACTAACCTGAGTGCAACATCCAGGTCGACCTGGAATTCACTATGGAGCCTCAGGGTGGCCTCGAACTCACAGCGATCCTCCTACCTCTGCCTCCCAAGATCTGGGATTAAAAGCATGCGCCACTGCGCCGGGCTTATAGATACTGGATTTAAATCTCAGAGCTGTGCCTAGAACAGGAGCAAGAAGGTAATGATCAGTTCCACACTTTGCAGAGAAATTTGTCACCTCTGTTTGGAATCCCCTGTATGAACTCAGAATATCAATTTTATTTAGAACTAGGGTCTTTGTGGATATCATCAAGTTCAGATGAGGTCCTTTTGGGATTATGGTGGCCTGGGGTTGTCAGTATACAGCCTGGGTAGCATTGGGAAGTAGACCTAGGAACAGTACTTAAAATTCTCAAAGAAATAAATAAAATATATTTTTTTAATTAGGGCTCTGCTCCATGGGAAGGAATACATCCCTGACATTGAAAACCTACAACAGAAGTAGTCATGAGCCCTAGGGGTGTAATATCTGCTGCTGTCTGGCTAAATGTATATACTATGCTCACCAAACTTCCCAGTAAGCACTTCTGTTAACATTCATACCCATATATTAATCATATATTAATGCTACTCTCACTTTCGGTTAGAGAACCTTCTCTTTTCAGATGGCAGTGACCTTGGGATGACTCACAAGGCACTAGGGTGCTGAGAAGAAGTGACAGGAGTGCTCAGCCCTGAAAAATATCTCTATCACACCTTCCAAGGCTCAGGGTCTAGTGCAGAAGAGGTGGCAGAATGTAAGAGCCAAAGGAAGGGTAGGACTCCTTACAACGTGCTCCTCCAGACACAAAATGGCCTGGATATCCATGACCTCACAGTGCCTGACACCACCTACACAAGACCGTCATAAGAGGAGGAAAAGATCATGACATCAAAATAAAAGAGAGACTGATTGAGAAGGGGAAGTGATAAAGAGAGTGGAATTTCAAAGGAGAAAGTGGGAGGAGGGAGGGAATTACCATGGGATATTGTTTACTATTATGGAAGTTGTCAATAAAAAAAATAAAAAACAAATTAGGGCTTAGCAGTTGAGGTATTTTCCTGCAAAACCTAATGACCCAAATTCGATTCCCCAGTATCCAGGTAAAGCTAGATGCACAAAGTGGCACATCTATCTGGAGTTCTTTTGCAGTAGCTAGAGGCCCTGGCACACCCATTCTCTCTCTCTCTCTCTCTCTCTCTCTCTCTCTCTCTCTGTGTGTGTGTGTGTGTGTGTGTGTGTGTGTGTGTGTGTGTTTGTGTGTGTGTGTGTGTGTGTGTGTGTGTCTTTCTGTATCTCTCTGCTTGCAAATGAATTTTTTTAAAAAATTTCTTTTGGTGTTTTGTGGTAGAGTTTCACTCTAGTCCAGGCTGACCTGGAATTCACTATGTAGTCTCAGGGTGGCCTTGAACTCATGGCAATCCTCCTACCTCTGCCTCCCGAGTGCTGGGATTAAAGGCGTGCACCACCACGTCCAGCTAAATAAAATACTTTTTTTTTTAATTTTATTTATTTATTTATTTGAGAGCGACAGACACAGAGAGAAAGACAGAGGGAGAGAGAGAGAATAGGCGCGCCAGGGCTTCCAGCCTCTGCAAACGAACTCCAGACGCGTGCGCCCCCTTGTGCATCTGGCTAACGTGGGACCTGGGGAACCGAGCCTCGAACCGGGGTCCTTAGGCTTCACAGGCAAGCGCTTAACCACTAAGCCATCTCTCCAGCCCTAAATAAAATACTTTTTAAGCCAGGTGTGGTGGCACAGCCCTGTAATCACAGTTCTCGAGAGGCTGAGGCGAGGGGATGGCTGTGAGTTCGAGGCCACCCTGACACTACAGAGTGAATTCCAAGTCAGCCTGGCCTAGAGTAAGACACTACCTCAAACTAAAAGAAAATTTTTTAAAGCTCAAGGGAGAAAGTAAGGAGGAGAGGGTTTGTATAAAGGAAGAGCTCAGAGAATGAGTGCTTACTTAGCATACAGGAAAGAAGGGGGAAGGGAACAAGGGAGGAAGAGAGGGAGGGATGGAAGAAGAAAAGAAAGAAAGAAAGCAGGCAAGAGAGGGAAAGGATGGGCCTTTCCAGAAGAGTATAAAATGTGGTTTAGCTGGTGTTGCTCAAGCCTCTGACCTAAGGCAGATAATAATAGCTATAGGACATGTGAACACACATACAGATATCTAAGATGTTCATGGGAGCTGGGAAGCAGCTCAGTGTTCCAGCACATGCCTGGCATGTGTAAGTCCTAGATTCTATTCTCAGCACTACCACAAAAAAAAAAGAAAGAAAAAGAAAAAAGAAATCTTTATGGGCTGGAGAGATGGCTTAGTAGTTAAAGCGTTTGCCTGCAAAGCCAAAGGACCCAAGTTTGATTCCCCAGGACCCATGTAAACCAGATGCACAAGGTGGCACGTGCATCTCACATTCGTTTGCAGTGGATGGAGGCTCTGGCCTGCCCATTCTCTCCCTTGATTTCTCAAATAAATAAATGAAAATAAACTTTAAAAAAAATCTGTATTATTAGATTGTTCGGTAAAGCTGAATTGATGCATGCTGCAAACTTTTGTTTTTTTAGTTTTCTACTTTGCAGGTTTAGCTTATTTAAACTAGATTTAAACAGCCTCTACACAGTGAGAGTGGAAGGAGATATTTGATGAAAGTCTATAGAAGGAAAAAGAGAGGGAAGGAGGGAGAATTTGTTAATAAACATACCACAAATGGGACTGAGATTTTGGAAATATGCTGTCTGTGGTATAAAATCCAACATCTTTTTTCAAAATGAGTCAGAAGAGTATTAATGTGGTTATTTTATTAGGCTTCAAAAGGATTTATGATTTGAGGCAACAGTATGGCTTTCATGAAGGCTGTAAAAGATTCACAAAGAGAGATACCAAACCTCAGCTTCCAGAACATGTCCACAGCTCCCAACCTCCCACACCTTCAGTTATTTCCAGCATGGAGGGCCAAGTGCATAGCAGGAAGCTTCCAGAGATTTCCTGAAGGACGTGACACTTCACAGATTAAATGGCTGATGCTCCCAATAGTACAGGACTGAAATGAATTCCTCACCAAAGCAAACAGGCTTCGGGCAGAGTTAGAGGATATCAAACCAGAAGTGCCAATGGCAATGAGATGTCCCATTGTGTCAGAATAAAAGCCAGTGTCCCACGTTTTCCTTGGCCGTCTTCAGTCAGGACTTGCACAAAAAGCCCAGATCTCTGGGCTGGGGAGATGGCTCAGGGGTTAAGGCACTTGAACGCAAAGCCTAACAACCTGGGTTCAGTTCCCCAGTACCCATGTAAAGCCAGATGCACAAAGTGGTATGTGCATCTGGAGTTCAGCTGGAGACCCTGGCGTGCCCATTCTCTCTGTCCCCTCTTATCCTCTCCTCGCCTCTCCTTTCCTCTCCCCGCCCCCGCCCCCACAAGTTAATAAATAAAAATATTTATCAGCTGGTGTGGTGGCGCAGGCCCTTCATCCCAAGCACTCTGTTGGAGGATTACCTTGAGTTTAAGACATCCATGTCAAAATGTTGATGCTCAGAAGTGGGCGGGCTTGTAGGGGTAATGACAATCGCTGTAAGATCAAGAATGAACCAGTCAGGCTGGAGGGATGGGTTAGCAGTTAAGGTGTTTGCCTGCAAAGCCGAAGGACCCAGGTTCAATTCCCCAGGACCCACATTAGCCAGATGCACAAGGGGGCACGTCTGGAGTTCGTTTCCAATGGCTGGAGGCCCTGGCGCACCTATTCTCTCTCTCTCTCTCTCTTTCTCTCTCCCTCTTTCTCTGTCAAATAAATAAATAAATAAAGAATGTACCAGTCACTTCATGTCCAGAGGACAGAGCCCCAAAGCACTCCTTCCCACCCTGTGTCTCTTACATTCTTCCTACCCCCTCTTCCACAGTGTTCCCTGGGCCTCGGCGGCCATTCTGGAGGCTGGGGAGATGGCTCAACATTTAAAGACACTTGTTTACAAAACCTGCTAGCCCAGATTCCGTTCCCCAATACCCATGTAAAGCCAAATATGCAAAAAGACACATATATCTTTAATTCGTTGGCAGTGGCAAAAAGGCCCTAGTGGACCCATTATCCACAAGTAAATAAATAAGTAGACGTTTAAAAAAATGAAACTAAAACATAAAAATAAATGGCATTCTGAACCTTTGTAAGTTCCATCAAAAAGAAAAAATTCCAAGCCTTTACCGCTAGAGGGCGCTCTCCTAAGGGTGAGTTGTAGTTAGCCCTTTTGTTATCTAGAAACATAGCCAAGTTTTGGCAGTAGACATCGATGTGACCAGCAGGTGGCACTAAAGCCCCATGCATCCCGAGGTTGAGTTGGCTGAACAGCTTCCCAGACATCTCACATCTGTACTGGCGGGCTGTGCCAAAATTATTGCATGTTTAAATATAACATTATTACTGTCGATAGTCTGTCCGGAACATATGAAACTCACGAGTATTCTGGTAAAATAAAACAAGGCAGTAGTGGAGAAGAGAAATTGGTTGACGAGAATGACAGCTTAGACTAGTTTTTATTTTATTTTTATTAACGAGATCGAGATAGAAAGGGGGAGGGAGAGAGAGGGGAGGGAGGGAGAGAGAGAATGGGCGCGCCAGGGCCTCCAGCCACTACAAACGAACTCCAGACGCGTGTGCCACTTTCTGCATCTGGCTAACATGGGCTCTGGGGAATCAAACCTTGGTCCTTGGGCTTCACAGGCAAGCGCCTTAACCACTAAACCATCTTGCCAGCCCTGGACTACATTTTAAATATATATATTTATTCATTTGAGAGATGGAGACACACGGAGAGAGACAGAGAGAATGGGCACCCCAGGGCCTCTTGCTGCTGCAAACAAGCTCCAGGTGCATGTGCCACTATGTGCATCTGGCTTTATGTTCTCCTGGGGAATCAAACCTGGGCCATCAGGATTTGCAAGCAACTGCCTTTAACCACTGAGACATCTCACCAGCCCCTCAGACTACATTTAACCATTGAAACATCTTCCCAGCCCCTTAGACTACATTTTGAGGTTCTTTTCCCCCTGGCTTTCACCAAAAGCCATGGATACCCCTACAGTCATGAATGCAATGAGGGTTTCCAGTGTTTTCTGTGGTCCTTCAACAGCTTAATAGACAACTCAAGAGATCTACTCAGATTAAGTTAAGAGAAGGAAGGCCTGGGGGGTTGGAAGAGCCCAGAACAAGTTCTTGGGGTGTTTTGTTTTGCTTTGCTTTTTTTTTTTTTTTTCAAGCAGAGTGAGATAGAAGAGAGACAGAGAAAGGATAGACATGCCAGAGCCTCCAGCCACTGTAAACGAACTCCAGACACATGCGCCCCTTGTGCATCTGGTTTACGTGGGTCCTGGGGAATCGAACCTGGGTCCTTTGGTGCTGCAGACAAGTGCCTTAACCACTAAGCCATCTCTCCAGCCCAAGTTCTTGGTTTTCTATGTACCCATGTGAGTACTTGGAGGTCATGTGGGCCCCCAAGAATCCACCTTGGTACTTTGAAAGGAATGTGTTATGTCCCAGCTGCTTCCCTTAAGGTTCTCCTGTGCCTGAAATGTCCTTACCCCAGCTCACCTCCAGGATTTTGCTTAACTTATCCACAAAGCTATCGTGACCTTCCCAGGGAGGATGAGTATGGAAAAGAATGGGAGCAGCTTTTGATAAGAATTTGGCTGAAATAGTTAAGACTTAATAGTTCACTTAGCAGTTAAGGCATTTACCTGCAAAGTCAAAGGACCTCAGTTTGCTTCCCCAGGACCCACGTAAGTCAGCTGCACAAGGTGGTGCATGCATCTGGTGTTCGTTTGCAGTGGCTGGAGGCCCTGAAGCGCCATGAGTTCAAGATCACCCTGAAACTACATAGTGATTTCCAGGTTAGCCTGGCCTAGAGTGCGACCCTACTTTGAAAAACGACAAAAAAAAAAAAAAAAAAAAAAAAAGATGAGATGTGAAGTACTGAGGAGTGTGTGTTTAATTAAGGAGACAGATACTGTAATCAATCATTATAGACCAACGAATTTAAGGGACCAGAGAATATGACCCAGAAGACAGAATGTAATTCTGAAATAGTTCATGTCTTTTTGTTATTGTTGTTGTTGATAATGATAATGATGTTTTGTTTGTTTAAATGTGAGAGAGAGAGAGAGTGACAAAGGTCTCTCTTTCTTTGCCCAGGCTGGTTGTAAACTTCTGGGTTCAAGGTCTCTCACCTTTGCCTCCTCAGTCACTGGGATGACAGGCCAGTGCCACTAAACCCTGCAGATGTACAAGTCCTAAATGCCTTTGTAGAGGACTTCCCTTCTCTGCGAACAGTCTCCTCTCCTGACTCAGAAAAGGAATAGTCCTCTTCCTTTAAAAGTTAACCTCCCGTAATATGATGGAGAATGGAATGTCAAAGGGGAAAGTGTCGGGGAGGGGGGGAGGGAGGGAATTACCATGGGATTTTTTTTTTTATAATCATGGAAAATGTTAATAAAAACTAAAAAATTTTTTAAAAAAAGTTAACCTCCCAGAGTGTGGCACGCCTTTAATTCCAGCACTCGGGAGGCAGAGGTAGGAGGATCGCTGTGAGTTGGAGGCCACCCTGAGACTACATAGTGAATTTCAGGTCAGCCTAGACTACAGTGAGACCTTACCTCGAAAAAAAAATCAAAAAATAAAATAAATAATTAAATAAAGTTATAAAGTAAACCCAAGCAGTTCTTCATTGAAAAAACAAAAACAAAAAATAAATAAATAAATAAAACCTTCCCTAGGTGCTTGCCTGAGAAGTCTAAGATTAACTCATATTCAAATCTCCAGGTCCCACGTAGCCAGATGCACAGTGACACAAGCGTGCAATGTTGCACATGTCTGGAGTTGATTCATGGTGGCTGAAGGCCCTGGTGCACTCATTCTCTCCCTCTCTCTCTCTCTCTCTCTCTCTCTCTCTCTATCAAAATAAAATAGTAATTGTTGTTTTTTTAAATTATTTATTTATTTATTTGAGAGCGACAGACACAGAGAGAAAGACAGATAGAGGAAGAGAGAGAGAATGGGCGCGCCAGGGCTTCCGGCCTCTGCAAACGAACTCCAGACGCGTGCGCCCCCTTGTGCATCTGGCTAACGTGGGACCTGGGGAACCGAGCCTCGAACTGGGGTCCTTAGGCTTCACAGGCAAGCGCTTAACCGCTAAGCCATCTCTCCAGCCCTTAATTGTTTTTTTTTTTTTTAAAAAAAAACTTTCCAGCTGGGCATGGTGGCACACACTTTTAATCCCAGCACTCGGGAGGCAGAGGTAGGAGGATCGCTGTGAGTTCGAGGCCAGCCTGAGACTCCATAGTGAATTCCAGGTCAGCTAGAGTGAGACCCTACCTCCAAAAAAAAACTTCCAGACCTCAACCATGGTGAGACACACCAGCTCTAAGGCTGAGGGTGTCACTCAGTAACACTGCGCTCAACACAGCTTTATAAACACAGGCAACCAGGAAAGAAAGGTTTTCTCAAGTAATGGGGGGACTTTAGGGAGGAACCCTTGAAGAGTGAAGGGTAGAGGAACAGTGATTGATATATATATATATATATATATATATATATATATATATATATATATTTTTTTTTTTTTTTTTTTTTTTTTTTTTTTTTTTACAGAAGCCCAGAATATAGGCGAATAGAACAAGCCCTCCTGACCATGAGGCTAAGCTCAACTCCTCCAATGGTTAAAGAGAACTATGAATGATGTACCAATCATTTCCTGATTCCCGAAATGAGACTAGCATTTCTTGTAAGAAGCAAAATTAATTGCATCAAGATGGGCTGTGGCTTATAAAATCTCACTAGCTGACCAGAAAACTGCTCAGCCACTGGCAATCTTGGAGGGGGCGGACAACAAAGGACCCGGGCTTTAGGAGTTAAAAACAAAGGAACCACGAGCTGCCCCCCCCGGAGTGCAGAGGCAGTGTAGACTGGGGGGGGGGGGCGGGGGAGCTGTCCCTGCGGCAGGAAGGGTAGGATCTGCGCCCTCCAAAAACAGGCTTGGGCTTCTTCGACGAGACGCTCTTTTTGGACCCTCTTCTCCACTCGCGATTGCTCGGCAGTGATTATTGTGACCACAAAGGGGACATTGTGAAGCATTTTATTCTTTTTGAATGCCTTTCCCACTTCAATATTGCCCAGTTTGAGTGATTGTCACAGAACTTTTCCAATTTTCACTTGCCATCAATCAAAAAGCTTTTTTTTCCGCTTGCTTGCTTGCTTTTTTTTGTTTTGTTTTATTATTATTATTATTATTATTATTATTATTATTATTATTATTTTAGAGAGAGAGGATGGGTGCACCAGGATCTTTGGCCACTGTAGACCAACTCCAGACACATGCGCCCCCTTGTGCATCTGGCTAACGTGGGTCCTGGGGAATCGAACCTGGGTCCTTTGGCTTTGCAGGCAAACGCCTTAACCACTAAGCCATCCCTCCAGCCCTGTTTTGTTTTTGTGTTCCAAGGTAGAGTCTCACTTTAACCCAGACTGAGCTGAAATTTACTATGTAGTCTCAAGGTGGCCTCGAACTCACAGTGATCCTCCTGACTACTAGGATTAAAGATATGTGCCACCACTCCCGGCAAAAAAACATTTATCTTCCTCTGCTTCTTTCTTTCTGTCAAATAAATAAATAAATGAAAATAAAATATATTTTAAAAAAACATTTATCTTTTAAAGTATTTTATTTTATTTATTTATTTTTTTATTTGACAGAGAGAAAGAGGGAGGGAAAAAGAGAAAGGGAAAGGGCATGCCAGGGCCTTCAGCCACTGCAAACGAACTCCAGACCATCCCTCCAGCCCTATTTTATGCTTTTTATTTGAGAGAGAGAAAGAGGGGGACATTCAGAGCTAGGGAGTGGAGAGTTGTGTCAGCCAGCTTTGCACAATTGTGCTCAAAATGCCCGAGAGGACAACCTGAGGGAAGTCTCCATTGTGCATAGAGTTGCCGAGCTCTCAGTCCTGGGCCTGGGACGAGGCAGCACGTTAGGAGAGGAAGGAGCTGGGGACCAGTGTAACCTTGAAAGACACGCCTTCAATGACCAACTTCCTCGTAATGCTTACAGTACCTCCTGAATTTGTTGCTGTTGTTATTTTCTGTTTTGCATTTTTTAAATTAAGTTATTTGAGAGCGACAGAGAGAGAAAGGGGCATTCAGAGAGAGAGAATGGGCGCACCAGGGCTTCCAGCCTCTGCAAACAAACTGCAGACGCATGCGCCACCTTGTGCATCTGGCTAACGTGGGTCCTGGGGAATCGAGCCTCAAACCGGGGTCCTTAGGCTTCAGGCAAGCGCTTAGCTGCTAAGCCATCTCTCCAGCCCTATTTTACCATTTCTTCAGAGACATACTATGCCCGTCTGACTCATGAGCATTCTGGGAGGTCTGAACTGTTCCTTTGGTTTTTGTTTGGTTTTAATCTCTTGAAATTTTTCCTTTCGTTACCAAAAAATGTCCTGGGAATTTAGAAAATATACATAAATTTTATCTTTTAAATGAATCACTGTGCAACTTGCTTTTTTTTTTAGGCCCGACATGATGTTTATGAAAGTTCTACATAACAATAATAAATAGCAAATTTTATTATTATACAACCCTGTTTTATCCCGTTATAAACAACACAGCAAAGAATGCTGTTGGTCATGTTTCCTTCAGAAACACAGAGTTTCTCCAGGGTGCGTGTCTTTGGGGGGGGTGAGTGCGGAAGGGCTGGGGGGTGTGGGTGGGGGGCGCGCTGCTGAGCAAGGTCTGTGTGCACCTCCCCTTCTCTGGGTGTGGACAAAGGTTCTCCCAGCACTTGCTCCCGTTTGCACTTGCACAAACAGGCCCCCTTTGCCCCCAGCCTCTTCTGGTATCATTCAACAATTTTTTTGCATGTGTTGTATGCAGTAAGTATAATGTGGTACTGTGTGTGTTATATGCATGTGTGTTATATACATGTGTGTGTGATATGCATGTGTGTGTGATATGCATGTGTGTGATATGCATGTGTCTGTTGTATGCATGTGTGTGATATGCATGTGTGTTATATGCATGTGTGTTATATGCATGTGTGTGTGATATGCATGTGTGTGTTGTATGCATGTGTGTGATATGCATGTGTCTGTTGTATGCATGTGTGTGTTGTATGCATGTGTGTGTGATATGCATGTGTGTGTTGTGTGCATGTGTGTGTGTTGTATGCATGCATGTGTGTGATATGCATGTGTGTGATATGCATGTGTGTTTGTTATATGCATGTGTGTGTTGTATGCATGCATGTGTGTGATATGCATGTGTGTATGATATGCATGTGTGTGTTGTATGCATGTGTGTGTTGTATGCATGTGTGTGGGACGAAGCAGACACATCTTTGCATACGCAGAGGCCAGAGAACACTGCATGTCCCTCCTCCATTGCTCATCCCCTTGTTTATCCTTGAGATGGAGGGTTTTGGGTTTTGGTTTTTGTACTGATTGTTGGAGCTTGAGGTTTTTAGGAGCCCCAGTGATTTTCCAGCCTCGGCTCCTCCTGTGCAGAGGTTCGTAGCCACACCCAGCTATTTACGTGAGTTCTAAGGATTCAGACTCAGCGCTCTCAGACTCCCCAGGCCCGCACGCTTGAGCAGGAAGTGCCCTTAACCACAGAACCATCTCTGCACCCTTCTTTCATCTTTTGTATTTGGGAGTCAAACTACATGAGTCCCAATGAAAAGAATAAACAGAAGTTCTCCTCGAAGTTCTGACACTTCACAATGGTACATTCAAGTGTTGGCTTTTGCCTGCATTTTCTTGGGACCTCCCTTTAAACCCACCTTCCAACTCTGGGAATTCTAATGTTCCCTCATCATTTCCTCTTCTCTGCTGTTTCTCATTTATCCGCAGCCCTCCATCCCTTCATGGCTGTGTGAGTCATTGACAGTGCACTTCAATGATCACACAGCTCTCACCACCTCTCGCTAGAATTATTTTATAATATGATTACATGGACACTGGACTCTGCTTCCCTCATTTCTTTTCTATCTCCTTGTTTCCAAAGTACTTTCTCAAGGTACGACTGACACACAGATGCATAAAAAGCTGTGCATATGTAGATGCACCTCAATGAGTCTGGCGATAATTTGAAGAATATCCCTGAAGCCAGACATGGTGGCACCCACCTTTAATCCCAGAACTCAGGAGGCAGAGGAAGGAGGATCACCATGAGGTCAAGGCCACCCTGAGACTACATAGTGAATTCCCGATCAGCCTGAGCTAGAGTGAGACCCTACCTCGAAAAACCAAAAACAAAAGGCATGGGCCACAACATCCACGTTTTTTTTTTTTAATTTAATATATTTATTTATTTATTTTCAAGCAGAGAGAAGAGAGAGAGGGACATATACACACACACACACACAGAGACAGACAGACAGACAGACAGAATTGGGTATACCTGGACCTCCAGCCACTATAAACAAACTCCAGACACAAGTGCCACTTTGTGCATCTGGGGAATCAAACCCAGGTCACTAGGCTTTACATGTAAGTGCCTTAACCACTGAACCATCTCTCCAACCCCCACAAGACATTTTCTAACATAAAATAAAATAATAAAATAAAATAAATCCCAGCACTCGGGAGGCAGAGGTAGGAGGACCGCTGTGAGTTCAAGGCCACCCTGAGACTACAGAGTTAATTCCAGGTCAGCCTGGACCAGAGTGAGACCCTACCTTGAAAAAACCAAAAAAAAAAAATAAAAATAAAAATAAAAATAAAATAAAATAAAATAAAAGCTAGGAGTGTTAGCTTGCCCCTTTAATCCCAACCCTCAGGAGGCAGAAGAAAGAAGATCACTGTGAGTTCTAGGCCGGGCTGCAGTGAGACTCTGCCTCAAATCCCTACCTCCCTCTCCCCCCAAAATAAAGAACATTTGGGAACTCGCAAGTTATATGATGTGTGTGTGTGTGTGTGTGTGTGTGTGTGTGCGTGTGTGCATATGTATATATATTTTATTTATTTATTTGAGAGAGAGTGAAAGAATGGGCACACCAGGGCCTCCAGCCACTGCAAACGAACTCCAGATGCATGTGCCACCTGTGCATCTGGCTTACATGGGTCCTGGAGAGTTGAACCTGGGTCCTTTGGCCTTGCAGGCAAATGCCTTAACCACTAAGCCATCTCTCCAGCCCGATATGGTATTTCTTCAACATGAAGTGTTACAAGTGGAAAATTCTAAGCTGATACTACACAAGCAAGTGCAAATTAGCATGCCACCAATCATGTCTGTCACACGGATATTTACGAAGGAAAGTGTGCAAAACATTTTGAAAAACAGCTTAGAAAACTTACTGTATCTGTGTGAGCCAAATTTATATTTCAGCTGCTTTGAACTCTGGTTAGATTATCTCTCATCGTCTTCTAACAAATCACTTTGAGGGGAATTTCTTCCTTCAAAACAGTTTGTCCCTTGGGGGACATATCTTGCCCTGACCTGATCCTATAAACCCACGCCCTACTTCCGGCCACTCTTCTCTGCTTCCTGTCTCCCATGAGGTAACGTTCTGTCCAATGACATAGGGCCCAGCAATACTGGATTGAACCTCTCAAATGATGAGCAAGAGAAGTAATTCCTCCCTTTAATTTTTTTTTTTTTCTGTCAGGTATTTTGTCACAGTGATGAGAAAAAGCAGCTAACACACTAGCCAAATAATAATACGCATCACCTTGCGGGGTGGGGGGAGGTATTACCATGGGATATTTTTTATAATTATGGAAAATGTTAATAAAAATTGTGAAAATAAATAAATAATAAAAAATAATATGCATCACTTGAAACTGGAAAGTGGGCTGGACAAATGGCTCGATGGTGAAGGTATTTTCTTGCAATCAGCCAGCTCAGATCCAATTCCCCAGTGCTCAGATAAAACCAGATGCACAAAGTGCCACATGTGTCTGGATTTTATATATGCACTGACATGTGGTCCTGGCCGCATTCTCAATCTCTCTCTCTCTCTCTCTCTCTCACGCACACACACACACACAAATAAAAACTTCATGCATTTATCTGTGCAAGTGTGCGGATGTATGTATGTGTACATAGGCATGCGCGGCTTCTTATCTTACAAATAAGCACCAATTGTGCCACTTCTGAAAAATATATTCTTTTTTTTTTTTTAATTTTTATTTATTTATTTATTTATTTGAGAGCAACAGACACAGAGAGAAAGACAGATAGAGGGAGAGAGAGAGAATGGGCGCGCCAGGGCTTCCAGCCTCTGCAAACGAACTCCAGACGCGTGCGCCCCCTTGTGCATCTGGCTAACGTGGGTCCTGGGGAATTGAGCCTCGAACCAGGGTCCTTAGGCTTCACCGGCAAGCATTTAACCACTAAGCCATCTCTCCAGCCCCTGAAAAATATATTCTTTGTTTTTTATTTTGAGAGCTCGTTTGGCGGTTCTAGCAGGGGAGCGCAGCTACTTCTGTACCCTTGACCGAAGACCGGGGAAGGTCGTCCTCTTCGACCGAGCGCACAGCTTCGGGAGGGACGCACATGGAGCGGTGAGGGAGGAAGGGGACGCCCGCCTAGCCAGCCAGACCAGCCGAATCTACCCTGGCGATCAATGGGGTGACAGATTTCACAGCCAGATCACCCTCACATCCTTGTTTTGTATTTTGAGACAGACAGAGAGAGAGAGGCAGAATGGGCATGCCAGGGCCTGAAATTAATTCGGACAAACCCCAGACATAAGCACCACCATGCATCTGGTTTCTGTGGGTACAGGCGGATCAAACCTGGGTCCTTAGGCTTCATAGGCAAGTGCCTTAACCGCTTCTACGCCACCTCTCCAGCCCTGTGCCACCTTTTCTGTTGGGCCCTATGTATGTGCGTCTAGAGCTTTGAACCCAGGTCAGCAGGCTATGCAAGCAAGTGCCTTTAATCACTGAATCATTTCCCCAGCCCAATAAAAAACATTTTCAAGGCCCGGCATGGTGGCGCACACCTTTAATACCAGTTTCTTCCAGCTTTCTGTCAGCTGGTCTACATGGAGGAGGTTTTCAGCTCAGCTCCAGCAGGATTTCTCAGTGGCCTTGCAGCCCAAGTATGTGGAGTCTTCAGCAATAGGGTCTCACCATCTATTCCTGGTGGGAACCAAGGGCCTCAGCAATGGCCTATAATGTTTTGGGGGCATCAGGGACCTCCCTGGCCAACAACTCACTGGAAAGCAAGGGAATGCTTTCTTAGACAAAGGAGGAAACAGCTAAACCTAATAGTGTGCAGAACATTCAACTGTTTTTTAGAGGGTGAAACAGAGTTGTATGTGAGTGTATATGTAAGAAGATGTGATGTGTCTGGCTAGGGCAGGAAAATGGATTTTATTTTAGAAGTAGCAAGAGTTAAAAATGATGGCTGGGCGTGGTGGCACACACCTTCAATCCCAGCACTCGGGAAGCAGAGGTAGGAGGATCACCAAGAGTTCGAGGCCACCCTGAGACTACATAGTGAATTCCAGGTCAGCCTGGGCTGGAGTGAGACTCTCCCTTGAAAAACAAACAAGCAAAAAAAAAAAAAAAAAAAAGTTAAAAGTGAAACAAAATCTTTTCAAGATTTTATGGGTGGTGGTGGGGGGGACAAACCTTTTATGATACAGGGAATGCAAGATATTTGAGTGAGGAGTGATGAACCTGTTAGCAACATCACTCGGCTGAGGCTTTTAGAATAAACGTCTGGTGAGCACCACAGAGCAAGCCTTCTCCTTTAATTCACGCCCCTAGCAAGCACATAGTAAGCACCTTGATTTTTCTAAAGTGCCCGTTGCTAAGAAAGAAGACGCCCAGCTGCAAGCACTAACCCCCAGAAGACCTGCACAGCAATTCTGAGTCGTCTTGTGTCAAACCTTTTCTGTTAGCTACGATTTCTTCTCGCAGCCTGACTTCATGTAGGACTGCCCTAACAGCTTTCACTTCTCTATTTATGCTGATTTGCCTAGCTATTTGAAGTCAGTGCATTTGCAATTAAAATGGTCCATGTAATTGTTAGGAAACTACTCTGTAAGTGAGATGAGAAACAATTTTGCTCTGTTCACAGTATACAAAAGACAGAAAGAGAGAATTAAAAAAGACTAGAGCCATATCATATGAGTTACTTTTCTCAGAGCTAGGACAAAATACCCGAGAGAAAGGTACTCAAGCAGCGCGGAGACCCATTGTGTTTGCAGCCGGGGAGAAAAGAGTGAGAAATGCTGGGGCTCAGCTCACTTGCTCCTTTTTTTTTTATTTCGTCAAGGTAAGGTCTTGCTTTAGCCCAGGATTGACCTGGAATTTCCTCTAGTCTCTGGGTGGCCTTGAACTCCCAGTGATCTTCCTACCTCTGCCTCCCAAATGCTGGGATTAAAGGCATGCGCCACCACATGGCCCAGCTTTAAAATACATATATATATAAGTATGTATGTATATATATATGTGTGTGTGTGTGGTGGCGCACACCTTTATTTTTATTTGTTTTTTTTTGTAAACAAACATCAGTTTTTATATCCCAGTATTTAGCAACTTTGTGACATTGGTAATCATCATCATTATGATCGAGTTCACTAGATTCATTAAAATCATATCATTAGCTCCCTTGTATGGCCTCTTAGCCTTGACTGAAATATTATTTTCGTAGAAAGTCCTAATAATAAGTTAACATACATTTATTTCGTCATATCTGAATCATAATAAAGACTGTCAGTGATAATCATTCCAGAAGTAACACCTTTAATCCCAACACTTGGGAGGCAGAGGTTAGGAGGATACAGAGTTAATTCCAGATCAGCCTGGGCCAGAATGAGACCCTACCTGGAAAAACCAAAGAGAGAGAGAGAGAGAGAGAGAGAGAGAGAGAGAGAAAGGAAGGAAGGAAGGAAGGAAGGAAGGAAGGAAGGAAGGAAGGAAGGAAGGAAGGAAGGAAGATTGGACACTGTGCTCCTCCAGACACAAAATGGCCTGGATATCCATGACCTCACAGTGCCTGACACTACCTACACAAGACCCTCATAACAGGAGGAAAGATGATGACATCAAATTAAAAGAGACTGACTGAGGGGGGAGGGGATATGAGGGAGAGTGGAGTTTCAAAGGGGAGAGTAGGGAGTGGGAGGGACTTACCATGGGTTATTATCTACAATCATGGAAGTTAATAAAAACAATTAAAATAAAAACTGGCATGGTGACACATGTCTGTAATTCCAGTGCCAGGGAGATGGGGACAGGAGGCTCCCAGGACTTGCTGGCATCGTGAGTCCTTTGTCGTTTCTGTTTCAAATGAGGCTTCTGAGATGCTTGTCACCAATCGCACACCTTTTCTTCTGTAAGTATTTTGTTTTAGTCTCTGCCACAAATTTATGAAATAAGCATATCATCCTCTTTCTTTGGCAGTTCAGAATCTTTTGGTTTTTTTCAAAAATATTTTTATTTTTATTTATGTATTCAAGAGGGAAAAAGGCAGATAGAGAGAGAGAGAAAGAGTGGTTACACTACAGCCTCTAGCCATGCCTGGGCAAACCTGCGCCTTTTAAGCTGTAACTTGTGACCTCATGTGGCAATATTAAAAGATTTGTGAACGTGCAGTAACCAAAAATGAATTCAAGCCGGGCGTGGTGGCGCATGCCTTTAATCCCAGCACAGGTCAATGGCAGGGCACGGTAGCTCATGCCTTTAATCCCAGCACTCAGGAGGCAGAGGTAGGAGGATCACTGGGAGTTCGAGGCCACCCTGAGACTCCACAATGAATTCCAGGTCAGTTTGGACCAGAGTGAGACCCTATCTTGAAAAACTAAAAAAAAAGAATTCAAAACCAGAAGCATGGTGACCTGCAGTGTTTCCGCAGTACGTGCTGGCCATTTTGTATCACATGACTTCAGTGCAGCCTCTCGTGAGCACATCGCGGTGCCCTCAGGGTTGTGTGTGCCAGCACAGTGGGCAGTGCCAAGGAAAGCTTCCTGGAACACCTCTGCTCCGATTCACAACTACTTGATGCTATGAATCGCTGAGCTGTTACTGGGCACACAGGTTTTCTGCTCTTAAAGAACATGTGGCTTTGAGATGGCTCCAAGGTTAAAGGCACTTGCTGGGCAAAGCCCAATGGTTGGGGTTCAATTCCTTAGTACCCACATAAAAGCCAGGTGTACAAAGTGGCACATGAGTCTGGAGTTCATTTGCAGGGCAGGAGGCTCTGATGTGTCCATTCTCTCTCCTCTCTCCCTCTCTCTCACAAATAGATAAATATACAGTTTAATTACAGAAGTTTTTTTTTGTTTTTTTTTAAATAAGGTCTCATTCTAGCCCAGGGCCCAGGTTTATCTGGAACTCATTCTGTGGTCCTAGAGTGGCCTTGAACTCATGGTAATTCCCAAATGCTAGGATTAAAGGCATACACCACAAAGCCTAGCTTCTAAAGATTTTTTTCTTTTTCTTTTTCTTTTTCTTTTTCTTTTCTTTCAAATCAGGGTTCTAGCTCAGGCTGACCTGGAATTCATTATGTAGTCTCAGGGTGGTCTCAGTCTCACGGTAATCCTCCTACCTCTGCCTCCCAAATGCTTGGATTAAAGGTGTGCACTACCAAGCTTGGCTAAGACTTCTTAAAAATATTTATATAAAATTAATTTGAGAGAGAAAGAAAGTAGGAGCACCCCAGAACCTCTTGCCACTGCAAAAACCTCCAGATGTGTACATCACTTTGTGCATCTGGCTTTACATGAGTACCAGGGAATTGAACTCAGTCTGGCACACTTAGTAAGCAAGTGCCTTTAACCTCTGAGACATCTCTCCAGCCCAGAAAATAAAAAAGACTATTTGTACCATGTCCAGCTATAAAGACTTTTTATATTTTCCTACCATCATTCCTCAGCATGTACGTATCAAAGTAGTATAGCATTGGATTGTATTATATTAAAATGTCTGAGTTTAAGGCCAGGCGTGGTGGTGCACACTTTTAATCTCAGCATCGGGAAGGCGGAGGTAGGAGGATCACCATGAGTTCGAGGCCATCCGGAGACTCCATAGTGAATTCCAGGTCAGCCTGAGCTAGAGTGAGACCCTGCCTTAAAAAAGAAAAGTCTGAGCTTAAAAATTGCTGTTTAGCCGGGCGTGGTGGCGCACGCCTTTAATCCCAGCACTCGGGAGGCAGAGGTAGGAGGATCACCATGAGTTCAAGGCCACCCTGAGACTACAGAGTTAATTCCAGGTCAGCCTGGACCAGAGTGAGACCCTACCTCGAAAAAAAAAAAATTGCTGTTTGAGGGCTGGAGAGATGGTTTAGCGGTTAAAGTACTTGCCTGCAAAGCCAAAGGACCCAGCGTTGACTCCCCAGATGCACAAGGGGGCTCACACATCTGGAGTTTGTTTGCAGTTGCTGGAGGCCCTGGCACACCCATTCTCTCTTTCTACCTGCCTATTTCTGTATCTCTCTCTTTCTCAAATAAGTACATAAAAATAAAATAAACAGCCGGGCGTGGTGGTGCACACCTTTAATTCCAGCAACTGGGAGGCAGAGGTAGGAGGGTCACCATGAGTTGGAGGCCACCCCTGAGACTACATAGTGAATTTCAAGTCAGCTTGGGCCAGAGTGAGGAAAAAAAAAAAGTTGAGGAAACCCTGTCCCAAGCCAACTTTGTGGTACAGTGTTAGGGCATCAGTGAGAAAGTCGGGCATGATTAGATTATTCTCAGTTTCCACAAGGTCCTTGGGGAAGGAGCCATCCTCTGGAGGCCCCACTACTGCTCCTTGGTCACTTATGGACCTACTATTGTGGGAATCTTTTATTTATTTTTTTTTTAATTTTTTTTTATTTATCTATATGTGGGAATCTTTTAAAGTACAGAAAGGGCTTAAGATGACATGCGTCAGGGCCACAAGTCTGCACCAAAGACGGTTGTGCTTCATCGTTCCTCCTTTCTCCCTCTTGCTGCGCCGTGTGGAGAGGAGAACTTTTCTGCAGTTCCCCTGGGGTGGATGGGGAGTTTCTCCGTAACCCTGGAGCAGCCCCCTGAGGTCCCTGCGTGGGATCACACATCTTTCGTCCTAGACTTATCCACAGGGCAGACTCCAGGGTTTTAACTTCTGTCCTTTCGTCCAGCAGGCTGTCAAAGGACAAAGTTCCAAGATTTTCTGGCATGAAGAATGTTACTTTCTTTTTTAAACATTTTTAAAAATATTTGCTTATTGATTTGCACACAGAGGGAGACAGAATGGGTATGCCAGGGCCTCCAGCCATTACAGATGAACTCCAGAGCTATGTGTCACTTTGTGCATTTGGTTTACGTGGGTACTGGGGACAGGCAGGTGCCTTAACCGCTAAGCCATCCCCTTAGCCCCCAAAATGTTACTTTTTTTAAAAAAAATTTATTTATTTGAGAGAGAAAAGGGGAGGGAGGGACAGAGAAAGAGAGAGAGAAAGAGAAAGGGAGAGAATGGACATGCCAGGGTCTCCACCTACTGCAAATGAACTCCAAATGCATGCATTACCATGTGCATCTGGCTTATGTGGGTCCTGGGGAATTGAACCTGGGTCCTTCACAGGCCCTAACCACTAAGCCATTTCTCCAGCACAAAATATTACTTTCGCCGGGCGTGGTGGCGCATGTCTTTAATCCCAGCACTCAGGAGGCAAAGGTAGGAGGATTGCCATGAGTTCGAGGCCACCCTGAGACTACATAGTGAATTCCAGGTCAGCCTGGGCCAGAGTGAGACCCTACCTCTCAAAAAAAAAAAAAAAAAAAAAATATATATATATATATATATATATATATATATTACTTTCTTGATGGCCTGGCAGAATGCTAACCCAACCCATTTTTAAAAATATTTTTTATTGACAACTTCCATAATTATAAACAATATCACATGGTGATTCCCTCCCTCCTCCACTTTCCCCTTTGAAACTCCACTCTCCATCATATCCCCTCCCCCTCTCAATCAGTCTCTCTTTTATTTTGATGTCATGATCTTTTCTTCCTATTATGATGGTCTTGTAGCCACCACAATTTCTTTTAAGCTTTTTTTTGTTTTGTTTTTCGAGGTAGGGTTTCACTCCAGGCCAGGCTGACCTGAAACTCACACTGTAGTCTTTTTTTTTTTTTTTTAATTATTTATTTATTTATTTGAGAGCGACAGACACAGAGAGAAAGACAGATAGAGGGAGAGAGAGAATGGGCGCGCCAGGGCTTCCAGCCTTTGCAAACGAACTCCAGACGCGTGAGCCCCCTTGTGCATCTGGCTAACGTGGGATCTGGGCAACCGAGCCTCGAACTGGAGTCCTTAGGCTTCACAGGCAAGCGCTTAACCGCTAAGCCATCTCTTCAGCCCACTCTCTGTAGTCTTAGGCTGGTCTAGAACTCATGGCAGTTCTTCTACCTGTGCCTCCCAAGTGCTGGGATTAAAGGCATGCACCACCATGCCCTGCTAAAGTTATTATATATATATATTTTAAAATTTTTTTGTTCACTTTTATTTATTTATTTGAGTGTGACAGAGAGAGAAAGAGACAGACAGAGAGAGAGAGAGAGAGAGAATGGGTTCGCCAGGGCTTCCAGCCACTGCTAACGAACTCCAGATGCATGCACTCCCTTGTGCATCTGGTTAACGTGGGTCCTGGGGAATAGAGCCTTGAACCGGGGTCCTTAGGCTTCACAGGCAAGCACTTAACTGCTAAGCCATCTCTCTAGCCCTTATTTTATATTTTTATTTTTGTTTTGTTCTTTTGAGGTAGAGTTTCACTCTAGCCCAGGCTGACCTGGCATTCACTATGTAGTCTCCAGGGTGGCCTTGAACTCAAGGCACTCTGCCTTCCAAGTGCTGGGATTAAAGGCGTGTGCCACCATGCCCTGCTAAAGATTTTATTATTATTATTATTATTATTATTATTATTGACAATTTCCATAATTATAGACAATAAATAATAATTCCCTTCCCTCCCATACTATCCCCTTCACAAATCCACCCTCCATCATATCACCTCTCCCTCTCAATAGGTCTTTATTTTGACCTTGTCATCTTCTCCTCTTATTATGAGGGTTATGTAGATAGTACCAAGCACTGTGAGGTCACAGATATCCAGGGCATTTTTTGTCTGTAAGAGTGCACCATAAGCAGTCCTACCCTTCCTTTGGCTCTTACATTCCTTCCGTCACCTTTTCCGCAATGGACCCTGAGCCTTGGAAGGTGCCAACAGAAATTTAAAATCATTTCTTTGTTTAGTGTTGCAGTCTAGTTCACATTGCTGGTAAAAATCACCCAACCAAGAACAGCTTGTGGGAAAAAGAGATTTATTTTGGCTTACAGGCATGAGGGGAAGCTCCACGATGGCAGGGGAAAACAATGGCATGAGCAGAGGGTGGACATCACCCCCTGGCCAACATAAGGTGAACAATAGCAACAGGAGAGTGTGCCAAACACTGGCATGGGGAAACTGGCTATAACACCCATAAGCCCACCCCCAATAATCCATTCCCTCCAGAAGGCATTAATTCCCAAATCTCCATCAGCTGGGAACCCAGCATTCAGAACACCAAAGTTTATGACGGACACCTGAATCAAACAACCACACTTAGGTTTTTGTTTGTTTGTTTGTTTGTTTTTCCCCCTACAACACCCAGGTATTAGGAGCTGGACCACAGGCTTGCTTGAGGTATGGCATGTGGTTTTGTGGTTACAAATCCTCAGGGGATCGTTCTCTCCTCTCTTCACTCATTTCCATTGCTGACACAGGCAGCTGTCGCGCTGTTCCGACCCATCCCCAGTCCATGTTTAGAGCTGGTTCTGTGCCTCCCTTTCCTTGCAGTTTACTGGATTTTACTGATGATGTTTTCCTTTGGCATTTGGCCCCAGGCAGAGTTCTCTTATGAGACGTGATAACTTGGTCACCCTGTGCCCTTGTACAGCTGTTAAGATGTTAAGATCAACACCTAAAGCCAGCTGTGGTGGCCCACACCTTTAATCCCAGCACTTGGGAGGCAGAGGGAGGAGGACCACTGTGAGTTCGAGGCCACCCTGAGACTACCGAGTGCATTCCAGGTCAGCCTGGGCCAGAGTGAGACCCTACCTCGAAAAACAAAAACCAAAAAAACTAAAAATAAAACAAAAAAAGATCAACACCTGATAGTTAAAGGTCACTGCTTCATCTGCCAGAGTTCAGCAGGCGTTCACAGTATCTATCCTGGCATCCAGGGCTCTTTGTTATCTGGATTCTTCTACTTGTTTTGGCTTTGGAGGACAACTGTCACTTTCTATGGACTCGGTGATGGGTTGAAAAATAAAATTTCTTTTCTGGCTGTCTGCCACTGCACCAGCACCAGGGACATGAGTTGGGAGCAGCCCATCGAGCTGGCCAGGGTTACCAAGCGCTGGCAGGGCAGGGCAGGGCAGGGCAAGGCAGGGCGGCTCCTAGGAATAGTGCACGCCGGGCAGGCGCGTGTGGAATTCACACAAAAGCCGCTCTGTCTTCCACGGAGTGAAAGACCCAGTGCGAAGGGAGCGCGCTCACCCTTTTGCAATCAGAGAGAGAGGTGTAGAAATTGGGCTGAATTTCTTGTGTCCTGGATGCAGGGTTTGGCCCTTGATGACCTGCAATTGTTAAGTAAAGTATTTGTATTCTTTTTTTTTTTTTTTGTTTGTTTTTAATTTGAGAGCGACAGATACAGAGAGAAAGACAGACAGAGGGAGAGAGAGAGAATGGGTGCGCCAGGGCTTCCAGCCTCTGCAAACGAACTCCAGACGCGTGCGCCCCCTTGTGCATCTGGCTAACGTGGGACCTGGGGAACCGAGCCTCGAACCGGGGTCCTTAGGCTTCACAGGTAAGCGCTTAACCGCTAAGCCATCTCTCCAGTCCTTCTGTTGTTTTTTTTTTTTAAAAAAATATGTTTTATTTATTTATTTAATTGAGAGAGAGACAGAGAGGGAGAGAGAGAATGGGTACGCCCGGGCCTCCAGCCACTGCAAACAAACTGTAGATGCATGCTCCACCTTGTGCATCTGGCTTACGTGGGTACTGGGGAATCAAACCTTGAACCAGGGTCCTTAGGCTTCACAGGAAAGCACTTAACCGCTAAGCCATCTCAACAGCCCTGTTCCCCCCCTACCTCCCAAGGTAGGGTCTTGCTATAGCCCAGGATGATCTGAAATCCACTATGTAGTCTCAGGGTGGCCTCAAACCCACAGCAATCCTCCTATCTCTGCTTCCTGGGTGCTGGGATTAAAGGTGTGTGCCACCACACCTGTTTTTTTTTTTTTTTTTAAAGAAAAGTTAAGTACTTAAACTGGTACTGGTATTACTTGTTATAGACCTAAAGATTTTGGCTCTGGTCTGCCAATATGCCATCATTATAAAATGCCAGCTGAGTCTGGTGTGGTGGTTCACTCTTGCAACCTCAACTCAGGGAGATGAGAGCAGAAAGAATTCAAGGTCAAGTTCAGCCACACGGTGATCTCGAGGCCAGCTAAGGCTGCATGAGAGCCTGCCTCAAGAACCAAACCATTTGCTGGGCACGGTGGCGCACACCTTTAATTCCAGCAATTGAGAGGCAGAGGTAGGAGGATCTTTAAGAGTTTGAGGCCACCCCGAGATGACAGTGAATTCTAGGACAGCCTGAGCTGGAGGGAGAAAAACCAAAACCAAAACAAAACAAACCAAAACAAACAAACAAACAAAACAAAACTGACTAAAAACAAAACATAAAGTGCCAGCTATCCCCAGAAATTCAAGGAGGTAAAGGCCCTTGGCTTGGCTTTCCCAGGTGTTATTGCAGAAGTTCTCTAGAAAGTTCTCTAGAAAGGCCACTCCAGGGCAACTAGGAGTGAAAGTACAGGAGTTTATTCACCCCAGGGCCAAAGAGCCTGAGAAGGAGCTTCTTAGTCCCAACGCTGGGTAAGAACTAGGAGGATCACCATGAGTTCGAGGCCACCCTGAGACACATAGTGAATTCCAGGTCAGCCTGGGCTAGAGTGAGACCCTCCCTCGAATCCCCATCCCCCAATAACAAAGAAATTCAAGCTGAGATTTTACTTTCATTTTACATCTGAGTCTTCCCCGCCCAGGGGAGGAGGAAATGAACCAAAGAGGCATGGCAATTTGCATATCAATCATTTCTGTAGTCAGGCCACTCTAACAGTGAACTCCATTTTACTTTGTTTTAGCCAAAACTGTCTTTCCTTTCTTGTCATCCCTCTGGGCCCTTTCTGGACTGTTGTAGTTTGGGATTTTTTTCATCTGCTGACAAAGGTAAGTTTAGCTCCTCAGCAATTAACTCTTTCAGTAACTCAGTGCATCAGTTTGACTTTTAGCTTGTCCTTACTTTGGAATCTCCCTGACCCACAGATAAGTCTTGTATGGTAATTTTTAAAATCTTCTCACTCGATTAAACAACTTTTCTTTCCTTCTCTTTTTTTTCCGAAGTAGGGTCTCACTCTAGCCCAGGCTGACCTGGAATTCACTATGGAGTCTCAGGGTGGCCTTGAACTCATGGCAATCCTGCTACCTCTGCCTCCTGAGTGCTGGGATTAAAGGCGTGCGCCACCACACCTGGCTCTTCCCAGCTCTTTATTTAAAATTTTATTTATTTATTTGCCAGAAGACAGAGGAGAGAGAGAGAGAGAGAGAGAGAGAGAACGAGCATGCAAGGGCCTCCAGTCACTGCAGTCGAACTCCAGCTGCATGTACCCCTTATGCATCTGGCTTATGTGGGTCCTGGGGAATTGATCCTGGGTCCTTTGGCTTCTCAGGCAAACGCCTTAACTGATAAGCCATTTCTCTAGCCTGTCTCTCTTTCTTTCTTTTTTTTTCTTTTTTCTTTTTTTTTTTTTTTGGTGACACAGAGAGAGAGAGAGAATATGGGTGCACCAGGGCCTCTAGCCACTGCAAACAAACTCCAAATGCATGCGCCACCTTGTACATCTGGCTTACTTGGGACCTGGAGAATGGAACCTGGGTTCTTAGGCTTTGTAGGCAAGCACCTTAATTGCTAAGCCATCTGTCCAGCCTTATACAATTTTTCTTGATTACCAGTCCATCCTCTTTGAATATTTCGAGTGAAATAAAATTGCAAAACACGTAACATCTAAAAATATCACTTTTAATTTTATTTATTTGCATGTGTGCATGTATTTGTTAGGGTGTACCAGGGCTTCTATACATGCCTTTTGGCAACTACTTTAAAAATTATTTAGTTATTTACAAAAAAAGAAAAAAAAAACATTTATTTGCAAGCAGACACACACAGAGACAGAGAGAGAATGGGCACACCAGGGCCTATAGCCACTGCAAATGAACTTCAGATGCATGTGCCATTTTGTGCATTTGGTTTTATGTGGGTACTGGGGAACTGAACTCCAGTTATTAGGTTTGGTACAGAAAACAGAAGAGAGCCAAGATCCAATGATAAGATAGTTGACTGTCCACCAGGAAACTTGCCACCTCTATCACATCTACTGGAGCCCAAGAGAAATTGCAGAGGAAGCGACTTCATGAATACTGCTCTCACTGCTAGTCTGACCACAGGCCCCAGGGTGATGGTGACAGACACAATGATTAATCAAAGCCTAGTAAAGGGCTGGAGAGATGGCTTAGCAGTTAAGGCGTTTGCCTGCAAAGCCAAGGACCCAGGCTCAGATCCCCAACAGCAAAGGTGTTTACGTGATCACTCACAGAGCGGGAGGGTTCTCTGACCACCTGAGCATAATTGCAAAATAAAACAGCATGGATCTACCTGTGCAAACAAAAACAGCATCCCTCTCAATGAAGAACAATTTCGTCTCAAAAAGAAAATCAAAATATAAAAGTGTTGGCAACTTTCCCCACTGCTTTTAGCCTGCAAACATTAAAAAATGTGGAGTCTGCCAGGTGTGGTGGCTCATGCCTTTAATCCCAGCTCTTGGGAGGCAGAGATAGGAGGATTGCTGTGAGTTCAAGACCACCTTGAGACTCCACAGTGAATTCGAGGTCAGCCTGGGCTAGAGTGAGACCCTACCTTGAAAAACAAAAACACGGGCTGGAGAGATGGCTTTGTGGTTAAGTGCTTGCTTGTGAAGCCTAAAGACCCTGGCTCAAGGCTCGATTCCCCAGGACCCACGTTAGGCAGATGCACAAGAGGGCGCACATGTCTGGAGTTTGTTTCTAGTGGCTGGAGGACCTGGTGTACCCATTCTCTTTTCCTCTCTCTGTCTTGCTGTCATTCTCAAATAAATAAATAAAAATGAATATTTTTTTAAAAAAGAAAAAAGCAAGACAAAAAGTGGAGTTGGGGCCAATAAGCCAAAGAGCCCAGGTACGATGCCCCAGGACCCACATAAAGTCAGATGCACAAGGTGGCAAATGCATCTGGAGTTTGTTTGCAATGGCTAGAGGGCCTGGCACGCATTTTCTCTCTCAATAAATAAATAAAATAAAGGGACAGGCATGGTGGTACATGCCTTAATTCCAGTACTCGGGAGGGAGAGGTAGGAGGGTCACCATGAATTTGAAGTCACCCTGAGACTACATAGTGAATTCCAGGTCAGCCTGGACTAGAGTGAGACTCTACCTTGAAAAACAATAAATAACAAATAAATAAATAAAGTAAATATATATGCATACACACACACACACACATATATATAAATGTGGAGTTTGTCAGGTGTGATGGTACATGCCTTTAATCCAAGCAGTTGGGAGGCAGAGATAGGAGGATCACTGTGAGTTTGAGGCCACCCTGAAACTACATAGTGAATTTCAGGTTTCCCAGGCTAGAGCAAGAAGCTACCTCGACAACAAAAGAAAAGAAAAGATGTGGCGGCCTCGGTCTCGCTTTGTATGCCACCGTGCTAAGGGCTGAGTGACGTGAACAACAGATGTACAAAGTCTCATTCAAGAGGTTTACAGTGGCAATCAGTCGGGGCTCTCCAGGGGACGAGAATGGATGGAATGCGTATGTGAACAGGGGGATGTATCAGATCAGCTCACAAGTCACTGGCTGGCCAGCCCGACCACAGCTGTCACCGGAAGGAAAGTTGCGGAATCCTGCAGCTGCTCAGCCCAAGAGGCCAGACGGGAGGCAGAAGCACGCACAGGCTGGCAGCAAGGGAAGGTGGCAGCCAGCAGGGCATGCACGCACCAGCTGGAATCACCCGTGCCCCTCCAGTCTCTCTCTCTGCTCATGCTCCGGGCCCATGTACCACTCTGTGACTCTGGCTTGACTTGGGTCCTGCAGAAAGGAACCCAGACCATCAGGCTGTGCAAGCTGGTGCCTTTAACGGCTGAGCCATCTCTCCAACCCTCTCTCCATCTTGTCAAACTGACAACACAATCGGCTATCAGATGAAGATGAAGATGAAGGAAGCCTCAGTTTCTCCTAAGGCTTGTGAATGGCTTCCTTCTCACTGTCCTCACGTGGTCTCTCCTCTGCTGGTAACTCCGACTAGACTGAATCAGAACCCACTTTTGTTGACCTCATTTTGATTTAACCACCCCTTGCTGGGTGTGGTGACACATGCCTTTAATCCCAGCACTCCGGGAGGCAGAGGTAGGAGGATCACTGTGAGTTCGAGGCCACCCTGAGACTACATAGCAAATTATGGGTTAGCCTGGGCTAAAGTGAGACCCTACCTCAAGAAATCAAAATAAGGGCTGGAGAGATGGCTTAGCAGTTAAGCGCTTGCCTGTGAAGCCTAAGGATCCCGGTTTGAGGCTCGATTCCCCAGGACCCACGTTAGCCAGATGCACAGGGGGGCGCACACGTCTGGAGTTCATTTGCAGTGGCTGGAGACCCTGGCGCGTCCATCCTTTCTCTCTCTGCCTTTCTCTCTGTGTCTGTCACTCTCAAATAGATTAAAATGTGAACAAAAAATTTTTTTTAAATCAAAATGAATACATACTGACATATAAATAAATACAATAACTTAACCACCCCTTTAAGGACCTTATCTATGGGTACAATTAGGACTTGAACACGTGAATTTTGGAGGTTGGGATGTAACTCAGCTCAACTGGTTGAGTGCTTGGCGAGCATGTGAAACACCCCTGGCTTTGTCCCCACCAGGGTTTAAACTGAGCATGGATGGGCTGGAGAGATGGCTTAGCGGTTAAGCGCTTGCCTGTGAAGCCTGAGGACCCTGGTTCGAGGCTCGGTTCCCCAGGTCCCACATTAGCCAGATGCACAAGGGGGCACACGCGTCTGGAGTTCGTTTGCAGAGGCTGGAAGCCCTGGCGCGCCCATTCTCTCTCTCTCCCTCTATCTGTCTTTCTCTCTGTGTCTGTCGCTCTTAAATAAACAAACAAACAAATAAATAAATAAATAAATAAACTGAGCATGGAGGTACACACCTGTAATCCCAGCACTCGGAAGATGAGGGTGGGAGGAGCAGAAGTTCAAAGTCATCCTTGGATATGTAGGTAGTTTGAAGCCAACAAGGGCTCATGTTTTTTTTTTCCTGAGGTAGGGTCTCACTCTGGCCCAAGCTGAACTGGTATTAACTACGTAGTCTCAGGCTGGCCTTGAACTCAGAGTGATCCTCCTACCTCTGCCTCCTGAGTGCTGGGATTAAAGGTGTGCGCCACCATGCCTGGCTCGAGACCCTGTTTTCGGGTCACTCCACCACACAAAGTCAGAAGGGGAATAAAAGTACCTTATCACCTTCAAATTTGGATTCATGTATCCCCAGTATATATATAATTTCGAGGCATAGTCTTGCTCTAGCCCAGGCTGACCTGGAATTCACTATGTAGTCCTAGGGTGGCTTTGAACTCATGGGGATCCTCCCACCTCTGCCTCCCAAGTGCTGGGATTAAAGGCATGTGCCATCACAGCCGGCGCCAATAGCTTTTGTAATGAACTCTGAGTACAGTATTAAGGATGAAATCCATGCTCAGCAAGTACTTTAGCATTGAGCTACACCCCAGTCCTAAAATCAAGTCACCTGAAAACCATTTTTAATGAAGTTTTACAGGTTTAAATGTAGCCAAATGATACTGGTTTAAAAACCCAAGTCTGAGATCTTTTCAGAATTTATTTAGTAGAGCCCTGGGAAAGGAACACTGATGCCTGGGGAGTTGTTGAGGGTAAGATATGAAAATCTGAATCACTAAAATTTCCTTTTTATCATTTCACGATCTTACGTTACCTTAGATTAGCAGTTCAGTCTCCCAGGGAACTTTATAGGGATGACTCAGTGCTAAACAGTAGACAGGGGAATTTCAGTCACTGCAAAGTGAAATATCATGCAGTCAGTTAATGTACTTGCACTCTGAGGGGTAATGCTCTGGTGTGTCCCCATCCAGCTTGTTGAGGCTTGGTCCTCACTGTAATGGTGCTGGGTCTTTAAGGAGGGTTGATGCAGTCAGGTGTGGCGGTACAGGCCTTTAATCCCAGCACTTAGGATGCAGAGGCCAGCTTGGGCCTTGTGGTGGTTTGAATAGATGGCCCCCAATATATTCACTTTTTTTTTTTTTTTTGTTTTTTCGAGGCAGGGTCTCACTCTGGCTCAGGCTGACCTGGAATTCACTATGGAGTCTCAGGGTGGCCTCGAACTCATGGCGATCCTCCTACCTCTGCCTCCCGAGTGCTAGGATTAAAGGCGTGCGCCACCACGCCCGGCTATATTCACTTTTTTATTGTTTGTAGTTTGCATCTGCAGCCACCTGGCTGGAGGCAGTGTCACTGGGCAGCTAAACCTACAGCCCTCAAAAAAAAAAAAAAAAGCCCAATACTCCTCTAGTGGGCGATTTTCCTTCTACAAGCATGGGCATCCCGATGTCTCTGCTTCCAGCTCTTCTGACTGAGGGCAGGTTTCTCAAATCCCCTCTTGCTTCCTTGAGCAAGAACTATGTCTTTCTTCCTTTGAGCACCCCTTCTCATAAATTTCTTCCTAAAGCTCTGAGCTGTAGTAATTTTTTTTTTTTTTTCCTTTTGAGGTAGGGTCACACCCTAGCCCAGGCTGACCTGGAATTCACTATGTAATGTCAGGGTGGCTTCAAATTCACAGCGATCTTCCTACTAGTGCTAGGAGAAAGGCATGCACCACCACACCCGGCTTAGTAAGATCTTTTTGATTCTTATCGTTTGGTTTGTGGATTTCATTTGTTAAGTTCATACAACAAGAAATTGGGGATGCCCCCAAATTGTTGGTGCACTGGCAGAGGAACCCCAAAATTCCTGTACCACCCTCTAGCTAGACTTGTCCATTCCTATGTAATAGTGATGCATTTATTTGCCAAAGTGAAAAAAAGTGAATTATATTTCTCACTTGCACACTGGCCACATTTCAAGAGCATAGTCGTTGGGTGGGGCTGGTGTCACTGGCTTGTGTAACACAGATATGGACTATTGTGGTTTGATTCAAGTGTCCTCTATAAACTTGGGTGTTCTGAATGCTAGGTTCCCAGTTAACGGGAGATTTGGGAATTAACATCCCCTGGAGGTGGTGTATTGTTGGGGTCGGGCTATGAGTGTTATAGCCAGTGCTCCTTGCCAGTGTTTGGCACACTCTCCTGTTGCTATTGTCCACCTTATGTTGGCCAGGGGGTGATGGCCACCCTCTGCTCATGCCATTGCTTTCCCCTGCCATCATGGAGCTTCCCCTTGAGTCTGTAAGCCAAAATAAACCTTTTCCCCCACAAGCTGCTTTTGGTGGGGTGATTTTTGCCAGCCATGTGAACCTGACTGCAACATGGACAATCCCCAAGATCCCAGAAAGCTCTATGGTGAGTGCTGTTCTAGACATTTTGACCTTGACCTCTTGGTGACAGCTTAATTATATCCTCAGTTTCTCCCAGAAGTGACCAAGTTCTAGAGAAGGGTCATTATTAACCACGCCCACCATCAACTCTAGGATGTGCCCTAATTCCAGTGAATGCCATATTCCAGCTCGTTCCTTGATTTTGTTTTTTTCAGTCTATGGATTAGTGGCCTTCAGTTTGTATTTTTTTTCTTTTTGTTTGATTTTGGTGATGGTTCATCTGATTCAATAAGTCAATTAATTTCCTTCCTTCTTACGAATTTGGAAATGGGAAGAAGAGGTTTCCAATTAGGCCCACTAGGTGTCTAGAATTATAAAACCAAAAGCATTAGTCATATCCCATTGTGTAAAGCATCTAAAGGAAGGAGCAGAAAGGAAGACAGGTAAGACCATGAAGCTGCCCCTTAGGTTTTCCGTATTTGGTCCCATCATTCCCTTGCACTGAGCTGCATCCTCAACTCGACTTCAATGAGAAGAATATGCATCACAGTCGGGTCTTCTGTGCTTCAGCGATTTCAAACCAGCTCGTTATGAGCATTAGCACCCTACCATATAATCGATACATAGGTATTTGCATGAAACATGAAAGAGCAGTGATGTTTTAATGTTGTATAGCTGTACATAAACTTTGTATCTTCCCATCTAAAGACAACTGTTGCCCTCTGCTCCCCTCACTTCTGATCAAAGTACATACTGTGTTCTTTCTGCCTGTGGACCCTTTATTAAATCAAATTACATAACATCAACAACTGATTTGACTTGTTTATTATATAGCTTTTTGTTTTGTTTTGTTTTTTCGAGGTAGGGTCTCACTCTGGCCCAGGCTGACTTGGAATTCACTATGTAGTCTCAGGGTGGCCTTGAACTCTTGGCCATCCTCCTACCTCGGCCTCCCGAGTGCTGGGAACAAAGCGTGCGCTTGTAATGCATTTTAATGCTTGGCCTTAGTAATTGGGACACAAACCTGCCACATGTGTGACTGAGTAAATGTGGCCTTCTCAAGTTCCAGCAGGGATGGAGTGGTTAGGACACCTCTTGCAGGGTCAGCTATATGAAAAAATCAAATAAGACAAAAAAAAAAAAAAAAGCGATAGCTAGTTTAGGGAAGGGCTACATGAGTGTCTGAGGCAGGCAACAGCTGCCTATTGCCAAATAGTAACAGAAAGTGTGGAATAGCTGGGGTCTTCCAGCCACAGAAGAAAGCTAGAAAGCTGGAATGTGTGTGAAGGGCAAGAGCATTTCAGGGATTCAAGCAAGGGATGCGTCTATGAGAGATTTTTCTAGAGCCATGTGTGGTGGCGCACGCCTTTAATCCCAGCACTAGGGGAGGCAGAGGTAGGAGGATCGTGGTGAGTTCGAGGCTACCCTTGAGAATACAGAGTGAATTCCAGGTCAGCCTGAGCAACGGACCCTATCTCGAAAAACCTTAAAAAAAAAAAAAAGAAAGCAAAGCTGTTTGGAGACTACTTTGTGACAAACTACATGGGGACAGTTAGCAGATCCTGCAGGTGTTTGCAAAAGATCCCAACTAGCCGGCCTGTGAGGACTGCAGAGATGTGTCTGCACTTGAGATTTAAAAGGCAGTAAAGGTTTGATCTGAGTGATGTCTTTTGCCTTCTAAGTAGTCAGTCCCCATGGCTGTCATAGAGGCCGACTTAAAGACCCTAAAACACCTTATTTTGTATTTCATAGGGCCCTGGACTCAGATCTTAGGAATTACTTTGAGTCAAGCTCTACAATTTTCCTCTCTTCCTTTTGCGTGCACTTGAGTGATGGGGAGAGAAAAAAAAAAAAAAAAAAGGCTTCCAACAAGGGGCAGCAGCACGTGACGGCTCAGTGTGAGCACCCCTAATGTTTGACTCCAAAAGCATGCTTTTTAAGTGGTAATAATTATTTCACACTGCACAAAAAAAGGTGAAGGCGGCTCATCAGCAGCACGTCTCATTCCTAAAGCACGCACCCTCCAGTCCCAACGATCTGGCGCAAAAATCCCTTTGGAATGACCCTCCTTCTCCCTAGAGGCCTGGTCCCTCCCCCGCCCCCGGTCCCATGCAAACGCAATTCCCGCGGCTTCCCGCCCGCGGCGAGGCCTGCGCTCATTGTCTGGGCCGAAGCGAGGCCGGCTCGCGCAGCCTGCAGTCGCCGCACCCGGGGGCTGCGCGCCCGCCTGCCGGGACGCCCCACGAGTGGACCAGGAATGCTGCTTTCTCGGTGCCGGGGGCGGGTGGTTAACCTCCAGGTCACTGCCTACGCAAGTTCTGCAGAGCCATTAAAAACCCAGCGCGTTCGCGCACACGCCCTTCCCCAGGGAAACTACCGCCGCCGAGACTCAGTGGTTCCGTTCCTACGACGTCTCACCCAAACCCTCTCCCCGCGCGCATTTTTTTTTTGTTGTTGTTGTTGTTATTAGTTTCTTCCTTCCCCTGAAAATCCCACGGTGATTTTTTTTTTCCCGAGACCTCCAAGCTCGCCGCCGCCGGCCCGCACCGCAATGCCGGCCCACAATCCCACCGCCGGACGCCGGAACCGAGGCCGCTCTGGCCCGCGCCCTGGCCGACTCGATGGTTTCCGCCCTCCCTCTACTCTCCCGCCCCCCCCCCCCCAGCACCACCGCCACCCGCCGCAATCCCGCCTCCGCGCCCGGCCTGGCCGCCAGGGGGCGCTCTGGGCCGACACCACCGACTCCGAGAGGTTGCGCGGCCCGAGCGCGTCCGCCATATTGGATGCCGCAGCCGCCGCTTCCTCCTGTGTGTGTGTGTGTGTGTATGTGTGTGTGTGTGTGTGTAAGTGTGTTGTGCCCGGGCGCTCGCACGTTTCCGCGCAGCCGGGGAGGTGGAAGATCAGAGCGTGCGGGAAGGAAGAGGAAGAAAAAAAATAACCCAAACAAACAAACCGGAGTGTAGGGAGGGAGGGGCGGGTGGAGAGTGTTGAAGGAGCCGAAGAAGACCCGAAGCGCAGGGCCCCCGGCGGGGCGCAGGGAGAGGGGGAGAAGGCGGCGCGCCAGCCCCTCCCCCGCCGCGGCCCGCCCGCCCCGGAGTCCGTGTCCCCAGCCCGGCGCTCCGCCCGCCCAGCGGCCATGCCGGGGCCTCGCCGCCCCTGAGACCGCGAGCCTCGTCCGCCCGCTCTCCTCGGTGCCCACCCCGGCGCGGGGAGGGTCCACCGCAGCGGCGGCCTCCTTCCTTCCTTCCTCCTCGCCGCCGCCTGCGCCGCCCCCAGCCCCGGTGCGGCGGGGCCGCCGCCTCTTCCGCCGCCGGGCCCGGGCCTCCGCGCAGACAACATGGAGGCCGTGAAAACCTTCAACAGCGAGGTTGGTACCCGCGGCCACGTCCCCGGACCCCGTCCGCCTCCCGCGATCTCTTTCCTCCTCCCTATCCCACCCCGTCCCCCTCCTTCCCGGCCTCCCCGCCAGTCGCGTCCGTGGCCCGTCCCCCGGGGTCCGCGCGTGGACTGGGGGGGGCGGGCGCGGGCCGCGGGCCTCGCCTCCGGCCGGTGGGGGAGGGGCGCGCGGCCCGGGACACCCCCCCTCTCCCGGGATCGGGGCCCCCCGGAGCGGGGGCGCGGGGTTCGCGGGGAGGCCCTCCCCGGGCTCGGTTCCGACGAGGCCCAGCCCGCCCTCCGCTGGGTGTTGGGGCGGTGCAGGTCGGGACTGTTCGTCCGGGGCATCGTCCCCTCTGCAGATGAGGATGGGGGCGGGTGTGGATGGGTGGGTGGGTGGGGGGTGAGGACCCACGGGCTTAGACACTAGGAGGTGCAGGGGGGCGGGAAAAGGAGCCACGGGGTGGTGGTGATCTGCGGTCCCATCACACGTAATGTTTATTATTGGGAGATTGTTGACTAGGTAACTTGGCCAACTAGGGACTTGGCTTAATTGGATTGTTGGTAGGGAGGCGACATGAATCTACGATTTCTTCACCTCCCCCCCCCCACACCAGCTTATTTCTACTAGTCCCCCTTTCTGTCTCGACAGAACGACACAAACCATAGGGAGAGATGCTGCACCCCCCCACTCCCCCCCCCCCCAGGGAAGATGCTACCAGGGATCATTTCCCACCGGGCTCATTCACGTGTCAAGGCAAACACGAGATTTTTTTTTTTTTAAGCAGGTGTCCGATTTTCACCGTTAGCTGAATTTACTGATCGGATCAGAAGACAGCCTTTGAAAAAAAAATCGATTTCTTTTTAAAAAGCTGTCATTTCACTTGATCGTCATGTATGCAGTAAACGTAGCAAGTGCACTCCAGCCCAGCCTGCAGTGCTGTCCTAGCAAAAATAGTAAAATGCATGCTAATTAAATCAGCACAGTTCCTAGGAACTTTTGATTTGGAAGTGCTAATGTTTTGCTTTTTACTCAGTCTTTCTCTTTTCTTTTCTTTTTTTTATTAAGTTTTTCCAGGTAGGGTCTTGATTTAGTCCAGGTTGACCTGAAATTCACTATGTAGTCTCAGGCTGGCCTGGAACCCACAGAGATTTTGCTACCTCTCCTGATATCTTAAGTATTGACCTCTTAAAACAGGTTCATGGATCACCAAATAGGACAGTTCCTTTAAATGTCCTTTGATAATTTACCTTCTTTCTCTGCTGTTACACTAGTACATGAGCTTTTTTATTGCAAAGGAATTTCTTGACGGCCTCTTTGTTTTTCTGTTTTAAACTACTTGAAAGTCCTTGTGGATTTACCACAGTTTGGCCAGATAGCCCCATTTATAACTTTTGTTTTCCCCCACCAAGTACTCTGTTGTACTTAGAATATGGAATAAATATGGTTGACTGTATTGTCAATAATTTCGCTGCTGTGTGTAGGAAAACAGCTGTTGTTGCCTTTTTATTTGTTGCATACAGTATTACAGCACTTAGATTAAAATCCTTCAATCATTGAAAAACTTCCCTTATTTCCACTACAACCTATTTCCATTATCTGTGTCCTTTCTTCTTTGTTTAGGTGATCATTATATGTACCTTCCTCCCAACCCCACCTCCAACCAGGAGGTTTAACCCTGAGGCCTTTAGTAATGGGTGTAAACACGTGGTTAGTGCACTTTGGTCACAACGAGCCTGGAGAAGTGGAGAAGTTCTAGTAGAGGGTTTTACGTTTTAATTCTGATTAAGGAGAAAGGTTGTGGCCTGGACCTCTGCTATACCTCTCATCCAGTCTTCCTGGAGCTGGTATCTGCGAGTCCCTTTTGAATGTGTATCTGTCATGTGCTTCTCCCCACTTCCTCCATGGATTTCAAAGAATTTAATATGCCAGTCTGTTGTAACTTCATCGTGTTTGAAAGTTGAGGGAATTTAAAAATGGTAGGAAGGAGTCATGGTTGATAAAGGAAAATAGGTTTAGAACCTTGGCTTCCCATGCTGGGAATTGAACAAGGGCCTTTGGCTTAAGCAAGTGCTTTTGCACTGAGTTACATCCTCCTACCCTCTTTTCTTTTTTTTCCCTTTTTATTTTTTGGAGATAAAATCTCACTTAAATTGCCTAGGCTGGTCTTGAGCCCACTCTGTAGTCCACATAAGCCTTGCATTTGCTATTCTCCTGTCTCAGCCTCTGGAGTAGGCCTGGCTCTGCATTTTTTTGTTCAATCACAAAACACATAGCCTTGTTAATTTAGAAAAAAAAATTGGTGATAGCATTGTGCATATGTTGCTGATGTAGTAAATGTTTTGTCATTGCAAGCAGGCACACCAGGAAGCAGTGAACAGCTACTGTGTTCTAGTTAATCATGTGTTATAAAGTACAAAAATGAAGAAGAGAATTAGGAGAAAATGCTGTGTACAAATGCTCACTTACTGTGAATTAAACCTTAAGGCATAAAAATTTAGCTCTAAGAATTTTCTTGGGCTGGAGAGAGAATTTAGCAGTTAAGGCACTTGCTTGCAAATTCCATTTCCCAGGACCCATGTAAAGCCAGGTACACAAGGGGGTACATGCGTCTGGAGTTCATTTCCAGTGGCTCTAGCCTAGTGCCCCTATTCTCTATTTCTCTCTCTATCTGCCTCTTTCTCAACTAATTAAAATGTTTGGAAAAAAAAAAAGAATTTTCTTTCCCTCTTTTTAAATGCCTGGGTCTTGAGCTGAATGGTCCAGGCTGACCTTGACTTCCAGATCTTTCTGCCTTGAGTGATGACAGAACACACCACCACACTTGGCTAGCTCTAAGAATTATCACTTGTCCACAAGTTTTTTTTTTTTGTTTTGAGGTAGAGTCTTGCTCTATCCCAGGCTGATCTGTAGTCTCAGGGTAGCCTTGAACTCACAGACATCCTCCTACCTCTGCCCAAGATTTGGGATAAAAGGCATATGCCACCACACCCAGCTCACAAGATATTTTGTACTTTAAAATGTTTACAAAGGCTGGAGAGATGGCTTAATACTTAAGGTGATTGCCTGCGAAGTCTAAGGACCCAGGATCAATTCTCCAGTATCCATGTAAACTAGATACACAAGGTGGTGCGTGTCAGTGGCTGGAGGCCCTGGTGCACCCACTTTTTCTATATCTGCCCCTCTTTCTCTCAAGTAAGTAAGCAAGTAAGTAAATAAATAAAAACAAACCCCAAAATATTTGCGATACCAGGCTGGGTGTGGTGGTGCATGCCTGCGGCCCCAGCACGTAGGAGGCCCAGGCAGCGCATTCTGAGCTTGAGGCCTGCCTGTGCTGCACACTGCCCTCATCGCCGACGGAGCCGAACGGACGGGAGAGCCTGTGTCAGACCAGCGGCTGCTTGACGGGCGGAGTGCTTAGCTTTGATGGCTTGCTAGTTCTCAGGCTTTCTGAGATTGCTCTTCCCGCTTCTCTCTTTTTAATTTAACACAGAACCTTGGTTTGCAAATGACAAGTCAGAGATCTGAAAGCTGAGAATGCAGATTGTTTAATCTGCAAAATATGAATGAGTGTTACGCTGCTCATTGTTGCCCTATCACCCTCCAGTCCTACTTCCTTACGGGAGAGCTCTGTCCTCAGGACCAGGTCCAAAGATTCCTAGTGCAGAAAGCCTTCAGCCTCAGTGACGTCGTCGTTGCCCATTCTGAGAGGAGTGTTCCAGATTAGAGGACGGACGCCTAGTCACAGCTGGACCGGAGCAGTTCCACAGGTTGACAGTGCGAGGTGGCGCAGTGCTGGTGCTCCAGGAAGCCATTAGTGCTGAGGGTGACTTAGGGGTCTCCCTAGTGAAAAGGGTCTTAGGTGGGACTGCTTAACTCCGTGAACCACAATCAAAGACTTCTTTGATTATCACAGAGCAACAGTTTTAGATGAGCCACATGGCCACACTGTGTACTTAAGAAGGACTGCTACATGGAGCCTGTAACATGAGGGACCCTCTTTCTGTCCACCCCACCTTTTTTCCCCCTTGGTTTTGGAAAGGGAAAGGAAAGAGAGTGGTTGTACATGACCTTTACCATTAGAAATTTCAGCTAAATTGTTGAAGGCATTTTAAAACTTCTGAACTCTTAATATGTGAAAAATATAAGTGCGAGTTAACATTGGTTATGTTTAGAATAGCTAGAGGGGATGAATTTTATTTCTGTGCTAAATTCTTCTAGTTGTTTTTTTTTTATTATTTATCAAGGTAGGATCTCACTTTAGTTCAGGCTGACCTGGAATTCACTATGTAGTGTCAGGTTGGCCTCAAACTCACAGTGATTGATCCTCCTACCTCTGCCGGGATTAAAGACGTGTGCCACCATGTCTGACTTAAATTCTTTTAGTTTTTAAGAACTTAAAAAATACAGCCCCAGGGCTGGAGGGACTCTTTAGTAGCTTAAGGTGTTTGCCTGCAAGCCAAAGGACCCAGGTTCAATTCCCCAGGACTCACGTTAGCAGATACTCAAGGGGGTGAACGTCTGGAGTTTGTTTCCAGTGGCTGGAGGTCCTGCTACGCCCATTATCTCAACCCCAACTTTCTCTGTCAAATTAAAAAAAAAAAAAAAAAAAACAGCCCAGGGCCTGGAGAGATGGCTTAGCTGTTGAGGCGCTTGATTGCAAAGCCAGAGGACCTAGGTTCAGCTCCCCAGGACCCATGCAAACCAGATGAACAAGGTGGCGCATGCATCCGTAGTGCGTTTGTAGTTACGGGAGGCCCTACCAGGCCTGTTCTCTCTGTATACTTCCCTCTCTTTCCTTCTTTCCCTCCTTCCCTCTCAAATAATTAAATAAAATGATTTTTTTTTTTGTTTTGTTGTTTTGTTTTTTGAAGTAGAGTCTCACTCTAGCTCAGGCTGACCTGGAATTTACTATGTAGTCTCAGGGTGGCCTCGAACTCACGGCAATCCTCCTCCTACCTCTGTGCTGGGATTGAAGGTGTGTGACACCATGCCTGGCTAAAATGATTTAAAAAAATACAGTCCCAGTATATTTTAACAGTCCAAAAAATTAGCAATAAATTATAAACATTGCCAGATCTGGTCAGAGATCATTTGTTTTGTGTCTGCTAGTTGCTTTACTGTAGGACCCCCCCCCCCACGTTGCATTTCATTTCACTTGCTGTTAGGATAGTACAGGACTAGCTAGCTCTATAGGTGAGAGATGCATCAGAAAGTTTATTTTAATCGAATTTTTTATTTACCTTGGTTCTGGAAAGAATAATTTTACCTTTTTTGATGTTGTTTGTTTTTTCAAGGTAGTGTCTCACTCTAGCCCAGAATGACCTAGAATTCACAATGGAGTCTCCTGTGGCCTCAAATTCATGGCGATCCTCAAGTACTGGGATTAAAGGCATGTGCCACCACGCCCAGCTAAATAAGTAATTTTTTAAAAGATAAAATTAAGCCAGGCATGGTGGTGAATGCTTTAATCCCAGCACTCAGGAAGCAGAAGTAGGAGGATTGCCATGAGTTCGAGGCCAACCTGAGACTCCATAGTGAATTCCAGGTCAGCCTGGGCTAGAGTGAGACCCTACCTCGAAAAACAAAACAATAAAAATTTTTTACTTATTAGAGAATGAGAATGGGTGCACCAGGTCCTCCAGTGCAGATGAACTCCAGATGCATACATCACCATGTGCATCTGGCTTATGTGGGTTCTGGGGAACTGAACGTGGGTCCTTAGGCTTTGCAGACAAGTACCTTAATCCCTAAGTCATCTCTCCAGCCCAAATTTTACCTGTTTACTCTTTTGAAAAAAAAAAAATCAACTAGTCAAACTTTTTTTTTCCCCCCTAAGACAGAGTCTTGCTGTGAGTCTGTGGCTGCCTAGAACTCCCCATATAGACCAGGTTGAGCTAGAATTTGCAGTAATACTCCTATCTCTGTTTCCTGAATTTTGGGATTTTAGGCATGCATTACTGTGTCCAGGACCCCTGTATCATCATTAGGATACTGAAGCCTGGTATTTTATATATATGTATATGTATATGTGTGTGTGTGTGTGTGTATACACACACACACATACATACGTACATATGTACGTATACACACACACACATTTATTTATTTATTTGGGAGAGAAAGAGGCAGAGAGAGAGAGAGAAGGAGGGAAAGAATGGGTGCACCAGGGCCTTCAGCCACTGCAAAGAACTCCAGATTGCGCCCCCCTTTGTGCGTCTGGTTTACATGAGTCCTGGAGAATTGAACCGAGATCCTTTGACTTTGCAGGCAAATGCCTTAACTGCTAAGTCATCTCTCATCTCTCCAGCCTCCATGGTATTTTTATCCTTGGGATCCTTTTGTTAGTCAGGTAGCTTATTCTCTGAACTGTTCCAGGATACCAGCTGCCCATACCCCCTCTAGTAACTACACTTTCTTGTTCTACAAAGTGAAATCCTCCATCTGTTTCACTTCTTGCTCATTTTATATTCAGAGAGAGTGTTTTGCAGAACTACAGGGTCTTCCCATGTCTGGTATCTAGTAGTGCAGCCCTTTCCTTTAAACAGTATTTATTTATCTGAGAGTAAGGGAGACAAAGAATGTGAATGAATGAGAATGGGCACGCCAGGGCCTCTAGACACTGCAGATAAACTCCAGACGCATGCGCCACCTTGCCCGTCTGGTAGTGCAGTCCTTTCTCATTGCAGGTACAAAACAGCTGACAAGAAGCAGCTTATGGGAGGAAAGGATTTATTTTAGACTTACAGTTCTGAGGGCAAGCTTCATCCGGGTGAAGAAAAGCACAGCAAAGCTCATTTTCATACATCTGTGGCCGAGAGAAGCAGCAGTAAGAACAAGCTGCCCTGAGCATCCAGTGGGTCTGGAGTAGTCACCCCAAGGTCCCCCTCCCTGCAACTCTCCTCCTCCAGCAGGGCCTGCATCAGCTGGGCACTTAGTAGGAGCTTGATCACAAAACATTTGAGGCACATTTTACCTTCAAACCACCATACGATGGGTTGGTAGAGAAAAGTGTAAAAGGCAGAGAAATAATAAAGATGTATAGTTTGGTTTTAATTTGTGTATTTTCTTTGTGTGCGGTTTAGGAACAAAGTTCATGTTAACCAACTGTAACAAATTGCACTCTTCTTTGACGTTGATCTACCTGAGATCTGTTTCCTCTTCATCTTTTTTAAACATATTTAATTAATTAATTAATTTATTTATTTATTTGAGAGAGAGAGAGAGAGAGAGAGAATGGGCAGGTCAGGGCCTCCAGCCACTGCAAATGAACTCCAGATGCGCATCTATGCATCTGGCTAACATGGGTCCTGGAGAATCAAACCGGGATCCTTTGGCTTTGCAGGCAAATGCCTTAGCCACTAAGCCATCTCTTCAGCCCTCTTCATCTTGTTTTATAGTGGGCATTCTGGTTAATTATATCAGACAATATATTTTGTTTCTACTTAGTCAAAAAACCCTTTAGAGATGGAGCATATTTTGTGGTTTTAAAGTAAGGAAGGCTTCACTCTCTCCTGCCCCAGTGGTTAGGTTTGCTTCTCCTAACCTGCGCTGTGGCTATTCTGGGCTGCATAATGATCTGCTTTTTTCCCAAATGGTGTTTGGTGGCATCCGTAGCTGGTACTTTTTACATGCTACTAATACCACCCTCCCCCAGTTTTGACACCCAAAACTGTCTTCAGGTGTAACCAGATATCCCTTGGTTGAGAATCCCTGATTTAGGTCCCATTAAGCTGTTTTATCAACGCTGTACTTTACCTTCTAGTGATGACTATGATTCTTAGTACTTTCAGAGCTCTGCAGGGTTGACCATATACCCATTACTTCAGTTCCTTGGTCTACGGCACAGTATATAAACAGTACGTAGACAGATCAACATTTATTGAGGAGTTGCGTGAATGGGTGACACACTAGGTCACTATTAAGGTAGCTAATGTTTCTGGGCTTGTGGCTTTAAAAAATACACAAGGGATAAAAGCCAGGTGTGATGGCGCACGCCTTTAATCCCAGCACTCGGGAGGCAGAGGTAGGAGGATCGCTGTGAGTTCGAGGCCACCCTGAGACTACATAGTGAATTCCACATCAGCCTGAGCTAGAGTGAGACCCTACCTCAAAAAAAAAAAAAAAAAAAATACACAAGTGATTTGTAAGATTCTTTGAATAACTTAATGCAAAGTTAATTTTTTGAGTTAATTGTTTTAGAATGTTTAAGCATTAAAGACCTTTTTTTTTTTTTTTTTTCCCCCCTGAAGTAGGGTCTCACTCTAGCTCAGGCTGCCCTGGAATTCCCTATGTAGTCTCAGGGTGCCCTCGAACTCTCGATCCTCCTACCTCTGCCTCCCAAGTGCTGGCATTAAAGGCGTGTGCCACCATGCCCAGCTAAGGCCAGCTTTTTTTTTTTTTATAGTTCCTTCTGTTATTTTTATTTTTATTTTTTTAATTTTTATTAACATTTTCCATGATTACAAAATATATCCCATGGTAATTCCCTCCCTCCCCACCCCCACACTTTCCCATTTGAAATTCCATTCTCCATCATATTACCTTAAGGCCAGCATTTTAAAATGGAATTGAGAAGTGCAGATTGTTCTTAAGGATGGGATGGGGAGGAGGGTGAGGACTTCGCCATTGAAGATTGCAGTTAGCTTAGACCATCCTGAGCTTTATGTTCTAAGTATGTTCTATTTCCAAGTCTGTTACTGCTTTAATAAGATGATATAATAATAGGCTTTTTTTTTACTAATACTAAAAATACTTACACTACAAGTATAAATAAGATAAATGATAATATTTTTTACACTGCATGAGTGTGCAGAAGCTGACCATTTAAAACTAAATACTAAAAATGGCTGGATTGAAGTCCATTTTATTAACATAATAAAATGTTATTCAGCCATTTTATTCTAGACGAGCTCTGAGTTTATTATTGGCATTTTGATTAACATTAGGGGACTCTCGTCTGTCTCCACAGTTGACTAAACAGTCTTGTTGTATCATTTGCTTCTCTTATAGAAGGGAAAAAGGAACTCAGAATTAATGATTATGTTACCGCTTATATGTGCAATGTCAGGCGTCTCTTTCTAGGGCCAGTTTTGCTGTTATTGAGCCATTTCTAACTCATAGTGCTATGAGATAATGTAATCAACCTTGACCTTGAACACTGGCTGAGCTCCTAAACTCTTGAGCTCATTTCGTCTGGTTTTTGTTTTCTCAACATCTTTCTCTACTCCTCTCTCTCAGGATTGTGCCTCTACTCCTGCTTGTACAGACTGCTTTTCCAGCAGCATGGACACAAGAAGCATAGTAAGATGATTGTAACCCACGCAAGGCAGGTCCTTGGGGGAATGTTAGGTTAACGTGATCATGTAATTGTATGTTGCTTACATGTGTAGCGTTTGGGACGCAGAATGGAGTTTGTCACTTATAACATATTAGTGTTTTAAAGAGGGTGTCTAGGGAATAAAGTTGAATTTCTTCACAATAAATTTTGGCATTTCTTCCAAAAATGGGGAAGGAGAAGTTACTGTGCTTAACATAAGTGAGCATAGTTATACAAACTTTCATTACATTTGCCTGCATTCTGCTCCATATAGCTTTATTGGATTTTTAGTTAAAAATGTAATTCCTGTGTGTTACTTACAGATCTTTTAACTTAGTGGTTGGAAATTAACAACATGGAGGAGGTTTGTCAAAAAGATGACAGATTATTGACAGATAAGCCATGGAAGTGAAGCGCCGAAAAGGAAATGAGAGTTTAAATTTTCTAATTACTGAGGAACAAACTGCTAAAGATGCCTCACTTACCAGAGGGGATGATGATGAGAAGCCCTCTCCTGGCTGTCATTTCTTATGATTCTGTCTCAAGTTTGCATGTAAACATGACACGTACTCTTGCTGATCTTGATTTTGTGCATATTTATCATTCTGCTCTATGAGAGCTTCTGATAAAACTGTTTTAAATGTAGGAAAGGGTATAAATGCAGTATGATGTATACTGTGGGTCAGAAAATATCTGAAGCTTTGACATTACTTCATTTATTCAGAATGGAGACTAGATTGTTCATGTTCCCTAAAGACAGTTGTGACGGTTAAGTGGCTATGTATCAAGCAGCTTGTTTTAAAAATAACTGCAACTTAAATGTAATATTGATTGAGTTGATAGGCCTAGAATTTTATTCTTCCATTCCTTTGTTTATGTCATTCTTAGTGAATGCATATAGTATACCAAAAAGTTCTTTGTCGTCTTGGATACAGTATAAACCAGACAAGCAGAAGCCGTGCTGCCAAACTTGTGCTCTTGGGAGCGCTTTCATTTTGCCCTCAGTCTTTTGCGGAGTGAGCTGGCTGCCGCTTGGAGGAGGCTGGGTGGGTGGGCCTCACGTCCTTGAAGCCTGCATGGTTGTAGTGTTGCTTCTAGCCCTAGTGCCTGGTCCAGACTCCAGAGCCATTGCTCACAGTGGACTGAGCAGACAGTTTTGCAGCAATGAAGAAATATGACTAGTGCTGTTCACTTTATTTGATACAAAGATACCTGTCATATGTTTTGAAAAGCTTCCATTTGATCATGTACAGTCACAGCTGTTTTCTTGGTGTGTGTGTGTGTGTGTATGTGTGCGCACGCACACATGTATACATATGGGTGACTGCTGGTACATGTGTCCTTGTGCGTGTGGAGGCCAGAGGACAACTTCAGGTGTTGATTCTCACCTTCCACCTGTTTTGAGGCAGAGCCTCTCTTTGCTCACAGCTGTGTGTGGTTCATGAGCTTCTTTGGAATTCTGTCTGTGCTTCCCATCTCCATAGGCATGCTGGATTTACAGATGCTATCCCAGACTGATAGAGGGCCCAGCATTACCTGAGGATTCAAACTCAGGGCCTCAGTTTACACAGCAAGTGCTTCATGCACTGAGCCATCTCCCCAACTCACAGTTACTTCCTGTAAGGTACAGCTTTAATGATATTTTCTTTCGTCAGTAAGGTACAGTTTATCTCCACATATGACTTAAGTGGTGACCAAATTTTTAAGATTTAGAAAAACAATACATTAAAAATATTTTTGTTTATTTATTTGCAAGGTTAGAGAGGGGAGAGAGAATGGGCATGACAGGGCCTTCTGCATCTGCAAACAAACTGCAGGTGCATGTGCCACTTTGAATCTGGCTTATTTGGATACTGGGGAATTGAACCTGGGCCCTTAGGCTTCAGGCAAGTGCCTTAATTGCTAAGCCCCTCCTTTTGATTTAAGTATGTGAAAAACGTTGGTATTGTAACACCTTCTGAATTTGATGCGGTTCCTCAGGACTCATTCCCTTCTCTCATGGGGAACCTGTGAATAGTTGGGGCCTGTGCTGTGTAGAACTTGAGAAGAATTGTAACATTGTTTCAACCTCAAAGACTGGCCAAATCTTAATGGCTTTTTAAATTTTTGAATGCTTTCAATACCATGAGGTTTTATGCAAAACAATTGTACAAGTGTTTGAATTTAGCAAAATGGTGGAAGTACATCAGTAAAAATCCACTGCAGTAATTAAAATTTTTTTTTTTTTTGTTAATTTGGAAGAGAGAGATGAGGTAGAGAGAATGGGCACGCCAAGGCCTCAGCCACTGCACATTAATTCCAGACTCATACGACACCTTCCATGTCTGACTTACGTGGGTCCTGGGGAATTGAACCTGGGTCCTTTGGCTTTGCAGGAAAGCACCTTAACCGTTAAGCCATTTCTCCAGCTCTGGAGTAAATTTTTGAGTTTTATATTTTGGTGTTGGGGATTGAACCCTGGTTTTTAGACATGGTAAGTACACATTCTACCACTGAGCAACATTTCCATCCATGGAATATTTCTTTCCCTACCTCCCTCCCTTCTGTTTTTTTGAGGTAGGGTTTCACTCCAGTCCAGGCTGACCTGGAATTTACTATGTAGTCTCAGGGTGGCTTCGAACTGACGGCGATCCTCCTACCTCTGCCTCCCAAGTGCTGGGATTATAGGCGTGGACCATGGACCACCACTCCTGGCATAATAATATTTCTTTTTCCTTAATCATTTTTCCCTTTCTCGTGAATCTTTTTTTTTTCCTCTTTTTTCAACATAGGGTCTCTAGTTTAGGCTGACTTGGAATTTACAGTGTAATTTCAGGGTGGTCTTAAACTCACAGTGATCCGCCTACCTCTGCCTTCCGAGCTCTGGGATTAAAGGTGTGGACTACCACTCCCAGCTTAAGAAATTTTTTTTTTTTTAAATTTTATTTCTTTGAGGGAGAAAGAGGATGATAGAGAGTGGGCACACCAGGGCCTCTAGCCACTGCAAATGAATTCTAGATGCATGCGCCACTTTGTACATGTGGCTTATATGGGTACTGGGGAATTGAACCTGGGCCCTTTAGCTTTGCAGGCAAATAAATGCCTTAACGGCTAAGCCAGCTCTTCAGCCCCCCCGCCCCCAAAAGAAAGCAACTTTTTTATGAGAGTGAGAGCAAGAGAGAGATTTTTGGTAAGGCAGGGCCTCTAACCACTGCAGTGGAACTCCAGACACCTGTACTACCTTGTGTGCATATGTGACCTTATGTGTTTGTGTCCCCTTGTGCATTTGGCTTACGTGGGATCTGGAGAGTTGAGCATGGTCCTTAGGCTTTGCAGGCAAGTGCCTTAACCGCTGAGTCATTTCTCCAGTCCCTTTCATATGGATCTTGAGTGTAAGTAAAGTTTTTGCCTGCCAGAATCTCCGATAAGCTCAGTATCTATGTAACAGCTGTTCTCTTTGATGAACAGTGTCTAGCATGTATGTTTTAAAATACTTTTTAAAAAAAAACCTGCATGATTTTTATAATATAATTGGCCCTGGATGCTTGAAAGGGTTGATTCCAGGACAACACTCTTAATCTTGCAGACACCCAAGTCTTTAGATGTTCAAGTCCCTTCTAGAAAAAGGCATAGTATTTGCATATAGCATGTACATATCACCCCATACAGTTTATATCATTTGTGTAGTTTATATCATTTCTGTTTCTTGTAATAACTAATAAAAAGTCAGTGCCAGTAAAGTAGTACTGTAATTGCTAGGGAACAATGACAAGAAAATTAAAAACTGTTCAGTATAGTTGTTTTTTCTCCTGAGTATTAAATTTTATTTTTTGCTTATTTATTTATTTATTTGACAGCAACAGACAGAAAGAGAACGAGGCAGATAGAGAATAGAGAATGGGTGCACCAGGGCCTCTGGCCACTGCAAACGAACTTCACATGTATGAGCCGCCTTGTGCAATCTGGCTTGCCTTGGGTACTGGGGAATTGAACCCAGATGGTTAGTCTTTGCAGGCAAGTGCCTTAAACACTGAGCCATTTCTCCAGTCCTGTTTTTCACTTAGTATTTTAAACTATTTTTATAAAATGAAATGTATAGATCTTTCAAGAAAGATAAATTTATTTTTATTTATTAGAGAGAGAGAGAGGAGAGAATGTGCACACCAGGGCCTCTAGGCACTGGAAATGAACTCCAGACGTATGCACCACCCTGTGCATCTGGCTTATGTGGGACCTGGAGAATTGAACCTGGGTCCTTAGGCTTCATAGGCAAGCACCTTAACCACTAAGCCATCTCTCCAGCCCAAAAGATAACATAAGTTTTGTGTAGACACCATCAATTCTTTATCCACATATGCATGAACATATTTAACCTTTTTTTCTGATTATTCTGAAAGTAAACTCCAATTTATGGTACCCTTCTAAATGGTTGTATTTATTTGCTTTAAAAAGCACATTCTTGGTGGATGTGGTGGCACATGCCTTTAATCCTAGCACTTGGGAGGCAGAGGTAGGAGGATTGCTGTGAGTTCAAGGCCACCCTGAGAATAGTGAACTCTAGGTTAGCCAGGGCTAGAGTGAGACCCTACCTCAAGGAAGCAAACAACAACAAAAACACATTCTTTAGCTGGGTGATGCCTCACACCTGTAATTCCAGCTTCCTGGTGGGTGAGATAGGAGAACTGCTTTGAGGTGGGAGCCAGCGTGGGCTACAGAACGAGTTCTAGGTTAGGCTGGGCTAGAGTAAGACCTTGCCTCAAAAAATGAAAAAGCAGACTGGAAAGACTGCTTAGGTGTTAAGGTGCTTGCCTGTGAAGCCTTAGGACCCAGGTTCAGCTCCCCAGAACCCACATAAGCCAGGTGCACATGGTGGTGCATGCGGCTGGAGTTTAACAGTGGCTAGAGGCTGTGGTGTGCTTAGATGAAAGATGTGTTTTAAAGAGTGCAGGTTTTGCTTGGTGAAATAGTATATTCAATTAATGCTGTGTTCAGTTCCATCATTCATTCATGGCTCTCCAGGCCAGGGATCAGTAGATAGTAGTGTGTGTTGCCCACATTAGCATTATGTCATATTACCAGTTACTAAGATGGTCAACTCAGGGTGAGTATGTTTGAAGAGGAGGATAATTTGGAGGATTAGGGTAGATGGTGGGACCATTTTTCAATGTGAAGAATTAAAAATGTTTTCGCTGTGGAATGAGGTTTAAAATCATCCACATCTTGCTGGGCATGGTAGTAGTGCATGCCTTTATTTTCCTCTTTTAATTTATTTATTTGCAAGCAGAGAGAGAGATAGAAGAGAGACAGACAGACAGACAGAGAATGGGCACGCCAGGGCCTCCAGCCAGTGCAAACAAACTCCAGATGCATGTGCCCCTTGTGTATCTGGCTTATGTGGGTCCTGTGGAATCAAACTTGGGTTCTTTGGCTTCACAGGCAAACACCTTAACCACTAAGCCATTTCTCCAGCACCACGCATGCCTTTAGTCCTATCACTTTGGAGGCCGAGTTAGGGTTGCTATGAGTTCGAGACCATCCTGTGACTATGGTGTGAGTTCCAGGTCAGCCTTGGCTAAAGTCAGATCTTACCTCCAAAAAAAAAAAAAAAAAGGTAAAATTACCCATATCTCAGTAACAAGAATACTGTTGTTACATTTCCATCTTGAATAATTGGTATGTGTGGGAGCTCACAGTGGAGATAATGGAAAGGGTACAAACGTTAGGTGACAGAGGAAGAGAACAAGCTCAGAATCTTTTATCTTCAGGTTGGGTGATTGGTTGTTTTCTTCCCTCTCCTAACCCTCCCTGATGTTTATGTTTTGTCATAGTATGACTGAGAATGTAAGGATATATAAAAGCAACGCTGCCAATAAAGTCTACTTATACAACCCTTCCCCTTCCCTTCCTTCCCCTCCCCTCTCTTCTCTCTTTTTTAATTTTTTTTTTTTTTTTCTGAGGCAGGGTCTCACTCTAGCCCAGGCTGACCTGGAGTTCACTGTGGAGTCTCAGGGTGGCCTAGAACTCACGGCAATCCTCCTACCTCTGCCTCCCGAGTGCTGGGATTAAAGGGGTGCGCCACCATGCCTGGCTTCTATTCTTTTTTTCTTTTTAATTTTAATTTAATTTAATTTAATTTTTTTAATTTTTATTAACATTTTCCATGATTATAAAAGAATATCGCATGGTAATTCCCACCCTTCCCACCCCCACACTTTCCCCTTTGAAATTCCATTCTCCATCATATTACCTCCCCATTATAATCATTGTACTTACATATATACAATATCAACCTATTAAGTATCCTCCTCCCTTCCTTTCTCTTCCCTTTATGTCTCCTTTTTAACTTAATGGCCTCTGCTACCAAGTATTTTCCTTCTCACGCAGAGCCGGCTTCTATTCTTTCTTGAGGTAGGGTCTCACTCTAGCCTAGGCTGACCTGGAATTCACCATGTAGCCCTTCACAGTGATCCACCTACCTCTGCCTCCTGAGTGCTGGGATTAGAGGTGTGCACTACCATGCTCCATTCCCTCTTTTCATTTTCCTTTTCCCCTTCCTTTGTTTATGACAAGGTCTCATAGTGTAGCTTAGCTGGTTTACAACTCACTGTGTAGCCTAGGCTTGCCTCAGATTGAAGGTAATCCCCCCAACCTGTTTTAGCCTCCCAAGTGTTGGCGGGCAGGCGTAAGCCACCATGCTGGCCTCATATTTGTGTTGTATGATTCTGATTTCAGTAGTAAGTTGAAAGGGCTATAAAAAAAAAAAGCTTTAAATTTTGTTAAAGGAGAGAATGATGAGTATTTCTTCACAGGAGGCCTATTCATTTCATTTTTTTTTCAAGGTAGGGTCTCGCTCTAGCCCAGGCTGACCTGGAATTCACTATGTAGCCTCAGAGTGGCCTTGAACTTACATCAAACCTCCTACCTCTGCCTTCCCAGTGCTGGGATTAAAGGTGTGTGCCATCATGCCTGCGCCTGGCCTATTCATTGTTTGGCATTATGCTTACTGCTCTTAACACAGTTCTGTACCCTTGTGTAGCATAGCATAACCAGTTTATTGTGAGCATGGAATTTGAGTTCAGTGACTGTACCGTTAGAAATAGACTTGTTTATTTGAGTGAGTGAGTGTAGCTAATACAGTTGTGGGGGTTTGATTTCTTTCTCATTTTGATAATTTCACTGAAACTATTGCTTCTCAAACAGAAAGTAACATTTCTATTATTTTATTTATTTCCAAGGAGAAAGAGAGATAAATGAATATAGGCATGCCGGGACTTCTAGCCACTGCAGATTAACTCCAGATGTATGTACCACTTTGTGCATCTGGTTTTACATGGTTACTGGGGAGTCAAACCCGGGTCCTTAGTCTTTGCAGGCAGGCACCTTAATCGCTGAGCTGTTTCCCTAGCCTCTTTCTTTTCATTTTTGTGTTAGCAAAGTAGGGGAAAGAAAGAAAATGAAAGTGGAATTTGAATCATAGTGAAATATAAGAAGTGATTTTCATATACTGACATGTATGCATTTTATTTTGTTTTATAGAGAATCGTTTCACTTTCCTTGATTTTAGACTATGTTGGCTAAAGATTGTCCTAGTTCTGTTAGGCATTCTTTAGTTACAAGCATAACTGAAGTTCATAATTTTGTCATTGGGTCTCTTGTACTTATTTGCTTAAAGTTGACTTAAAGTTACAAATTTCAGACTTGAAAGACATCTTTTGGTAGACTTGGTAATAAGGAGCCATGACTGTAGAGTCACACTATAGTCAGGATACATATTAGTGGCCCAGTGTGAACAAATTTACAGCCTTTTTCTATCTTTGTTCTTTTCATTCATTTGAGTCAGAGTCCCACTGTGTAGCTCAGGCTGGCCTGGGATTCACTTAGCTTCCCAAGCGCCGTGAGTGTGGGCATGCACCAGCACACCCAGTTACAGCTAGGGCCTTTGGGTCTCAGTTCCTGGGTTTCAGGTGTGTGTGTGTGTTTCCCCCGAGGTAGGGTCTCACTCTAGCCCAGGCTGACTTGGAATTCACTATGTAGTCTCAGGGTGGCCTCGAACTCTCGGCAATCCTCCTACGTCTGCCTCCCAAGTGTGGGGATTAAAGGTGTGCGCCACCATGGCCAGTGGGTTTCAGTTTTTAAGGATGGAATTTTTATGTAATGTTTTTTGGTGGTTGATATATTTTGTAGTTGGAGGAGTGGGACTTGGTGATTCTTAGTAGGTAACTATATTTCGTGAGAACCCAGGGGCCTACACAGTGGTG